>NW_009260790.1:2373033-2373668 GCF_000687185.1 Egretta garzetta
GCATATTGCTCCAGCACGCTGTCGAGCATCTCCACATACCATGAGCCATTCGACACCTCCCTCCAGGAGACAAAACCTTCAGAGAAAGAACGAGAACATTACTGCTAAAGCCACTCTTCTGTTCTCACCTCACCGTGTTACTGCCGCTCACAGGGTGCCATCCAATGGAGCCGGTTGCCTCCTACTTCAGCCACGAAGCTCTGACTTTTTTGCTACTTCCCCTGTACCCAGCAAAGGATTTGCACGGGCTCTCTTACCTGGGCAGGTTGAGTAGGAGACCAAGATGTCGCTGGGCGTGGGCAAACTGGCTACAGCATCCGGCTCATCCCCGCTGCCTGCTGGAATCCGAAAAGGAGTTGCGTCCGACTCTAAACCCCCTCCCCACCTCGGGCTCTTTGGTCTGCAAAAAACATTGAGAAGACAATCCCTGAAATTTATCTTACCCAAGCATTCGACCACCCTACATACTCCATGAGGAAAAGACTAAAATCAAATCAAAACAAGGCCCTCCAAAGAATCAAAGCTTTTTGGCTCTTCGGCTGCACTGGTCGAGTCGGAGCCATGGGGCGATTGACGCCAATGCCCTCAGTCCGTGCTTCCCCGCCGACCTCAGGGCTGCAGACCTGGAGTGGCCA
>NW_009260790.1:2375270-2378751 GCF_000687185.1 Egretta garzetta
CTCCAGCACGCTGTCGAGCATCTCCACATACCATGAGCCATTCGACACCTCCCTCCAGGAGACAAAACCTTCAGAGAAAGAACGAGAACATTACTGCTAAAGCCACTCTTCTGTTCTCACCTCACCGTGTTACTGCCGCTCACAGGGTGCCATCCAATGGAGCCGGTTGCCTCCTACTTCAGCCACGAAGCTCTGACTTTTTTGCTACTTCCCCTGTACCCAGCAAAGGATTTGCACGGGCTCTCTTACCTGGGCAGGTTGAGTAGGAGACCAAGATGTCGCTGGGCGTGGGCAAACTGGCTACAGCATCCGGCTCATCCCCGCTGCCTGCTGGAATCCGAAAAGGAGTTGCGTCCGACTCTAAAGAACCTCCGGGAGCTTCTTCGCTGGGTGAATCGCAAGCCACCTCCACACCTCGGTCTCTTTGGTCTGCAAAAAACATTGAGAAGACAATCCCTGAAATTTATCTTACCCAAGCATTCGACCACCCTACATACTCCATGAGGAAAAGACTAAAATCAAATCAAAACAAGGCCCTCCAAAGAATCAAAGCTTTTTGGCTCTTCGGCTGCACTGGTCGAGTCGGAGCCATGGGGCGATTGACGCCAATGCCCTCAGTCCGTGCTTCCCCGCCGACCTCAGGGCTGCAGACCTGGAGTGGCCAGCCAGCACATGCTGCCTGGCACTGTGCTGCAATCCCTCCCCTCCTTCCATCCCACATCTCCCTACTGCGCAGTAAAAGCATTCCAGCCCACGCAAATTGGCACCGCCCTCGTACGAGAGGCTCGTGTCCAAGCCCTGAGGCTCGACCCGGGCTAGCAGTACGAATATGTGGCTGAGCTTAAGAGAAGACAGCCAGAGAAAGAGGCGACGAACAAGAAAGGAATGAGAAGCCAAAGCCTATCCGTATCTCCCAAGCCTGCTTACGCCCCACAGCTGATTCGCTTCAGGAGCCAAAACAAAGATTCACCTCCGCCACAGGCCTGGATGAAGAAGAGTTTGGGTTTTCCTCTCAGACTCGGGCAATTGGACCCATTGAAATAGTTCACAATCTTTTCTATTGGAATGGGTTTTCCATCCGTTCCGTAAACGCTTCCGGGAAACTGAATATGGCTCGTCTGCAAGAGGAAAGTCCAGGAGCTAGTAACGCAGAAGGCAAGGCTGGTTCCGAGGGAGCCCCTTTCTGACGGGGTGCTTTGTAGCCTAAAGTTACTGGAACAAACCGCACTTCCTTGCGTTTGTGCAAACGCGTGTACCACATCAGGGCGAGGGGACGCCCAGGAATCTTTTCAAATGCACTAAAACCCATCAATGTGACTCCTCTTTTTATGCAACTCCTGTCCCGCCTCCTCCAGCAATGGGGTTTTTCATCCTCCGGGACAAGGGGCACATAACATACACCACTTCCCTAAAAATTGCTCTCCTCGCCTCATCCTTCAAAGCCTCTGACTTGCGTTATAAAATAGGCTTTACTACTAACAGCATCCCCCCCGGTCAGAGCTGGAGAAACGGGAAGGACTAAACGAGCACAGTAGGAGGGTTAGCGCTGCCTCCCTTCGCTCTCTGCCCATCCTTCAGTTCTGCATTATGCACCCAACTTCCGAAACGGAGAACACTCGTCCACGGGCGACGCTGGATCAGACTACGCTAGAGAAGGTCCTGTTTCCTTCAACCCAGACACGAGAGGGTGACTCGCGGAGCTGGAGAAACAGGAAGGACTAAACGAGCACAGTAGGAGGGTTAGCGCTGCCTCCCTTCGCTCTCTGCCCATCCTTCAGTTCTGCATTATGCACCCAACTTCCGAAACGGAGAGCACTCGTCCACGGGCGACACTGGATCAGACTACGCTAGAGAAGGTCCTGTTTCCTTCAACCCAGACACGAGAGGGTGACTCGCAGTCAGATCAGTCGTGACACACCATTTGCCTCCCACCCGGTGCCTGAGACTGTGGCGCAGGGAACGAACCCCTTCCCGCACGGGCAACCTGGATAACAAGCAAAGGGAAAGGCGCGATGAACCCACCTGACAACCGTGGGAAAGGATCACCACGATGCAGCAGTCCAAGGCGCTGTGGTCCTGCTGCGCCAGCTTCTGCAGCTCTGAAACCATTTCCTACACAGAAAACACCACGGTAAGAGCTTTTCAAATTGTACCTCAGCCACAGATTGCTGCAGGGCCCCGCTCTTATAGGTTTATCATGGCCGCACCGCTCAGAAGGATCCAATCACTCTCTCTGCCACGGGGTAACAAGCGCCCCACGTACAGGCGGCAAAACCCATCAGCAGACAGTGAGTATTTCTGCAGTTCTGCCCTTATCTAACATTGGCTGCTAAAAACCAGAGATTTCTCTCCTCGCTGCATTCTTTACAACACAGCAACATAAACCCAAGCATGCTTCCATGGGATTTTTCCACTGCTGAGGGGCCAGTGGGTGAGCAGAGAACCTCGGTTCACTTTCAGGATGATGGAGCTCCCCCCCACCGCTTCGAGTAGCAGCCGAGGCCTGTACAGACAAGCAAATCACGCCCCAGGCTGCACACAAGGCAGAGGCCATCAGATCTGTCACAGAGATACAGCCTCACCAACCCCCTGCAAATCACAACCGGGAATCACAGTTTGGGCAGAAGGGTGAAAGCGTGCAAGGTCCCTTCTCCTTCTGCATTTGCAGCAGGACAATAAAATAAGAGAGTATCAGTGTTCGAGCGTTTATTTGTGCAGCACAGGCCAGGGCTTTCAGCGTGCTGCCAACTCGGGGTTATGTCCCGTAACGTGCTCCCACCGCTCCCAAGGGCTCTCCTCCCATCCCTCATGTTAGCCAGATGTAGCTGGCCTCACCTGAGCTCTGAGATCTTGGCAAGTCAGGACATTGAAGCGCAAGGCCTTGAAGCGCTTCTCCAGCTTCTTGCGGTCCACGTTGGAGCCGACTCGAGTCGACAGATTCGAGTCTCTACTGAAGTTGACATTGTTGATGATCAGGCAGTGTCCGCACGGGTCCGCTTTCAGCTCATACACCTGGCAGGTACATGTCACAATTAAACACCCTCTTGTTTGGAGCACTCACTGGCTAATCCAGTGGGACGCAACACCAACGAGGAATGGGAGTCCTTAAAGTCCTGCAGATGACACTAATCTAGGCAGGAGTGATCATCTGCTGGAGGGGAGGAGGACTCTGCAGAGGGATCTAGCCAGGCTGGATCCATGGGCCCAGACCAATTGGGTGAGGGTCAACAAGGCCAAGGGCCAGGTCCTGCACGGGGGTCACAACAACCCCATGCAACACTACAGGCGTGGGGAAGAGGGGCTGGAAAGCTGCCTGGCAGAAAAGGACCTAGGGGTGATGGTTGACAGCTGACTGAATATGAGCCAGCAGGGTGTCCAGGTGGCTAAGAGGGCCGATGGCATCCTGGCTTGTAGGAATGGTGTGGCCAGCAGGAGCAGGGCAAGGACCATGCCCCTGTCCAGGGCCCTGGGGGGGCCGGCC
>NW_009260790.1:2379379-2380003 GCF_000687185.1 Egretta garzetta
CCCATCCCTCATGTTAGCCAGATGTAGCTGGCCTCACCTGAGCTCTGAGATCTTGGCAAGTCAGGACATTGAAGCGCAAGGCCTTGAAGCGCTTCTCCAGCTTCTTGCGGTCCACGTTGGAGCCGACTCGAGTCGACAGATTCGAGTCTCTACTGAAGTTGACATTGTTGATGATCAGGCAGTGTCCGCACGGGTCCGCTTTCAGCTCATACACCTGGCAGGTACATGTCACAATTAAACACCCTCTTGTTTGGAGCACTCCCTGGCTAATCCCGTGGGACGCAACACCAACGAGGAATGGGAGTCCTTAAAGTCCTGCAGATGACACGAATCTAGGCAGGAGTGATCATCTGCTGGAGGGGAGGAGGACTCTGCAGAGGGATCTAGCCAGGCTGGATCCATGGGCCCAGACCAATTGGGTGAGGGTCAACAAGGCCAAGGGCCAGGTCCTGCACGGGGGTCACAACAACCCCATGCAACACTACAGGCGTGGGGAAGAGGGGCTGGAAAGCTGCCTGGCAGAAAAGGACCTAGGGGTGATGGTTGACAGCTGACTGAATATGAGCCAGCAGGGTGTCCAGGTGGCCAAGAGGGCCAATGGCATCCTGGCTTGTAGGAATGGTG
>NW_009260790.1:2380026-2382510 GCF_000687185.1 Egretta garzetta
CTGGCTTGTATCAGAAACAGTGTGGCCAGCAGGAGCAGGGCAGTGACCATGCCCCTGTCCTGGGCACTGGTGAGGCCGCCCCTCGAATGCTGGGTTCAGCATTGGGCCCCTTACTCCCAGAAGGACATGGAGGGGCTGGAGCGTGTCCAGAGAAGGCACCGCATGCATTCGTTTTTGTCTTCCTGGCTTCTGTTTCTCAACGCTATGATTACAAAGCCTAAACGCCGCTTCGTGGACAACACACAAGTTGGTGCCTGAAGAAATTACCAGTCACCTTGCTGGAAACTGTTTAAGCGCAACCTTTAGCTCTATGCTGTGTTATTTATTCTACAGCTACAGTAATCCTAAGGCAGAGCTGGCCAATGATTAACCTCCTCCAAGCTTATCGGCCTCATTAGATCGGCATCAGCCTCAAAGCGATCGCTCTGATAACAAGAAGCAAAACCTGGCTGTTGCAGGGCTATTTCCCGGTAGCCACCCACGAGCCTTTGCTTTGCAGGGCACACGTGTGGCCAAACCAAATACTAACCAGATCGCGGTTCCTCTTGTCACCAGGCAAACCTACAACACACGACAGAGACAGGGTATTTAGTGCCCTGCACTCCACAATGAGACGTTACACCCATTCCTCCGGGAATTAACATCAATCCCGCCCTGTCGAATTCCCTCTTCCCATCCCACCCCATGCTGCAAACAAGTGTCGGGCACCCCATCTCTCTGGAGCAGCCTGGGACACAGCTTACCCCGGGCTGGCACGGGCGGCATTCGAGGTCTTTCGCTCTCAGCTTGGACTGGGACAGACAAACGTTCAGGGAAGTTCACATCTGCAATGACACGGGACAGTCAGGTCTCCCGTTCTCCCTTCTCCGATTTCATGCTACAAGTAACTAACCCTGGGTCCCTGGAAGGACCCAAACCAACAGCTGCCCGTTGCAGCGACCCTGCCATGAGGCTGCAATACGACATCGTGTTGATTTTCCCCTTTTCAGGGTTCGACAGACCAAAGTTTCTCCTTTCCATCACATGAGTTGCATCTGCAAGCAGATTCGGTGGAGCACAAGATGGCAAAATCACTTTTCACCACAGTACCACGGAGGTTGGGTGCAAAAATACTGAGAACAAAGCTCCTAATGCCATGAGCACGCAGCTGGAGCTTAAAAGCTTCTGCTGCTGGAAAGCATGACATTCTCCCGACAGCTCTGCGTAGTCACCTCTACAAGCCATGCTCCAGGACAATAAAAACCAGGACTTCACCGACTAGGATCCACACCAAGAGGGATCCCAGCTGCCACCACCCCCCTCCCCGCCCCGTGCTGCTGTTTGCCCAGAAAACAACCATGCCCTTAATACTTACTTTTATTATGCTTTTCTCTGTGTAAGTCCAGCTCGACAGGCCTCAGGTCTACCACCTGTGGTGGCACCGGGCGGCACTCACACTCCTCAATCAGCATGTCCGCAAGGTCGCCCTGCTTGGTGTCCCGCAGGATCGAGAGGAATATAGGAAAAGCCTGTTTCCCTCGAGTCTCCAGGTCGATGACCAGCTGCCGGGCTTGCTCTCCTCGGCTGCCGGTGTTCTGCAGAGGAGGAAAGCCCAGAACAACGCGCGTTCGCTCCGAGCCAAGGTGCTCTGCCCAGCCAGCCCTTCCGACCAGCACCCAGAGAGGGGAAATGTGGGGATCTGCAACAAGCACCTCTACATGGGGCAAATGAAACTGAGACCCAGCGGCCACAGTCACAGACAGCCCCAGCAGCCACCCGAACCCCCTCCAACCACAAAGCCCTGCTGCCTCCGCTGAGACAGGCAGCTGCAGCCCATTTGGGCTTGGGGGGAGCACCCCCAGTCCGTCCCCAGGGGACAAACAGGCATTCCCCAGCCTGTCACCAGTGCACGGGACAAGGTAAGGCACTCCCAGGCCTGTCACCAGTAACAAGAGAGGAGAAACGGGGGCCCCTTAAGCCTGGCACCAGGTTGGGATGGGGACCCAAGGAAACCCCCTGGGGCGGGGGACAAGAAGGGACAAGGAGATGGGTGGGGGTCCTACACCTCTTACCCACAGAGTTTGGGGTGGGAAGGGATGAGGGCCGGCCACTCTCCAGGCCTGTCACCAGAATGAGGGGACAAAGGGACCTCCCTCAGGCCTGTCACTAGGGCTGAGGGAACACGGTGGTAAGGGGACATGGGGGCCTGCCTCGGGCCTGTCACTGGGGCTGAGGCGACAAGGGGCTGTCACAGGGGCAAGGGGACACAGGGGTAAGGGGACACAGGGTCGTCCCTCAGGCTTGTCACCAGAATGAAGGGACACAGGGGCCAAGCCTGTGACCAGGACTGAGGGGACTCAGGGTCCTCCCTCAGGCCTATCATGGGGCAAGGGGACACGGGGGCCAGGCCTGTCACCGGGGCTGAGGGGACACGGGAGTGGGGGGACACGGGGGCCTGCCTCAGGCCTGCCATCGGCGCGGAGGGGACACGGGCCCTCCCGGGGG
>NW_009260790.1:2383272-2413168 GCF_000687185.1 Egretta garzetta
GGGGTCACGCCTGCGGGGTCCTGCCATTAACCCCCTTACCTGGCCGGCTGCGCCGGAGGAGGCTCAGCGGGAGGTCACAGATGGGCGCCGGGCCTTCCTCGCAGGCCAGGAGCCATCCTGAAACCAAGCAGACACCTTCACACCACTAACCTCCCAGTAACACCAGTAAACCCGCCCAGAGTCTGGCTGGGGGGGGTGGAGGGTGGGGGGGAAGTTCTCCCCGACTCACCCGGGAACCCTTAATATGCCAGCACCCAGGTCTCGGTTTGGTACAACAATGTCCAAAGGCAACTCAACCCCCAGGCCGAGGGGAAATGCTCTTTGGACCCACAAATGTGGTGCCCCTCGCTTCGGTGGCGTGCACAGAGGAGCAGGCTCGAGGCGTTGCCTCGGAGAAGAGCCTCACCCGGAGCTTTCAGAGCCTGCATCGTTTGGCTGAGACACCCCCGAGGGCTGTGGTGGGAGGTGTTTGCCAGGAAGAACCCGGTCGGATTCATAGGGTAGCAGCTGAGGGATGCATCGCTGCAGCGGGTGGGAGGGAGATACACTCCCTTGTCCCAGGCCGTTGGCGATGGATCGGCTGGAGAGACGGGGCTGCAGGCATGCGTCCTGGTGTGGCATTTTGGGATGGGGCTTGGGAAGGGAGAGTGCATGCTGGGTATAAATTCTGATCTCAGCCTCAGGGGATGCCGCCGCTCGCCTCTGAAGGGAGGCGACAGCTCGCTGTGCCCCCAACCCCCCGGGGAACTGCTGACCCCCTTTTCGTCCGGTTCTGCCCTGTAGGCACCCTGACAAAAACAAGGACCCAGGAGCAGAAGACAAATTCATTCAGATTAGCAAGGCCTACGAGGTAACACGCTCTTCTTGCTAACCTCCTGCTGTCGTTAAAAGTTAAGTGACCTTATTTTTCCGTACGTGGCTTTGTGCTTTTTCTGTGCATGTCTGCACAGGAAAGGCACTCGCCCTGTGGGGGCGGGCACTACTGACAAGAAAAGTTTCTTCTGCTTTCTCGGTGACACCAACGCGGCCTCCGTCGCAAATGTTTTGCTATAGGTCTGCCTTGTTCTCGCTAAAAAGCCTCAAAAACGAGGGAGGAAGGGGTATTTGCCGAGCCCTGCCCAGCTGGGTGGCTGTCTTGCCCGTGTCACACATACATATAAGTATTTTGGGGGTGATGTAAGCAATGTTAATCACTGCAGGGCTTGAGTCGCTTCAAATTATTCTTTGCATAAGTAGTTATTTGCACATTGCTCTGGCGCGGTGCTCTGAATCGGCTGCCCTGGTTTGCGGCAGCTGACCCAATACTTCCACGGCAAGTGAGCTGAGCCCATGGAAGTAAAGCGAATCCTCGTCTCCCAGCTGAAAAACGCAGTTTCTCTGTGTGGGCTTCCAGCTGCTCAGTAAAACTTTTGGCGTGTTCCGATGTGCCAAGAAAGCCCTCGATGCCCAAGCAGGCAGCAGCAAAAGCCGCTCCAGAAAAAAGAGCGTTCATGCTCGGAGGGCGTGACTTTCAGGCTCAAGGAGCCGTTGGCATCAGAAATGTGTACAAATCAAGCGCTGTCTTGATTGACAGGCTCCTTTTCCTTGGGCTTTCACTTTTTTTACCCTTATTTACTGCAGCGAGCCTGGAGGCGACGCCATAGTTCCCTTTTCCAGAATATTTATCCCTCCGTCGCGCGGCAAAGGCTGCACGTTCCCACGTAGCCCGTCCTCATGCAGCTGCAGTTATTTCCTATGGGATGATTGTCAGGGCAGTTCCCCCTCATGGTTTCAGGCGACCGTTCTTCTATCATCCCCTTCCCAGATTCTCTCCAACGAGGAAAAGAGGGCAAACTTTGATCGCTATGGAGACGCCGGGGAAAGCCAGGGCTACTCTCAGCACCAGCATCGCCAGTTCCACCACTTCCACGAAGGCTTCTATTTTGACGAGTCCTTCTTCCATTTCCCCTTTAATTCGGAGAGGCGCGACACCTCCGACGAGAAGTATTTGCTCCATTTTTCCCACTACGTCAATGAAATCGTGCCAGATAGTTTCAAGAAACCTTACCTCATTAAAATAACCTCGGACTGGTGTTTCAGCTGCATCCACATCGAGCCTGTGTGGAAGGAAGTCGCTCAGGAATTGGAGGCGCTGGGTAAGGATGAGGCCGTTTAGGCTGGGCACGTGTCCCTCGCCTGTGAGGCTGCAGCAATTGCCTTCAGCCTCGGAGGACTGAGTTTAACCTGTAGATTTCCTCAGAGATTTATCCTAATGCTTTCCCAAATCATAGAATGCTTTGGGTCAGAAGGGATCCCTAGAGGTTACCCAGTCCAACCCCCCTGCAGTGAGCAGGGACACCTTTAACCAGATCAGGTTGCTCAGAGCCCCATCCAACCTGGCCTTGAATGGTTCCAGGGATGAGGCCTCCACCCCCTCTCTGGGCAACCCCTGCCAGTGTTTCACCACCCTCATTGCAAAAAATTTCTTCCTTGTATCCAGTCCGAATCTACCCTGTTTTAGTTTAAAACCGTCACCCCTTGTCGTGTCACAACTGGCCCTGCTAAAAAGTTTGTCCTCATCTTTCCTATAGGCCCCCTTTAAGCACAGAAGGGCTGAAATTGGGACTTCCTGCAGCTTTCTCTTCTCCAGGCTGAACATCCCCAACTCTCTCTGCCTGGCCTTATAGGAGAGGGGCTCCAGCCCTCAGATCATTTTTGTGGCCTCCTCTGCCCCCACTCCAACAGTTCCACGTGCTCCTTGTCCTGAGGGCTCCAGAGCTGGATGCAGGACGCAAGTGGGGTCTCACTGGAGTAGAGCAGAGGGGCAGAATCCCCTCCCTCGATGCTAGCCACGCTGCTAGGGATGCAGCCCAGGGTACGGCTGGCCTTCTGGGCTGTGAGTGCACATTACCAGCTCATGTCCAGCTTCTCATCCACCAGTACCCCCAAGTCCCTCTCGGCAGGGCTGCTCTTGGTCCCCCAGCCTGTATGGATACCAGGGGTTGCCCCAATCCAGGTGCAAGACCTTGCACTTAGCCTTGTTGAACCTCCTGAGGTTCGCACAGGCCTCACCTCTCCAGCTTGTCCAGGTCTCTTTGGATGCCATCCTGTCCTTCTGGTGTGTCAACTGCACCACTCAGCTTGGTGTCATCTGCAAACTTGCTGAGGGTATACTCGATCTCGCTGTCTATGTCATTGATGAAAATATGAAACAGCACTGGTCCTGGTACGGACCCCTGAGGGACACCATTTGTCACCGGTCTCCATCTGGACATCGAGCCATTGACCACTACCCTCTGGATGTGACCATCCAACCAATTTCTCATCGACTGAATAGTCTCCCCCTCAAATCTCCCCAATTTAGAGAGAAGGATGTTGTGTAAAGCTGAAGGCTTTACAGAAGCCCAGATAGAAGACATCCGTTGCTTTTCCCTTGTCCACTGATGCAGTCGCTCCATCATAGAAAGCCACTACATTGGTCAGGCAGGACTTGCCCTCGGTGAAGCCATGTTGGCTGCCTTAAATCACCTCCCTGGCCTCCATGTGCCTTAGCGTAGCTTCTGGGAGAATCTGTTCAGAGGTGAGGCTGACAGGTCAGCAGTTCCCAGGGTCCTCCCTTCGACCCTTTTTAAAGATGGGTGCAATGTTTCCCTTCTTCCAGTCCCCAGGGACTTTACCCGACTGCCATGATTTTTGAAATATTACAGAGAATGGCTTGGCAGATACATCGGCCAATTGCCTCAGGGCTCTGGGATGCACCTCATCCCAAGGTCGCATAGACTTATGTATGTGCATCATTGTAATTGATGTTAGATCATAATCTATGTGTTACAAACAAGGAAAAAACTAGTCCCATACACCACAAGGGCTAGATACCTTTTCCTCTGACCATACGGACAGCAGCTTAGTCCAACACTGATGATAAAAAATAACGGGGCAGCCGAGGGCCGGTCGCACCAGCACGAGTTCAGGCTGCCCCACGTTAAGTGCCATGTTGCTCTTTGTCCTGCACTTGGATGGCTGTGATAAGCAAAGATCCCTGCAGAATATGCCCTCAACTTTAGGGATGCTACCATACAGTGAAGATTTGAGACTTACCAAACACATTTGGATGCCAAGGAGGTATTTTGTTCTTGCCCCTCCAGCCCCGGTTTCCTTGTTTTCCCTGCAGATGTTGTCTGCACGTGCTTCCGGAAAAAACACAAACTCAACAGATGGCAGGAGACAAAGGCAGTGTAGTTCCCGCTTACTAAGATTTTTTTCTCCTTGAGGTTTTAATGTAGCACATGAAAGACCAGCAGACAGAACAAAAAAAGCACAGCGTGTTCTCTCTCTCCCCCTAGATAAATCTATGAGTTTTAAATACAATTTTCAGGGGATTGGAAGAGGAGGGAAGTACAGTGTTAGGAGGGACTACTGCGTGAATAACTCCCAAGCAGGGTGCTGGGCGAGGGAACAGGTCTTCAACCTCAGCTTTCTACTGTGCATTTTGGGGCATCGATGATCTTTCACGTGAACCCGCTCTCCTTTTTCAGGAGTGGGAATCGGAGTCGTTCACGCTGGGTACGAAAGGCGCCTCGCCCATCACCTAGGTGCACACAGCACGCCATCCCTGCTAGGGCTCATTAATGGGAAAATAACCTTCTTCCACAACGCTGTCATTCGAGAAAACCTGCGGCAATTCGTGGAGAACCTTCTGCCAGGAAATCTCGTAGAGAAGGTACGCTCTCGTAAGAGTGTCGCGCGCTGCTTCTCGTGTCTGTCTGGATATTCATCTCTCCTTAATCTGTTTCGGTGGCTAATCTGTTTAATTCAGCCCCTGAGCTGATCTGTGTCACAAACGTGAGAAGATCTGACCAAGGCTGGCAAAGTGAGGCCGTTCGAGAGCTGTCATTACAGCTACAAACCCGGCAGCTGTCGGAAGCGCGATCGCGCAACACGGCTCCGTAACGCTTCTCCCTGCGAAAGGGCTAATCCCGCTACGGTGTGGTTATGCCAGCTGCTCTGTGTGCCTGCTGCTCTCCCCCTTGTAAATACCCCACGGCTGACAGAGCCGTACGAAAGCTACCCCTAGGTTAGAAATATGCACTCGTGCCCTGCCTGCCAGATTTCACTTCCCTTCTCCTTTCTCGGGGTTTCAACCAGCAACTTAAGGACCGCTCACTGACTCGTTGGCATTATCTGCTAAAACTCACCCTCACGGAGCCCCATTTGTTTCGTCCAGGCTCACTTCAGACCTTTGAAACTGGAGCCGGCAGCGCAAGCCCTTTCAGTTATAGGTAAAACCTCCTACTAGATAAAAAAATCCCTGCATTTTGGCCTCGCTTGGTTATTTTTAGCGAAGTCTTACAGCACCCGCCTTCCCTTTCAGCGCAATGTGGCTAGGTCAGCCCCCCAGTGCTCTCACCTGCCTCAAACCTTGTTCACCTCGCCTCGTTTTCCCTCGGGGTCTTCAGTGAGGGCCGCCCTTCCCAACGGACCCTTGACCTGCCGTCCTCCAGGTGTTTGAGCTTGTGCCCCAAAAGCAGGGTCTGCCGTCCTTTTCCACAGCTAAAGCAGCCGTTTCACCTCCCATAGCCAGGCCTTCCTCAGAACCAGAGCCAGCAGCCAGCTCTCATCTCCCTAAACCAGCTGCAATCTCCCTTTTATCTCCTTCTTCTCAGTATGGCAGCTGAAACAGAGCAGGTTTGATGGAGCTCACAGGTGCCCATTAACCCTTGGCTTCCCACTAGACATAAAGCATATCACCCCAGTGAAAGTCGTGAGCCCAAAAGCGGCATCAGCGTTGACTGGGAACAGCATTGACAGAGGGTGCAATAACTAAGAGGGCTGGTGAGGGTTGGGACCAATGGTTTCAATTGATTTTCTGCAGCAAAAAAGCACAGATCAGGCATACCCAATGGACTGGTTAGAAAGGCAAACCCCCAGTCTGCTCTCCATAACACCTGGACAGCTTTTACAGACTCAGTTCTCATTCAGGCACCTGACCATACAGCATGGCATGTGTCTAACAGCTCTGAGGTTGAACTAATGTGCTGATTCTATTTAAAGATTACAGATAAAAACTACATCAGCTTTCTCTCCAACTGGAAGAAAGAAAACAAGCCCCACGTCCTGCTATTTGATCACATGCCAGTTGTGCCATTATTATACAAGGTAATAGGATTTCTAGTGCTGCATTGTTGACTTGCTAATAAATCCAGCCAGTCCAAAAGAAAAGGTGGTATCGCTGTCAGCAGAGGTGGAGCGATGCCTCTAAATACTATGGACTGATTCTGAGAGAATGAAGTTGATTTGTGTTGGTTGAAAACAGTGCGGCCAGATGACCGGCTTCATTAGGAGATGGTTTCTCTGTCCTGCCACTGATGTACCCTTAGCGAACGTGAAGGTGCGGGTGGGTTTCGGAGGTCGCAGCGACAGAGGCATGTACTAACCTTTACTGGTAACAGGGGAATTTTGCGGCACGTCTAATTTGGGTTACTGGAAAGCAGTTACCTAAGGGGTTACCTAAGAAACCCCCACTACCGTGCAAAATATCAGGCTGTAAAAGCAAGCAGTAGATCCATTGAGGCTCCCTGTATGATGACTAAGAGAATGCAAACTGCAGTTCAGCGAGGGAGAGGAAGGGCTTTTTTTACCCCTCGTGGCGCATGCCCAATGACATTTAAACAGCGGAAGGTGTTCTTGAAACAAGGTCACCGCAGGCACTTGGGGTAGAAAATGTTGTTTCCTCTCTGACATAAACACATGCCGGCGCTTTCTTCCCGTCCAGCTGACTGCCTTTGCCTACCGAGATTACTTGTCCTTTGGTTACGTGTATGTCGGACTCCGAGGCACTGAAGAGTTGTCCAGGCAGTACAATATCAACGTTTACACTCCCACCATGATGATCTTCAAGGAGCATATCGACAGGCCCGCTGATGTTGTGCAGGTATTGTTCAGAGCCCTCGCCGAGAGCCCATGTGAAATGGATGCTGAGGCTTTCTGACTGAGCTCATGATGGGGGGTTGGTCAGTGGCGCGTTTCAGAGTAAAGAGCATTTGTTCTCAGTAGAAACTTGGGCTTCAGCAGAGGCAGGGCGCGACCAGTAGGAGGGAGGAAGCTCGGTAGGCTTCAGCTATGGCGCCTGACCTTTCAAGGAGGGCGGCTGCAGGTAGCTTCTCGGTCTCAGGGCCTCAAAACATCTGGGGTGATTTCAGCAAGGACTGTGGTGGCTGACAGCCTTCCCCAGGCTTCAGACGAGAACATCGCAATGGCTTTACTCTCCTCATCCTGCTTGGTTCTGACCTCTGCTTTCTCCTCGCCAGGCACGAGACATGAAGAAGCAGCTCATTGACGACTTCCTTTCCCAGAATAAGTTCCTCATGGTGGCCCGACTGACCAACCAGAGGCTGTTCCAGGAGCTGTGTCCCGTGAAGAAGTCTCACCGTCAGCGAAAGTAAGGCTCCACAGGTGACACGTCCCCCGGCTTTGTTCCCCGAGGCTCTGGGGCTGCTCCTAAAGCCACCTTGTGTTTGATTCTGAGGGAGAAGGGAAACGACTGCACTGGATCACGCTGGGTATCTGCATTGTCTGATAGGTTTCTGGCCCTTCAGGATCATTCTGGCTAGCAGAAAGGGGACAGTTGTGTCCTCTCACATCCAGAATGGCTCTTAATCCCCTGTCTCGTTGTCTTGCCTAGGCACTGCGTGGTCTTACTTACCGGAGAAGGCGATAAGTTTGCCGAGGCTTACGAGGCATTTTTGACTTTTGCTGTGGCCAACACAAAAGACACGCTGAAGTTTGTGCATATCTATAATGACCGGCAGCCAGAATTTGCGGACGCCTTGCTGATGGATGAGGAGAAGTATCGGGGAAAATCAGCTGTGAGGGTTTCCTTTTTTTTTTTTCTTTCCTTTTCCCCTTCTTCTTTTCATCTGTCACTCTAATTCACGTCACTTCATGTAGGATGCTATGCCTTGCTCTCACACCTAATTCTGGGGAGCGATGTCAAACATAGCATCTGTCAAGTAAAAAGCACCTTCCTCCCTGACATCTGTGATGCTATTGGCTCGTCCAGGTGGTCATTCTGGAGAGACGCAACAACGCAGGGAAGATCGTCTATAAAGCCTTGGAGGAGGTCTGGCGAGGCAGCAGAGAGGACAACTTCATCCTCCTGGATCTCCTGGAGCAGCTGAGGACAGACCCTGGCCTCCTCTCTTCCGAGACTGTCCTGGCAGACTTGAATGACGAACTCGCTCCCGTAAGTGCGTGGCCTTTCCAGCTGCCTGACAACTGCGTTACCTTTTTGGACGGTCCCATAGCGGTCATTCACGGGTATTAGTTATATTTTAAAATCCCAAGGCAAGACTCTTAAGGGTTTTCTCGCTCATGGAAGGAAGCTTGCGACGTGCTCCGAAGCCAATTCGGCCCGGGATTCTGTCTAAGGGGTGGGAGTCCGATCAGGATCCTGGATACTGGGTTTATCATTTGCTTTTTTTCTTTTTAAACAGATGTTCCTTATCCGATGGCTCTACTCCATGCTGGACTATATCTCGGACTGCTGGGACAGTTTGTTTCATAGTAACTGGTATGGATTGGGTGTTAGCGAGTCTCAATAGGGAGCAGGATTGCTGTTACCTTGTTCAGCTGCGTAGCAGAACCAGGTCCTTATTACCAGGAATTGAGAACGTAGCAGAACACAGAGGTGCCTGTAGTCTGTGGAGATTTAGGCAAAGAGCGCCGACACCACAGTGACGTTAGCTTTGCCTCGAGTACTGGGTACTTTGGCCTTGAGGCCGAACGGGGACATTACACTCCTGAAAACACGCATCCTTGTTGGTTGTCACCACTTCCCCGTCACCTTATTTTAAAATGGATCCGTTTTTGTTCTCGTCCTTTTGGGTGGGAGCAGGACAGTGCTCAAAAGCTTGATCGTCTTTAAGACCCCAGGAAACAAGCCAAGTTTCTGGGGAAAGTGCATGGTCTTACTTGAGGTAGATGGGAACTAAAATTCGAGCGGAAACCGCGCAACTCGTGGACCTGATTTCTGTTTGCAAATCTTCCCCTCAGGCGAGAAATGATGCCGCTGCTGTCCCTGCTCTTCTCTGCGCTCTTCATTCTCTTTGGCACTGTTATTGTTCAGGCTTTCAGGTGAGTGCATGCCAAAACGTCCCAGGGGATCTTAGGGTCCAGCCAATTGCACCTCAGTCCAATCTGGTGCCTTAAACGCACACGAGATACTCTTCCTTTGCAGCGATTCGAGTGATACAAGGGACTCTCCTCCCTCTGAGAAAGAAGAAACCGCCGCCAAGACTGAGAAGAACGATGCGAGCTTCAGCAAAGAGAGTAACAGGTTCCTTCTCTGATTTCTCCAGAAATGTTTTCTGCTGAAGCACTGCTGGGGGAGTGTTGCGCAGAGAGCGTTAGGTGGACAGCAGAGAAGGGCCAGAGTTACGCGGAGGTGGCGCAGGCACAGCGAGGCGAGTAGGAGCGGTGGTCAGCCAGGACCCGGGCCAGCAAGGCCGGGGGCACACTAACTTAATTATTAAGCCATGCCCACTGAGTTTTGCCTAAAGGTCCGACTGACTTGTTGAGAAAGATCCAAGTCTGGCCGCTGCACCGATTAAACTGGCTTTAGCTACAGGGCACAGTGTGAGGAGGCATGGAACAAGTTCACGGTTTCTCCATCCTCAGTTGCTCCCAGTCCCTTGTTCACTCCATCACTGTTTCATTGCAGCAGGATTCCCAAAAAGGGCTTCGTCGAGGTGACTGAGCTAACGGACATCAACTATAACAGCAACTTGGTACGCCTGAGGCCAGGTCACATGAACGTTGTCTTGATCCTGTCCAACGCAACCAAAACCGTCCTCCTCCAGAAGTTTGCCCTGGAAGTCTACACATTCACAGGGTAGGCTGGGGGTTTCTCTTACTGTTGTAACAACTTGCCTAACGTTGCTCTGATGACAAGGTAGGAGCAGTGTTGGCTCGACTGCCAGGAGGGAACACTTCTGGTGACCAAAGCAGCCTCTGTCCTCATTAGTGGCAACAAGCCACCAAAAACCAAGCGGCCTTGCCTGGCCCTACTTGGTGAAGGTGGCCAGGCAGGCCTGGTGCTGCTGCTGCCGCCTTGGCTGTACCCATATTTCGGCAAACGGAGAACACAACATTGCTGCACGCTGGGTAACTCACCTGTGCTGAACTGGGTGAAAAAAAGGAGCTGTGGTGACACAGCTCTGCGCCAGACCTTGTTTACAAACGCTTACCTGTCCAGTAGGAATCTGGCCCGGCTCGGGAGACGTGCTAATCCTGCTTTTCCTCTGCTCTTCCCCCAGGAGCAGCTCTCTTCATTTCTCCTTCCTCAGCCTGGACAAGCACCGGGAATGGCTGGAGTACCTGTTAGAGTTTGCGCAGGATGCAGCCCCCATCCCAAACCAGTACGACAAGCATTTCCTGGAGCGTGACTATACGGGCTACGTCCTGGCTCTGAACGGCCACAAGAAATACTTCTGCCTCTTTAAGCCTCACAGATCGGGGGACGAGGGGGGAACCCTGGGATTGTGCGAGGATTACGATTCCTCGCTACACACAGAAGCCAGAGGGAAATCCTCCTGCAGCCCGGGTTCTAGATCCCTTAAAAACAAATTACACAAATTGTCCTTTTGGATGGAACGCCTCCTGGAGGGTTCCTTACAGAGGTTCTATATCCCCTCGTGGCCCGCACTAGACTGAGGGATTTTAAAGAGACAAACTTTTTATGAAGATGACAAGAGACAGCTCTTTCCAGGAATACACAAACAAGCGTGATGAATGGACCTTAGGTTTTAGATGAACTCTCCTAGGGCCGGCGAATACAAAAATATCTCCCCACCTCTGGAGCCCGGGAGCACAGCCAGGCGCACCGAAATTCCCTCCACCGCCTCCTTCGTGTGTTCGGATGCTGTACTACCGAAGAGCCAAGAAGTCCGTTTTGCCCTTCTTGTCCTGCCGCATCTGCTTCCCGAGTCACCCCCGTTCCATCTCTTGTTTTACCTCAGTTGAAGGAAAAACCCCTGACTTCTCTGCTGTGGTGACTCGGTCTGGACTGAACGTGGCCGGTGACGCAGGTCGGGTCGTGGCGTTCTCTCCCCTTCCCCACGTGCTTAGCCCATGGTGCATGGTGTAACACTGGCAAGAGCCTGCAGACCCACCCGGGCCCTGCCCTTCCGAAAGGCCTCCTCCCACCAGGCAGTCGTACCTAGCGGCTTTCCCTGTGGTAAGTGATCTGGAGGATGGTCGGGAGCAACTCTCTCGTAGCAAACCTGGAGCTGGGACTCGTCTGTGGTGCGGGCCGTAGGCGACCTGCATGTTTCGTGCTCCTTGTGTCATAGTTCCACGCGCAGCTTCACCGGCTAAACCGTAACCAGGGAGGGAAGGGGTTTTGCGCGGCCGTAAACACTATAAAGGTGTTGAGCCGTTTAAATGTCACATTGATTTTTCAGACGCCCTTCTGCTTCTGTTGATTTTAGACGATGTATCCTAGAGCCATAACTTTAACTGTGTCCTCAGATTGTAGGCGTGACCTGCTATGAGCCAGTAGACGTGTAAAAGAGACTCTACCTAGCTGCTAGGGAGTCGGTCCGGGCTCCTTTCAAACACCCTCACATCTGTAGTACAAACCAACCTTTCTTTGTACCAAGGAACCCAATTCTTTGATGATTGTATTCTTGAAATGTTGCCCCAGAAGTGCTGTTATCATCAGACCATCGCTTATGTGTGAAACTCCTTTTGGTTTAGGCCTGGGCTTAAGATACTCAGTTTTACCCTCTCACCTGTTTCCTTCTTGCCACAAACCTTTGTTTCTTGACATGCAGACTGCTGCCTTGGGTTTTTCTTCGGTTGCGTTGGGGTTTTGGTTGTCTCTTTGACCTCACGGGTCTGTGTGAAGCTATAACAGTCATAAAGCGCAGGGTTCGGTTTATGCTTTGCTCTAGCAGCGCTTTGACAGCCACTTTCGATGCCGTGGGGGGAACGGGCGACCCTTTGCAAGGCGGAGGGAAGGCGAGCAGCAGACTCGCGGCCGCTTCCCACTCCTCAAGCGATAGAGCAAAGCAGCAGGGTTTCTCTTTGCGGCCAGGACCGAAATCTTCTGGGGCTCACGCCTCCTTTTCACTGCGCCGGGGCAGAGACCGTCACCCGGGCTGGTACTTGCTGCGCCTCCTCCTGCCGCTCTGCGCCATTCCCAAGCACCCTGCAGCACCGAGTCGCTGTTAGGCCATGGCACCGCCAAAGCACGGGGGGGCTGAGTGGGGCGGCCTTTGCCGTAGGGCTCCAAACCTGGCGGCAGAGCGCTTGGTCAAGCACTTGGTGTTAATTAAAAGCTCTCTTGGCCCTTGCCACCTTAGTTACCATCTTAGCAGAACAGCCAGTTAGTAGGAATACCTATACCAATCTCTGAGCTAGCTGCCAATCCCACACAAAATCTGGGAATGCTCAAGTCATTCTACTGCCTATGAGACCTAGTTCCTCACAAACCCTTGGCTTGCTGCATTCCTCCCTGCCCTGGGAGCAGATTGGCGTGCTTCGGCCACCACAGGTATCTCAACCACCGTGTATCATGTACTTCCAAATAAAGGCTACGATGCTACCAACTGACCCTACGTGAGGTTACTTAATTTTTAGCTCAGCGGACTCCAAGCTTGTGCTGCTGGATGACCGAGGCATTAGAGTAGAGGGAAGGAAGGCGGCGAGGTCTTCTCCCTGCCCAAGAGCTCCAAGGTGCGCATGTAACCGCTAAAACAGGGCAGGAGGGGGAACAAAACGCTGGCCTGCCGCCGCCAGACTTCATTTTAATTTGGCTGGAGTGGTTGCCAAGCACACTTGTGTTTTTCCCCACAGCTTGCCGTGTGGGATGTGGCTAGAATGAGGTTGTAGCTCAGTGAAAGGCTCCATGTAACTTCTTGAGTGTTTGCAAAAATAAAAAAAGAATACTCTCTGGGTCTCTGCTGTCTCTTCAGCTAGTCAGAAACCAGGCAAAACCCCTTCTTGTATTAAGAAAAGTGCCTAATAGTGATACAGCGAGGGAATTCAGCCCTGCCCCGAGTCAGAAGATAAGGCCTTACAGCCTTCCAAGTACGGCTCGTGTGCTGCAAACCTGCTGGAATCCTTTTTTTAATTTTCTTTTCAGCACAGGTAACCTCCCCTTTTAGCCTGAGCTTTGTTAAAGGAGTGCTTGCAGCCGTCTACCCTTGCCGGCCGCAGCCAGATGGAAGCACAGCTCCCACTTAGCTGTAACTGCCTTTCGCTGCTTTTAACCGGGTCGGGCTAACTTGGCTTGCATTGCTGGTTTATGGAGAAACTTCTTTCGTGGGCCGAAGCAAACACCAAACTGTTCTAAAGCCCTCGTTTAGTCAGCTTTAGTGTCCCTCGTTGAGCACTGGGCGCTTGCTTTCGTGTGGTCGGAGGCTGCTTACACCCGAGGTCTGGCCGCTCCCTCCCAGCAGTCGTGAACCGTCACGCCCCAAGAATTTTCTAACCCACCGCCTCCAGCGGCGCTCGACCCATATCGTAACGCATATCGTAACATATCATCAGCACAGCGCGCTTGCGACTCACTTACGCACGCGGTGGTCGGTAATCCAAGGATTGAGGAACTCCAGTCCCAGCGCGCCACTTGAGTGAAATCCGAGCAATCGCACACTGCGCAGAAGCAGAAGCCCCCCAGTCGAAAGGTTGTACCAAAACTCCTCCCTGTACCGAGGGCGGTGGGCAGCAGCCATCTGCGGCTGCTGTCTTCACTCTGCCATTCACCAAAAGCCTGCCAGGAACGAGTCCACGAACACAGCCTGAGAAGTAGGATTGAAAACTAGGTCCATATTTTGCACTTTTGATACCGGGAGCCAGGGGGGAATTAACTTATTGGCAAAACTTGTCTTGGTTTTTTTTTGGGGTTTGTTTTTTTTTTTTGTATTTGTGAACAGGCACTGATGTCATTTTGTTTTAAGACAATTACAGATTCGCAACCAAAATAAACTATTTTAATGTGCGATGAGGTGGCTCTGTGTTTCCATGTACAAACTGACCGTGCTTCTGCTTCAGCTCAGGAATTCCAGGAGCAATTAAACCGCTCCTGCCAGAGGCCGTGCCTGGTTATCCCCAGCAGGAAATTTGGTCAAATATCCCCCTACTCTCAGAACGAGCCCCAGGCCGCCTTCCACTGCCCTCCCTTCCTCTACAATCACTGTTCTGCTGCTGTGCCTTAATGGGAGAAACCTTTTACCAGCGACAGTTGTGCCATGAGCCCCTGTGAGCTGGGTGAGTAATTCCGTCTGTGAAAGCAGAGGCGAAGCACCATTCTCTGCCTCTTCTCCTTTCCCCTGCAAACTCAAAAGCTACAGACACCAGGAAATGGGCTGTTCAAACCCATTTGCACCTCCAGTTTATCAGCTTGAAATTACCTTTTCTAGCGGTAAATGGCATTTATTCCTTACTGCAAAGCCCTGCATTCGGGGGAACAGGGCGCGAAAAGCCTCTGCTGAGGTGGGAGCTGTGTTGCCCCCGGGGCAGGCGGGAGCTGCCCTCACATCGTCTTTACTTTGGGGAGAACGCACAGCATCTCGAACAGCAGATTTGCTCCCAGGAGGGCTGTGTTTCCTAAGAAGAGATAAAAAGGGGGAAGAAAAGCCATGAATGCCCAACCGCCTTCACCATGGCAATCAGCTGCCTCTGCCAGGCATACGTCTTATTCTCAACCGTCTTTAGACTCACCAGAGACATCGTACATCGGTGCAACTTCCACAAGGTCACATCCCACTATGTTCAGTCCTTTGCAGCCACGAATAATCTCCAAAGCCTAGGAAGAAAACAGACTGGGGATCAAGAAGCACATCTGACCTAGCGGACTGGTCAGGGCTCTGCTCTCCCCTCGCGCAGTGAAGGAAGCCCAGCCGATACAGACCAAATCACATCCAATCAACATTTCCTTTCCTCATTGCCACTATGAAGTGCTCCACGGTCTCCCTAACGCTCTGCTTTGCTGTGCTGGCAGCACCACCTCTTTAACAGGAGCAAAAACGTCCCCTTCCCACCAGGAAATGAAGCCGTGTCCCCCTTACCTGCGCAGGTGTGAGCCCGGCTATCTCCGGCGTCCCAGTGCCCGGGGCGTACGCGGGGTCTAGTCCATCGATATCGAAGCTGATGTACACCGGCTTGTCCCCCATCTGCTTCCTCACCTCTCCCATCAGCGGCACCAGGGACTTCCCCCAGCACTCTTCAGCCGGGACCACCCGGAAACCCTGCAGGTGCATGGACAGACAGGCGCCTGCTCAGGGAAAGGCGGGCAAAGCAGAGCAATCCAGGGGATTTCTGCTGGGATAAATCCTCATCCCAGGGCCAAGCAGCAGAGGTGCACCTTGAAGCACCCTCCGCTCACCCCCACTTCTTTATTCCCCATTTGGCTAATGGCTCAGTGCGCCAGGAGTGCTCGTTCTGCGGGCCGAGCCACTGGCATGGGACAAGATGCAGAACAGACATTTCTTTTCATGTTAAAGGTGAGGGAGTATTAATGACATGGGAATACTAATGGCAGGGAAAGAACACAGCACTCGGCACATGCCTGCAGCTGAGCTTACCTGGTCCTGGCAGTACTTGTAAGGATCAGGGTCATAGGAGGAGCCTCGGATGCCGACTTGAACCACGCGGCTGCAGTCCAGCAGCCCTTCCTCCACGCAGCGCCGGAACGGGGTCCCATGGTAGATCTTCTCCCCCAGGGCTCTGTCCCCGGTGTCGGTGTGAGCATCCACATGCACCAGTCCCACGGGACCGTGCCTAGTTGAGACAGGGTGGCTGCATCAGTCCCCATCCCACACACGACGGCCCTGCCTGTGCCACTGACAGCAACCCAGGAGCCCTTCCCGAGGCTCCTCCCCAGGTCCTTGTTCTACATCTTCAGGTTAGAAACTTACTTTTCTGCCAGGGCCTGCAGGATGGGGTATGTTATGGTGTGATCTCCACCTGCAACAGGACAAGGAAGAGGGTGTAACACACAGCAAGAGGTCCTCAACGCTCATTACATTTGTTCCCAGATGATTTCCCCCCTCCTCCCCCCTTGCATTTATCCACCCCAGGGATTCATTCCCAAAGGAAAACCTGAGGCTCCCAGGTGCAGATTGCTTCCTCTCTCCCCTCCCCTCCTCAGAAAATAAATGGGAGGACCAGAGACGCATGACTCTCCTGGCAGGGGCAGCCCAGGGAGTGGGACCCTTGACGAGGCTTATAAATAAGTGCTCAAGTCACTTCTGAGGACACTGTAACTGATAATTTGACCCTCATTACTCTATACACTTGCTTTGTTTAGTGACACCAAGCTGTGATGGCTGGAAACTTGAACACGCACCCAAATCGTGCCCCATGCAAAGCAGCACGCTGCTGGGCACTCGCTTAAGCTTGAAGCTTTCCAGAGGGAGACAAACTGCTCTTGCTTTGGGTCCTGCTCAACAGGACACAAAAAGCAAAGCGCTGATTGTAGTTACAGTTGAGCTGCAGGCTGTGCTTGGTAGGGAGCCCTGAAACAGCCTCTCGGCCGACCCATCCTCCTCATTTTTGACACAACGCAAGCGGCATCATTGATGGCAGTGATTTCAGCAGAGAGCCTGTAAATCTACCCATATTAGCACAGCGCCCCGTGCAGGGGACAGATTCATCACTCATTCAGACTGAATGAAGGGAGGAGGAGAGGGAGTTTGGGTCAGCGGGGATGCGGTGGCAGGGCAGGGGGACGCAGGGTCCTTACCCAAGGTGAGGGGCACGCAGCCGGAGGCCACTATCTTCTGGTAGGACTCTCGGATGAGGCGGCAGCTGTCAGGCAGGTTGTAGAGGTTCACATTCACATCCCCGATGTCAGCTACCTGCAGGGAGTCGAAAGGCGCTGCCCCGGTGCTGGCATTGTACCTCCTCACCATTGCCGACTCGGCCCGGATCTGGCGCGGACCGAACCTGGGGAGAGAGCATGGCCAGGGAAAGCTGGCGGGCAGTTCCCAATGCTCCAGCACTCCTCCCGCGGGATGAGCGCCATGCTGGCTGGCCAGAGCAAAGCACCGGCTTCCCGTGCACCATGACCAGCCCTTACCTGGCTCCTGGCCGGTTGGACGTGCCCGTGTCTAGAGGGACGCCGACAAAAGCTGCGTCCAGTCCCTCCGCCGACGCCTGAACGGGCAGTTTCATCATGGAGCAGACCCCCACGGGCCGGGCCACAAACTGGAGGGTGGCCACCACAGCAGCCGCAGACAGCTTGTGAGCATGGAGCCCAGCTTCCTGGGGCAGCAGCTGGCTGCAGGCAGCCCAGAGCAGGTGCCTCATCCTGCCCCACAGGCTCTGACCCTCTGCCCCACACAGAGCGGAGTGAGGGGAGCTGCAGAGGCCGTCCTGTCCTCAGCTGCAGTGCCCCAGCTGGGCAGAGAGCCAGCCGCCTCCGCCATCCCACTCTCCCCAGGGTTCAAAGTGCAGCCGGACACCCTGCTGCTCGGGGAAGGACAGAGATTTGGCTGGGCCTCACATTCCCCGTCTGCTTCCCAACAAACACCGTGAACAAACGTGGCAGCAAGTGGGCTTCAGCTCAAGCATGAGGATTAGCACAACAGGGCCAGAGGGACATGCTGGGCAACGTTCCAGTTTTGTTCCCCTCGGGCATTTGCAGAGGGCAAGGCAGCATTTGTTGCATTAACAGCATATACTTTTAAACTGCACTTTACCAAAGCACCCAGAATGCTGAAGAATCATAAAAATGTCTCATTAATGAAAGGCAGGCAGGGAAAAAAAAAACAAAAAAAGGTCTAACCTCAGCAGAACCGTCAACAGACAAAATGCAAGCAAAGGAGAAGCAACAATAGGGATTTAAGAACCAGAGGCGGTGCTGCGGGACAAGCGTTTTAGGCCATTTTTGACACAAGAGATGAAATGAGGTAATTTCCAGGGGAAGGAAGTCTCCAGTGTCTGGAGTTAACCAGCACAGATCAAACCCTGTTTGGCCTAATAACGACATGCTTGAAATCAAACAGCTCTGGCTCCCAATTCTGCTCCCTACTCATGTAGCGATTAGAGCTGGGAGGAAAATCAAGGGCGGGGGGGGAAGTACGCTCACAGCAGAAAGCCTGCTCTCCACACAGGTAGTTGGGATATGGAGCATGTGTATATTCCATGCCCGCTACTGCAGGGACAAGGAAAGACTCCGCATGCCAACCAGCAGAGCTGCACCTTGCTGAGCTAACCAGCTCCTGCTGGCTGAGAGAAACAGGAGGACAACAGAGAGAGAGGTCAGAGCGGAGATCTACCAAAAAAGCAACGGTATTTACTGTTCAGAAAGCTCCAGAGACAGTGTCCGGGGAACTGGCCTCGCTGCTAGATACAGGGGCACAGAGCTGGCAGGAGAGCGCACACACAAATTCAAGGCAGCCATCCCAGCTAAAAATGCACCACAAGAACCCAGTATCTAAGAAAAAGCAGCAGCAGCAGCTTCAGTTAGGGTCAGACAAAGATTTAAAAGTTCTTTTCCTACAACTTTTAGCCCAAAGAGCTCATTTTCCGTGATTTCCCAGGCTCCGTGTTCTTTGCTGAACCTTCTTTACAGCCCCAGCAGCGTGCTGTGTTCATGGGCAACAGGAGCAGGGCCATGCCCTGGACGGGAGCTTTGCACTGCTGCTGAACTAGACGCCCATTTCAGCCTGCGGGACCTCGACAGCACATTACTGCGCGAGGATTTGTTCAGGGCTATCAGCCAACTGACACATGATGTCATCGACCTGGAAATTGCAGGAGCAGCCAGTGATTTACCGGTCAGGGGAGTACGAAATGGGCACATCCACGAGGCAAGGTCCATTCCTCTTCAGGGAACTCCACTTGGTGGAATAACATAACACGTTCCACCGCAAAGAGACGAATGATCTTTTAAGATGCCACTGAACCAGGGCTACGTTTCCCCCTAGGCCTCCACAACCTAAAGCCTGGATCCCATGAGCAGAGATGAACTAGATTTAAAAAGCCCACTCAGTGGCAGAGCTTAATCTTCACTTTATTGTGCAACAAGCATCAGAAACTTTCTCCCCGAGTTCCTCTGAACACAATCACAGACATGAAATCACAAGATGTTTTCATAAACACGACTGTTGTTGTTCGAACACTGATGTCTCCTATCCTCCCCGACCAAAGGCTATTACTTCATTGTTGAACAGAAACAACAGGTAGGTAAAGCAGAAGAGCATCACACTAAACTCTGTAAGTGGGCACAGCTGCTCAGCCCTATTTCATTTGCTGTATTATCCCTACCTGGACTCAGTTTGACTTGGCCTCGGACTCTGTAGCAGCGGTCCCTGCACAAATACAACAGTCAAACAAATATAAGCGGGTCTGGGGTTCGCTGTCCTTGCACTATGTTGCATACAACCAGCTGGATATGTAATGGTGCGTTATCATAAGAAGCAACTGTACCAGTCAGCACCTCACTGGGAGGCTTTTAGGCTGTCACTCTATAGCAAGATACGTCTGCGGCTGCAGAGGAACATCATCTTAAGAGCACCGCCGGTTTCCCTAAGAAACGAAACATCACACGTCCCTTTGTCACCTCAGCTTGCTTGGTGTATTGTTTAAATCCGTGATGCTTCCGTGTAAAGAGCAGCTAAGCAATGCCTCCTCCCACACCCCCCTTCTGAAAGGGAACTTGGCTTCATTCAACACACAACTCAGAAATCAATTATGAATTCCCAAACGTGAGCAAAACCAACCGCACACCTCAGGACACCTGCAAGGTCCACAAACCCTCATGCCAAGAGAGTGACGAAGCACAGGCATTTCCTCTAGCGGGGAGAGAAAAGCAGTGTGTACTAACACTTGCTAGAGATAAACTCAACCTCTTAAACACAGGCCTGCAGTTTTGTTCCCTAAAGCACTACAGGATTCCCGGCAGGCAGAAAAGACTATGTGCCTTTAGGAAGCGCCCTTTATCTATCGCACAGTTGCATCCCAGATGGCACGCTTCACCCAGACCGGCTTCTCCAGCCCAGCAACAGGAATATTGCTGCCCAGAGGTCTTCATACTCAAGGTTTGCCAAAAAGCACATCTTCATTTTGGTTTCTACCCGGCTTTTATCCACCAGTCCGTCCATGAGCAAAGCGGCCGCAGACTGGCAGAGAAGCCAGGCGATCATCTGGTCGGGCTTCAGGGTCTTGGACGCTAGAATGCTTTCACCCCAGAGGCTTAGGTGAAGCATGTTAGCAGCAACTCTAGCGGACAATCTCTGCAAAAGGAGGGAGAGGGAAGATTAGCTGATCCTGCCATGACCCAGTCACATCGCTAGCATGTGGCACCTGCACTGCCAAGAGCCCCCCAGGCCGCCTCTAGGGCACCACATAGTCCCTGTGAATTAAAAAGCCCTTTGTGACTATTTATGATCAGGCAACTGCATGTAAGCCCCCAATTCAAGGTCCAGTCGCCGACACAGATGTCCACTGAAACCCCTGAAACTGTTCAGTGCTGCATGTGAGAGGCAGCACTGCACTTCAGCAAAGACCTTTTGTCTGTCTTTGGTCCTTACCTAGACTGCAATGATATCAGGATTACAGTTGTGCACCCAGAGCCCGGAGGGAGAAATGACCTACAAACAATACTCCCAAGGGCCAGTCAGACAACGGCTTCAAGCCCACAGCTTCTCACCTTGTTGGGATCCCTCTGAAGTAGCATCTTTACCACTTGCTTCACCTCAAGGGGCACGTGATGGGGCAGGCTTGGCAGCTGGTCTTCACGGTAACTTCTGCTTTCCAGAGTCAAGTCCCCATGGCCGTAGAAAGGATTGG
Organism: Egretta garzetta; assembly: GCF_000687185.1. Taxonomy (NCBI): domain Eukaryota; kingdom Metazoa; phylum Chordata; class Aves; order Pelecaniformes; family Ardeidae; genus Egretta; species Egretta garzetta. Next base: position 2,404,051 of record NW_009260790.1, read on the forward strand.
CCAGGCCAAGGATTTCATAGGCGATTGCTCCAACAGCCCAAGCATCGGCTTTACTGTAGTTGATCACCGTGCCTGGACCAGGTGACGCTGTGATCACCTGCCACAGAGATGAGGTTGTTCAAATAAACAGCTCTAGCATGGGCGCTGGGCTAAAACTCATTCTCAAGGGTCGAGACAGCACTTCCGCTGTAATAAACTGAGACTGAAACCAAAACTAGTTTTCATCTAAATCTCTGGTGTAAGTACTCCCTGTTGGCATGCTCTAGACACTGCTCAGCCCACCAGGACACTGGGAGGAGTTTGGTCACTGTGCCCAGGCTTTGGACCTTGTCCCTGACCAGCATTCACAGAGTCCTGAGGGCCATTTCACTCTGGGATTTTGGGTAGACAGGGGACATGCAGATGACCAACCAACATTGCACCAAGCATGCAAGGCAAGGTGCTCCAGGTGAAGTGGACAGTTAAGGGTGTCTTCGCTTTTATTATGGTTATCATCAGAGAAATAAAAAGGAACTGTAAATAATTTCACAACCGCCCTCAAACTTCATCCAAAAACTTACTGTCACAACACAAGGACGGCTACGTAAACTTCTTTAACAGCTATATAGAAAGGGGCCTGAGAAAAGACTTGAAGAGCAAACTTCCCGTGGGAAAGGTCAATTCTGCCTCACAACACCGACTGATTTCATTTCACCTTTTAGCGCCCAAGGTGTCTCTTCAACAACTGCTCAGTGCAGGACCAAAGAGGACTTTTTATATTAATGGAGAGATGTTTAGCAAGCGTAACTCGAGTTAGGACACGGGCCTCCTGCCCCACTTTATGGGACACAGCTCTCCAGGATGGAGCACAGGGTGAGAGGAGTTGCGCAGTGACCAGCTAACAGGTACTACTGTCTTGCAGGACCGAGTTATGTCAATAAGCAGGAACGGGCAGAAAATGAGTGATCGGATGGCAGAGGCTTTCAGCAGCTCCTGCTGCGAACACTCACCAGCAGAGATCACAGAAGCAAGTGTGCACGTGAAGGCTCAGGGACAAACCACAGCACAGCGATGCGCATGCATGCCCTCCACTGCTCCTAGACCTAATCCCACCCTTTTTCAAGTTCCTACCACAGCCTGCGCCACAGCTGGGGCTGAAACTTTTAGTCCCGACAGCAGGACAAGCAGACAACCAGCTGTCCTGGTTTCAGCTGGGACAGAGTTAATTTTCTTCCTAGTAGCTAGAATAGTGCTGTGTTTTGGATTTAGTACTAGAAGAATGTTCATAACACACTGATGTTTTAGTTGTTGCTGGGTAGTGTTTAGACTGGCCAAGGACTTCTCAGCTCTCAGCTCTGCCAGGTGCACAAGAAGCTGGGAGGGAACACAGCCAGGACAGCTGACTCAAACTGACCAAAGGGCTATTCCATACCATATGACGTCCTGCTCAGTATATAAACTGGGGGAAGAAGAAGGAGTGATGGAGGACATTCAGAGTAACAGGGGACATTCGGAGTGATGGCATCTGTCTTCCCAAGTAACCATTAATGCATGACGGAGCCCTGCTTTCCTGGGGATTACTGAACACCTGCCTGCCCATGGGAAGTGGTGACTGGATTCCTTGCTTTGCTTTGCTTGTGTGCATGGCTTTTACTCTACCTATTAAACTGTCTTTATCTCAACCCATGAGTTTTCTCACTTTTACTCTTCTGATTCTCTCCCCTGTCCCATTGTGGGGGGAGTGAGCGAGTGGCTGCGTGGTGCTGAGTTGCCAGCCAGGATTAAACCACGACACCAGCCACGCAAGCCGTTACTACAGGGGGATTTACCTCGGGTGCCATAAGGCAGCCATTGCCTCCCCGATCCACATAAGAGCTGGTGAAAGGCAGTCTCAAGCCCACGTTTTCATCTGCCAAACAGCAACCGAAGTCCGTGATCACCAGCCAGGGGCAGCCAGCTGCGAACGACACAGGGCTAGCAGAGTTAGTGTTGGGTTTGGAAGTGCCTGGCTGTGTTAGACACCACGGCACAGGGACACCAGAGACAGTCTTCAGGAACAGTCTCAAAACCCCCAGGAATCAGCACAACCGCACACTGTTTTCCTGTTTCTACTCTGTATTATTAGGTGAAATAGCAGTTTTATTAAAAAAAAACCTTGCCATTCTGTTTCCTCTTTAGAGGACATTACTGCTCCCCATGGAATGTGTGTCTCAAAATGTCACAGACTCATCCATGGTGGAGGAATACATTAATCTTTTTTCCCCTTTGTTTTTATCTATAGCAAAAGCTATTGCCATATAGATATATACTCAGCTATAGCAAAAGGCTGGAGAAACTTTGCATTAGTTAATAGTCCTGGCAAGTCAAACATTGCAAAGTTAGAATCATTACTCCTCCAGACTCCAATACGGAGGAATCAATGCTTTAGATCATTTCTAGCCACGTACAGCGTAGCTCCAGAGCAGCTTTTCCTTCAAGAAAAGGATGGCATTAGCATTGCTGAAAACCTTCCATGGCTGCTGTACCAGGACCTTTAATTACACAGATCTGGCTGCCTGCTATTGGATTCCTGCCCATTCACATCTCAATCACACCAAAAAAGAGCTCAGGTAATTAAAATCTCAGTTAGAGAGGCTAACAAGGAGAATAAGACGACGAAACCGCTGCTTTTGGCTTTAATGCTGTCGGTTCCCTTGCCTTCCAACGGACATTTCATCCCAGGGTGCAGCACTATTAACCTGACCGTGAGGTGGGATTTTAAGAACCACCCTGTGCTATTTGGCTACTGAGAAATGATAGAGCCGAGAACCTGAAGCAAATTTTTATTATATGCCCATCTGCTCCAGCCAATGTTTGCTGTGCTTGCGCAGCGCATCACCTTAGCAATACTCTGCATCTCTCCATCAGATTACAGGGCAACGCTCCTTTCAAGTCCGTTTTAATGACCCAAAACCCGAGGCAAAGACAGGATAAATTACTTCCTCAGTGCTGTAGTGACAGCAAGCAGTAAGCGAAAAATGAAACCTGAGATTTTTCAAAGGGTTTGATGCTCGTTTTTCCCCCAAATGCAGGCCTGGGTAGGACTTCCCCAAATACCTACGTGACTGCATCGCTTCTGTGCGTCACTTAATTGGCATTTATACTCAGCGATCTACATACCAGAATCAAATTCCACCAGGATGTTGTCAGACTTCAGGTCTCTGTGCGCTATTCCATGTCGAACGAGATGATCCACGCCTTCCAAAAGCTGTAAAATCATCATCGTGGCGAGACAAACATCAGGAGTGCTCTCCCTCAGATACTGGCGCAGGGTGCACGGATAACTAGTCAGAACAAGGGAAAACCTCAGCATTAGCAGCCTGGAAGCTGATCGCTCGCAGTTCAACCTCAGTGCCATCTGGCTGGGGATATGGCACACCTGTACATGCCAAATTCTTTCTGGCCTCTGCGACGCCTTCCGACCTCCCAGCCTCAACCTGACACCACTCCCCTGTCTGCTGCCCTCAAATCCTTTGTTCTGCAACACCACCCACCACTGAATTTTCAGCACTCTCACCCAACAACTATGAACAAAAGAAGCCGCTTAAACAGCATGGCAAGGGGCTCCAGGCATACGGTGGTCATTCTTGCAGGTTTTTATGAACCAGCATTGCATTTTGCATGAAAGAGGAGGCAGATTAATGATGCAGATTGTACGAGCAAAATGAGGAGATGTACTAATCAGGAGAAAGAACATATTCTTGAAACACAGAGAGGACAGAGCGCTTCTTCAGACACAGGCAGAACACAAGAGTGGGAAACAGAAGGTGCTTTTATGCCAGTGCCACTGCAATACCCATTCAAAACCAAAACCCAACCGAGAAAGCCAGAGATGCCGAGCACTAATAAATCTCGTTACCAATTCTACTCCATCTCTAGCGGCGTCTTCAGACTAGGGGTCTGGAAGTTCCGACTTAGAAGGGCAGACAAATGGGGACAAGCTCCATATTTCTTTCTTTAATTTGGGGTAATTATTATAAAGAACGGCTTGTCTTTGCTGTCAAACTAGAGTTAAAGTCTCAAGGACTTGGAACAGGTCTTAGGAGGCGTTTCCAAGAGCGTACTCTGTTTTTTGGCAGCCGCCCAGGCCAAATCTTTGCAAGGACCTGTGTAGCAGCATAATACCCAGCCCCGCTGGGCAGTCTCACGAAAAGCCCAAGTCACGTTAGCAAGCTGCTCTCTACCTACTTCTTCATCACCAAGAAGAGTGTGCGGCTGTGACCGATCCCCCTGGGATTCAGGCTTAACGGAAGAACGTCAGGATAGTCTGCAAAGGCTCCGGGCAGCAAAGGGACTGAGGATGTGAATGCTCGGATCACCTGGATTATATTTGGATGAGGTTGCAACTTCTTCCTCCCAGGGACAGGTTTTCTGTGCAAAAGTATAGATACCACAGATTACATCGATCTCCTGGTCAGTTCTGGTTTATCACAGACACATCGCTCTTATTTCTGGAGTTACTTTTCATTAATATGGCCCGTCCTCCCCACCAAAGGGTTCCAAAGCAGTGTGCAAACATATTAATTCTGCAGCAAAAAACCTTGTTAGAGAGAGCATTAAGGCTGCCCAGCACGGATTACAGGACCGCACATTAAGCAAACATTCAAACATTCACATCCTGGAAACCATTTGGTTAGAAAGAACCATGACAGCAACCTCCCCGCCCTCGCGGCCAGCTTCCAAACCAGCGCCTCAGCCCAACGCTTCTCACGTTGACACAGAGCGCCCACAGCCTGAGCAGATCCACCGCCGCAGCAGGCAGGCCCCACCACTTTCTCCAGAGTTCAAAATCTACCCTGGGGCTCCCCACAGCAAAGTGAACCATCATCAAGGCCGTGCCATCTGCTGACGCACCAGCGGAGGGCACACAGACCGAGACTGTACCCGTGGCTGCAAGGAAGACTCTGTTGTAGCTGGGGTTTCCTACATATGATGGCCAAACAGGAAACACTGATGCTTTACCTGCACTGCTATTGAAGCTTTGCTGGAAACCTTTACACTTAACATGCAGCCTTTAATTTTATTAAAAGTCTGCTAGCCCTTCCAGGTGGCTAACAAAGGCAGAGCTAGTCACAGGCTGCTTCTCGGTTCAAAAAGAACGACAACAGCTTTAGAGAAAAAAAAAACCCAAACACAATTACTTTGTTAGACATAAAATAAAGGTCAACTTGACACCAGGCATATCAATGTAGACCCTCTATTTTATGGCACAGGCAGGAAGCACTCACTACAACGAGAGGCAGATTACCTATCTGTATCTGCACAACAGCGCTCTCTCCCCTCTCGTCCCCTGAATGTCAAACATCCCTTTGGCTGCTCTGTTGCATTCTCAACTAGCAACGTACTACACAGCATTCATTATTCATTTGTATTGGCAGCCGAGATGTATTTGAAATTTAAATCAGACAATCTGGACTGCGGACTCCATTGTTTCAAATCGAACAAAAAGACACATTTTTTAACACAAAGATAGCTAACTCAAGATAATTTAGAAGTTTCCACGCAATTTCCCACCTTCGTGCTGTTTGCTCACGTCTCACTCGGGTGAAAGACTGGGAACCGAGTCATTTTCCATTTTCTTTCTTGACAGCTCCCCTGCGCTAGAACAGTTCCCACCTCCCTGCCCAGCACCCCTTTTTACGACCAAACCAGTTCTAAAATAATAGTCAAATTGTATTACAGTCAAATTGTTTGATGTTTAAAACAGTCAAATTGTTACCAACTGGAAGCGTTCTGTAATTGAAAAGCACCACGACATACTTTTAAATGATTTTTAAGTAGCTCCTCCTAGCCTTTACAGTATCTGCAGGTATCAAAGTATTTTACACGCAGGGAAACTAAGACACAGGGCACAGAAGTGCCTGGCTACCGTCAGCCATCAGACCACTGGCGGGACCCCAACTGGTCCCCAATTATTGGTGTACCCTTCCGACACCCTTCTGGACTACACCATCCTACAGTTTAGCTGTAGGTATTCCCTGCACACCACAACCTGCTCCTCAGAGTAAACAGGACCACGTTAAATCACTATCGGCACAGCTGCACTGCTACACAGTTTCCCAGCTGTGCTGGAGACAAGCACACTGGAGAAAAATCCCCAAGGCAGCCAGAAACCCGTCCCTGTGTGATGTTTGAGGTGCGCGGCACTTCTGAAAACACCGCCTTTTAGACAAAACATGCGCATATGCCTCCTGAGCCATTAATAATCCCAAGGCTTATCTATGTTTTATCTACGTTGGGGAACTATTACAGAAACCTCTGGCCATCTTCTTAATGGTACAGATGTGCTGCAAAATGAATTGATGGATAAAATTGGGCGCTTGAGAACCACTGCCATTTCCATTGTGACTGTACCTGCGGCCGGAGACAGCTCCATATTCTCCAGCTAAGGCAACCCCCGTGGCTGGAATGAGCTCCCGGCCCATCGCATCGAGGATGGCTTCACTTGATGAACCAGCCTGCAACAGCAATTACACACCACGTTGATTTAAGCTGCAAAATCATCCAGCCTCAACACAGACTGAAAGCAGATCATCCCGATGCTGGCACTGGATCTGGAGTTATATCAGCTGAGACAAGATCAAAGGGACTCCCTTCTCTGCTTTGAAAATCGGGGAAGGCAATTAACTACCTAAAGAATTTACCAAGGGACTCCGAGCTATACATTAACACTCACTTTCAACTTCAAAACCGGACTGGAAAAGCCCACAGCCTAATGCCAGGGTATTTCTGGAGCCCAAGGGGTTTCAGACGTTGGCATTTCAGAAGACTCTCTTAGAATATCCACTTGTCACATCAAGTGCCACAAAACCTCTTCAATGGGAAAAGCCACATGGCTTTTTTTTTTTTTAAATGTGGAATAGCCGCACTGAGGGGGTGGATCATCAGCGAGTTGCCGGGGCTGCAACGCCAGCGCAGATCTTGCCCATTCACTTCAGGGCAAGGGGACCCAGCAAGCAGGTTACTGTTCTGCCCCTGTGACCGCTGACTCGCACCTCAGCCGTGCTTTGCAGAAGAAAATCTATTTCTGTGCTGACACCAAGGACACCGATTCCTAAAGCGCTGGCAGCAGCGGCTTTCCATTTCTTACACCTTGCCATCGCAGCCAGCTTCAGAAAAGCTTTTCTTCCAGAAAACATCACCCCTATAACCAACACCACCACCAGCAGCTCTTAGGGCCGACTCCAGAGTAATGATGAATGCTAATTACCTTGCTCTGGGACTGCTTGCTAACAATCAACATCTCCAATGTCACATGTCAACAGCTTTGTTTTGACACGCTCATCGCGCGCTACATAATTAGCGCTTTCAACACTTAAGCATTAAACATTTCAGCCAGACTTTCCCAGTGACAGACAAGGAGACCAAGAACTGACTCCTTACCGAAATGTTCCACATCATTTTGATAGCTAACGGAAAAGCCTCTTTCGGTTGGTGTTTCTCCACGGGCTCCTCTTCATCCGCCTGCGAAGCTGAGCCACAAGGCTGCTGCACAGCTGGCCCCTGCCCTGCGAGACGGCTGCTCTCCGCACGCCCCCGATGATCAGGAGAGAAAGGAATAGCTGCTTCATAGACAGCAGCGCTGCAGCCCTTCCCAATGGGTTGGCCAATGAGATATTCTTCCAGCTTGAAGCCCTGCCAGCGGAAGGAGCTCAGGGGATCTTTCTGCGGCTTGTTCCTTCCAACAAACACTGTCTGAAAGGAATAGGAAAAGACAACGATAAAAAAAACCCACTCGGTTATTCAAGGCTTCCCAAGGAAGAACTCCCTTACTGTTTAAGCGGTACTACGCGTCCCATTGGGTTGGTCCCACCTGAAAGCCACCATCAGGCTCTAACTATTACAGCTCAAATCACTGTAACCATAAGAAAAATAATTTGTAGACTGTCTATTTTTGTCTGAAACAGATTAGCCCAAAAACAGTCTTTGCCAAAGGTGCCCTTTCCGAGGGTGCAGTAGAGGAATGGGGAGGGGGAGTCACTTGCTCATCCAGAACATTAAACATGTTGTGTAAAGACAAGCCTAACTCAATACTTCTAAAAAGAGATGCGTTATTACGCTTTTTTCCCCCTCCATAAATAAACCAGGCAAATAGCATTTAAAAGAAAATCCAATTAAAAGCAACAACAGATGGAAAAACAATGCCCTGAGCTTTTGTGGCAGCTGAGTACGAGCATTGGTTAGTTTGAGGAAGAGTCAGTCAGTGACAGGAGAGAGCTGGGGGAGGAAATCAAGAGAGAGACGAGAAAACAAAGCACAGGAGGGCTGTTCTGGAGTTCAACCACAGCACTCATGATCCTACAGGTCTGCTGGTGTCACCCAGACCCATATAAGCCAGCGCACTTCTCTGCGAGCTACAACCCTGACGCACCGGTGGCCGCCCTACTGATGCGCAAACGGACACAAATTGAGGGATGGTGGAAGGGGGAAGACAGCAAATCTCACTACCCAGCAAGGGCGGGGGAGAGGAAGCATCCCAAGGAACTGCAAGGAAAGGCATAACCTCGGCAGCAACGTGTCTGCCGGTTAGCGGGGCAGGTGACAGCTGGCTCTGAACGCCAACGCTCTATTTTTACCCATGAAATATGTTCAGCACCGTCCGTCCCTGGTGCCCTGCCAGCACGGCCTGGCCCAGCCCCGCAGGGTCCCCGTCAGTCTCGGGGAGAGGGGGCGGACCCAGGGGCTTGATGCCAGCCTCCTGGGACACCAGGGGCATGGCCCCTTCTCTGGGGACGGGGTACGGGGACTGAGGGCCTCCCCACAGCAAGGACCCCCCTTCCCCTTCCAGGGGGTTTGAGGGGATCCTGACAGCAAGGACCCCCCTTCCCCTTCACAAGGGGTGTCTGAGGGGATCCCCGCAGCAAAGACTCCCTGTGCCCTTCTGGAGGGGGGGGTGTGTCTGAGGGGCTTCCCACTGCTAGGACCCCCCTTCCCCTTCATGAGGGGTGTCTGAGGGGATCTCCACAGCAGAGACCCCCTGTGCCCTTCTCGGGGGGTGTCTGAGGGGCTCCCGACTGCTAGGACCCCCCTTCCCCTTCATGAGGGGTGTCTGAGGGGCTCCCCACAGCAAGGGCCCCCCGTGCCCCTTCGGGGGGGGTCC
>NW_009260790.1:2414324-2414551 GCF_000687185.1 Egretta garzetta
ATGGCCTGGGGCCGGGCCCGGGCCTGGCACGGGGCATGGCACGGCCCTGGGCATGGCTTGTGCACAGCACGGCACACAGCACGGAGCACAGCCCTGCCCTGGGCATGGCATGTGCACGGCCCTGGGCATGGCACGGAGCACAGCACTGCCCTGGGCATGGCATGTGCACAGCCCTGGGCATGGCACGGAGCATGGCACGGCCCTGGGCATGGCTTTTTGCCACGCCC
>NW_009260790.1:2414586-2417150 GCF_000687185.1 Egretta garzetta
ACAGCCCGGAGCACGGCCCTGCCCTGGACATGGCATGTGCATGGCCCTGGGCATGGCACGGAGCACGGCACTGCCCTGGGCATGGCTTGTGCACAGCCCAGTGCACGGCACAGCACATGGCACCGAGCACAGCACTGCCCCGTGCAATGCAGGGCACAGCCCAGGACAAAGCTGGGCACAGCCCAAGCACAGCCAGGCAGGGCAGGAGGGCCCTGGCTACGTGGGCAGCCCTGCACTGGCCACGCTCCGGGCTATGCAGCGTCCTGGCCGTGTCCTGCCTATGCAGCCAGCAACCTCCTGCCCTGCCTGGCAGCACCACAGCCCCCGGGCCCCGCTTCCCTTTCCCTGTGATTCATCATTTGCAATGGCAGGAGAGAAACCAGGAGTGCTTTTATTTCGTTCGGGCATAGGCAGCAATGCCCAGTCCAGTGCTGGCTGGGAAATGTAACGCATTTGTTTTCCATTGTGCATAATTAAATTAATATTACAATCAGCAAACGGCATTACTCTGGAGACAAAACCCTCCAGAAGCCCTCAAAAACTCCTCTCCCTCTTCACTCCCACAAATGGAATAAAAGCAAAGAAAACAAGCTGGAGAGAAATGAGCAAAGGACATGCTCAGTGTGATAACTGTCCAGTTCCAGCAAATCACCTAATCTGAATTGGCTTATTAATAGCTGCTGGGGTTGATGGAGCCTTTTCTTTTTGCTTCTCATTTACAGCTGAAGAATTTAACATTTTCCCGAGCAATGATTTTGCATTGTTTGGAAGTGGTTTCTGTACCGACAAGCCTGAGCTTGAGCCGTGCACCAAACCCTTCTCCACCTGCAGGTTCCCCCCTTGACTACAGAAATATCTGGACACTTTTTTTCTAATAATGGGGAATTTCTACAATACGATTTCACCATTTCCCCAAGGTGAGGTGGGGCCGGCATCTGGAAATCAGCGCTGAATCAGAAGATGAGTGAGAGGAGTGGGTAACTTAACACTATAAATGCATTTCCCATTGCATCTTCCCCAAAAAGCCGCTTACATGCCAGGGAAATTAGAGGAAACCATCCTCCCCTGCTGCTGAAGGGCAAAGGCTGGCAGCGGCCATGCTGCTCACACCTTCTTCAGGTCCTCAGGGCCGAATGAGAGCGGCAGCAGCTCCTCCAGCCTCTTGACGATATAGGTGCCATCCGCTTTGGTCAGGTAGATGTCCCAGTCTGTGCCAAACTGGAGAAGAAGAGCAGAGAGAAATGCCCCATGCAAAACCTGTGCTTCTTCCTCAAATTACTCAAATAATCCTCTTTTTTAGCTGGGTTCACAGGGAGCACCCCACTCTATTGCATGTATCTTAGGGTGACTTTTCAACATCACCCGCCCTGGGGGGTATTTTGGGCTCAGATTTTGCAGTTTTGCCCTCCCCTGGGTGAGCCCTGGTGCCTCCAAACCTACCAAATCATAGAATCGTAGAATGTTTTGGGTTGAAGGGACCTTTAGAGGCCAAGCCCCACAGCCTGTTAAATATTAACCACACAAAAACCAGCTGTGGGTACCGGGGTGCTTGCAGGGAAGAGGGAGGCGAGAGCAGGACGGGCTCTGTGGGGAGCTCGGCTTTTGCAGGAAACCCCCCATTTTCAGGTTTGGCAGAGCCAGGTGACAGCTCTGGGGGCGAACTCTGCACCCGGCAGCTCCCAGTTAGAGTAAAACCCTCTGGGGAGGCCAGGTTAATGAATTACCACCGGGCACGGGGAGGAATACCCCTTTCCCAGCGGATAGTGGAATTTGAGGAGCCTGGAGCCAACCCTGAGGCTGGGGACGGGGGGTTGCAGCTCCCCTCTTTGCACCTCCAGGTGTTTTGGGGGGAGATGCCTGGGGTCAGGAGATGTGGGGGTCCCGCACGAGCCATTACCTCTCTCATCACTTGTCTGCAGGCACCGCAGGGCACAATGAAGTGGTCCCCCATGTCACTGCCAAAGGAGAAGGGCACAGAGCTCAGTCTTGTGGTCGGAGAAGGGGGGAACACCTGAAGAAGACCTTCATGCACCAATAAACATGGAGCCACAGCAGACTTTCCCCCCCAATTCCTCCAAAAAAACATGCAAAAACCTGCCTTCCCCCCCCAAAAAAAACGCTCCCGCTGCTGCAGCAGAAGCTGCCCTTAGGGCTCAGCGGGGGGGTTTCCCACTGCCCCCCGCCCCCATCTCGTCCCTCACCGTGCCGGCTCTCGACGCACCCTTACCTGGTGATGGCCATGGCCCTGAAGCTGGTGTGCCCCTCGGAGATGGCTTTCTGGATGGCAGTGCGCTCGGCGCACACCCCCAGGGTGTAGCAGGCGTTCTCCACGTTGCATCCTGCGGGGAAGCCCCCCGGCACCCGCTCAGCCACCCCAAACCCCTCCGGTTTCCCTCCGGGCGGGGTGGGAATTTGCAAAGAAAAGCCATTTTCCGTGTGCACCGCCTGATCCTGGGCTCTCGCCAACTCATTCCCCGCTTCCCCTATTTATTTCCCATATTTCCCCATCCGCTGCGATCTTTGGCTCACTCTGGGATGGCGGCTGCCAAGAGGCAGCCGGGGAC
>NW_009260790.1:2417344-2420331 GCF_000687185.1 Egretta garzetta
CCAAAAAAAGGGGAGCCACAGCAGACTTTCCCCCCCAATTCCTCCAAAAAAACATGCAAAAACCTGCCTTCCCCCCCCAAAAAAAACGCTCCCGCTGCTGCAGCAGAAGCTGCCCCTAGGGCTCAGCGGGGGGGTTTCCCACTGCCCCCCGCCCCCATCTCGTCCCTCACCGTGCCGGCTCTCGGCGCGCCCTTACCTGGTGATGGCCATGGCCCTGAAGCTGGTGTGCCCCTCGGAGATGGCTTTCTGGATAGCAGTGCGCTCGGCGCACACCCCCAGGGTGTAGCAGGCGTTCTCCACGTTGCATCCTGCGGGGAAGCCCCCCGGCACCCGCTCAGCCACCCCAAACCCCTCCGGTTTCCCTCCGGGCGGGGTGGGAATTTGCGGCTTACCGGAGAAGATCTCCCCGCTGGCGGTGAGCAGCGCGGCGCCCACCGGGAAGCGGCTGGAGGGGCAATAGGCGCAGTTTTTGGCCTCCCTGCTGCGACGTAGCAGGAGCTGCAGGTGCTCGCCCTGGAGGGCAGCGGGGGCCGGGTGCTGCCCGTCACCCTCCATGCCTGCGCCCGCCTGCCCTGCCTGCTGACGCCACGGTTAAATATTTCCTCGCTTGGAAAATAGGCTGGCCGGCCGTGCCGGGATAACGCCCCGGCATGCTGCCAAACCCTGGGAAGCATCCCTGGGGGCAGTCCTGACCACCAAAAGCATCAGGCTTGGGGGGTCCCACGTCCCCTCCCCACCTGCTGTCTCCTTTTTCCAATTTCTCCTTTCTTGTTTTTTTACCTCCTCCTTTCTCTGTCCCGGCAGAGCATTTTTCCGCCACCGCCTCAGTGTTTTTCTTCCTTCCTAGTTGAAAACTGGTTACATGGCTCCACAGGAAAATGTCATTAAATCACTCCTGGGGGGAAGAACAACAACTCCTGATCAGTGAGAGCAAAAGAAATAAATTAATTTGATTGAAAACAGAAAAAAATAATATATACACATATATATATCTCACATTTTCCCAGGTCTTTTAACTGCCGGCTGCCAGGCAGCAGGGAAAACTGGATGAAGACAGAAGCAATAAAAGTTTCAGGATGCCCTAATGCTGCTCAAGCCCAAATTCGGTTTGCCTGGTGCTTCCATGGGAATCAGCCCACATGGGGTAAAGGGCTCCCAGGATACCGGGCTAATCAGCAAATTGCTCTTTAATTAAAGATCTCTCTTTTTTTCCCCTTGCTGGAGGAGCTTAATGCCCCATTTTCTGGCTGCAAGGATGCCCACGTTGATTTACCATGGGGATTTTTGTCCAGTTTGCTGGATTTTGGGAGGATTTTGACCTTAGCCAACGGTTCTGCCAGCAAATCTTGGCGCTGGGTCGCTGCTGAGAAGCCACGACAGGCTGGGATGGAGCACCTGAACTGGCAGCAGCCTCTGATGTGGTATAAAGGCCAGGAGCTGAGAACAGAGCACGGGGCAGCGAGAGGACCACAGGCACACCAAGAAATCAAAGCTGGGACATTGAGATCAGTATTGTCCTGGGCGACCCACCTTCCTCGCACTCTGCAGGCATTTGTTCACCCTGGAACCTAATGACAACAGTTAGCTACTTGCAAGGGACAGTCAGTCAAAGCAACAGGCAGCTAGAGGAGCGATTGGCAGCCCTGAATTAGCCTCAGAGCCCTTTTTTTCAGCTTTCAAAGTGTAAATACTGGTTGTTTTCCCATCTAAAATGAGCCGCAGATGCTCCCCTGCCCACCACCCCCTTACGCAGCACAATCCCCCAAAACCTGGGAGAGAAAAGGAAAACCAGCGCCAGGGCAGCTGGTTGGGAGGCACTGCGGGAGCAGACCAGAGTGGGGAGACCCCCCTCCTAAATAATGTGGGATCTATAAATAAATGGGCTTTCGGGGAGGGTTTAAACCTGCCCTGTTGATATGAATGGCGAGGAATTAAATAATGAGTCTTTGCCTCTGTCAATGAGGGGGAGAACAGAAATAAGCAGAGAGAGAGAGAGGCTGGCCACGTCCCCAAAACCATCCTCACGCCAGGAGCAAACTACACACCTCAAGCTGCAGCAGAAAAGCCGAAAACCGCACAAACTCATGCATTTTTTATTATTTTGGCTGCAAAAACTTAGGAGGCTGCCGCGAGAGGAGCGGGGCCGGTGCTGCCTGCCTGCAAAGCAGCTATTTTAAGGTTGTATTTACTTCCCTCAAACATAGAAAAGCTGGGAAGCTGCTGGGAAATGGCTTCTCGCTCCCTGCAACACCGTGCTCGGGTTTTCCTCCCCAACTGGACTAAAATGGGGGGGCATGCACTGTTATTTTACCCCTTTCTCCTCCCTGTTTTTTAATCCCAAAGCAGCCAGAGCATGCTTGTGGGTCCCTGAGCCCAGGGATCTCCCTGCTGCACCCACAAGAAGCCCCAGAAAGTAAAAAAAAAAAAAAAAAAAAAAAAGTGGAAATTAGGGTTTGAGCCAAAGAAGCTGCATTCTGAACAGCCTCAGACTCCACTGCGGGGCTGAAATGCTGCAGGTACCCCACAGCGCTCCCCAAAAATCTGCGCTGCTCAGAAATGGCATTTTGTTTTCCCCGGAGAGAAGCCATCCCAGGGCTTCAGCCAGAGTTAAAAGCAACAGGTTAAAAGCCAAAAGCTCAGCCCAAGAGGGAGGACCTGGATGGCTTGGAAATAACAGGGAAAAATGGGGTTTCTGGAGCAAAAGATGCCAGCAGACCTGCAGGCTCTGCAAACCCCAGCGCACCCCCTCAGGATTGGGGAAAAAACCCTTTTTCCTCGCGGCAGGGTCAGGAGCCGACGTCTGACCCTCCCAAAAATCATCCTCCCGGACCCTGCCTTAATTTCCCCCCCAGACAGGTGGGCTTTGGTGCTGGGAGTCTGGTCACCGCAGGGGGGTGGGGGTGGTGGTGGGTGTCTTTATTTTACCAGCATCTTTAATTTCTCCTGCCCGAGCATGAAGCGAGCGCGTGTCCGGTGGCGTGCACGGT
>NW_009260790.1:2420768-2421447 GCF_000687185.1 Egretta garzetta
GGCAGCGTCTTCCGCGGCAAACGCCAGAAAGTGGAGCTGAACAAGGAGGACCCGACGTACACTGTGCGGTACCTGGGCAATGCCGTCACCCTGCACGCCAAGGGCGAGGGCTGCACGGAGGAGGCGGTGGGCAAGATCTGGGCTAAGAGCGACGCAGGGGCCGGCGGGGCCAAGATGAAGCTGACCTTGGGACCCCAAGGCATCCGTATGACCCCCTGCGAGAAGGGAGCCCGCCGGCCAGGCCACGCGTACCTCCTGCACCGCATCACCTACTGCGCCGCCGACCGCCGGCACCCCAAGGTCTTTCGTACCTCCTCCGCGGCGGCCATAATAAAGTTAATGTGTGTTTTCTGCAGTGCAACGGCGCCTGTGTCTCGCCTGGACCCAGCCCTGGCAAACGGGAGAGGAAGCATTAAGCTCGGCACCCAGGCAGTTTGGGGGGGTTTATACCGAATTTACCCTCAAAAGGGAAACCGGGCTGGGGGTGGGGGGGCTGCAGGGTACCCTGATGCTTTCTGCACCCTCCCTGGCAGGCTGCTCAACGCCAAGTGTCCCTACCGCCCACCCGCCGAGAGGGCCCGCTGCGCCCCCCGTCTCAGCTCCATCCTGGAGGAGGAGGAGGAGGAGGCCTTTGGCACCGGGGCACCCCGGGGGGATGGCGGCCCCCCCGCCGTGCTGC
>NW_009260790.1:2422372-2423262 GCF_000687185.1 Egretta garzetta
GGGCTGGGGGTGGGGGGGCTGCAGTGTACCCTGATGCTTTCTGCACCCTCCCTGCGGCACCAAGGGCTGGCGAGAGCTGCTCCGCGTAGTCATGGCAACTCAATTTTTTAAATATAGAGCTGCGGGGGGGGCAGCGGGGAGGCTGCGATGGGGGTTTGGCCCCTCAGACCCCTGGCAGAGAGCGGGGCTTGCCTGCCCACCCCAAAAGCAGCGACAAGGCCCTGAACAACAATAAATGGGATGAGGTGCCCTCTCTGCGCCCCAAGCTGAAGTCGGACTCTCCTCGGGGACACATCTGGACGAGACGGTGGCTTCATTTGCAAGGAAGACCCCTGGGGGGGGTGTTGCACCCCAGGGACCCCCCGTCCCCCCCCACACGAACCTGCTCTCGTACCTCCTCCGCGGCGGCCATAATAAAGTTAATGTGTGTTTTCTGCAGTGCAACGGCGCCTGTGTCTCGCCTGGACCCAGCCCTGGCAAACGGGAGAGGAAGCATTAAGCTCGGCACCCAGGCAGTTTGGGGGGGTTTATACCGAATTTACCCTCAAAAGGGAAACCGGGCTGGGGGTGGGGGGGCTGCAGGGTACCCTGATGCTTTCTGCACCCTCCCTGCGGCACCTTCGGGGCCGGGGTGCTGCCGCCCCACACCCTGGCCAGGGGGTGTGACACCCCCTCCCCCACCCCAAAGCACTACAGGGCCGGGGTTTAGGCAGATTCCCCCCCTGCTCCCGCACAGGGGGGGCAGGCTTTGGCCTGACACCCCCCAAGCTTTGTGGGGGGCTGGGATTTGGGCTGCACCCCCCCATCAGGGCCCTGGGGTGGGGGGCACTGGGGATGCCCCCTCCCGGGCCCTGGGAGCATTAGGATTTGGGCCCCGCTACCGGTATCCT
>NW_009260790.1:2424547-2427185 GCF_000687185.1 Egretta garzetta
CCGGGAGTCCATTGGCCTTCTTGGCCACCTGGGCACGCTGCTGGCTCATATTCAGCTGCCTGTTGACCAACACCCCCGGGTCCTTTTCTGACAGGCAGCTTTCCAGCCACAGATACTGCTCGTACTCAATACTCTCCATACTCATAAGAAATGGAGCAGAAAATTAATGAGCCCCTCACACACACTCTGGGGTTTGTCTTTCAGGCGTGGTGCGATCCGTTAAGGAGACCCTGAGCAGCCAGTTTGTGGAGAACTGCAAGGGCGTTGTTCAGAGGCTGACACTGCAGGAGCATAAGATGGTGTGGAACCGAACAACCCACCTCTGGTACGTGCATGGTGCCCATGAAGCTCTGGCTTTCGAACCAGCTGTGGTGCCCTGGGAGGGCCTGAGAGGCTGAAACTACTTCAGGCGTGGCCAAAGTGACCTAGGTGCCCCAGACCCGTGCCCCACAGTGGCTCTGTTACAGCTGCCAGAACGGGGCATGGTTGGCGCTTTTCAGAGTTCACAGAGGGGCTGTAGATGATGAGCGCGTGGAGTAACCCAGTGCGGGCAGAGCATTTATCTGCAGTCCCACGTTGTTACGGAAGTGACCACAGGATGGTATTTCCTGAGCAAAACAATGCCTTCAAAAGAGAAATTTGGTTGGATTTGGGCGATACCCGCACCCAGGGGACCTGAGGACGGTCCTGAGAGCAGCCTGGCCCATGAGAGCTGCCTGGTGATGCTTTTCGAGCCCCAGCTGATCAGATAACCCTTATCAAATTTACGTTGTGTGACGGGCGGCGTTTCTCCTCTCAGGGCGGGTTCCAAAAAATGCCATGGGGAGATGAGGGGGAGTTAGGGGGGCTGAAGCGCTCTCCCAGTGATGGTGGAAGCCCACCCTAGTTCTGTGGGGACCAAGGAAGAGTTGAGGTGAAGGTGGAGGGCCTGGTGCACACCCGGAAGGTGCCACAAGCGGAGAAGCACCACTCTCCAGCGCATCCCACCCAGATAAGCTTCGCTCAGGGCAGGTGACGGCTGGCAGTACCCAAAAATGGCAGGTCAGCCCACGCGGTGTTCCCCAGCTGGCCTTGAGGGAAGCGCTAACGCTGGCATTTGCTTTACCCCCTTCTCCTTCATCAGGAATGACTACGAGAAGATCATCCACCAGAGAACCAACACCACCCCCTTTGAGCTGGTGCCACAGGAGGAAGGCTCTGGGGTCACTGTCAGGGTGATGAAGCCACTGGATGCTGCCGAGCTCAGCCTGGAGACGGTGTACGAGAAGTTTCATCCCTCCGTACAGTCCTTCACTGACGTCATCGGCCACTACATCAGCGGGGAGCGCCCGAAGGGGATTCAGGAGACGGAGCAGATGCTGAAGGTGGGCACGGTGCTGACAGGAGTGGGAGAGCTGGTCCTGGATAACACCACCATCAAGCTGCAGCCGCCCAAGCAGGGCATGCCCTACTACCTGAGTGGTGTGGATTTCGACTCCTTGCTGCAGAAACACGAATCCAGCGTCAGGTTCTGGAAAATCCTGATGGTCCTTTTCGGTTTTGCCACCTGCGCCGTCCTCTTCTTCATCCTACGGAAACAATACCGGCATCACCGGGAGAGGCAGCACCTCAAGCAAATGCAGGATGAATTCCGGCAGGCCCAGGAGCGCCTGGCGCGGGAAATGAACGTAGAGGGCGGAGAGACGCTCAAAAACGCTTGCGTCATCTGCTTGGGCAACACCAAATCCTGCGTTTTCCTAGAGTGCGGGCACGTTTGCTCTTGCAGCGAGTGCTACCAGGCTCTCCCCGAGCCCAAAAGGTGCCCGATCTGCAGGCAGGCCATCGACAGGGTGGTCCCCTTATACAACAGTTAAATTCCTGTGGCCAGAGGGAGCTTTTGGCATTAAAACTGCCTTTTGCCAAGGGGTTTTCTTGCCTCGCTGCGTGGGTGGCTTGATTTTTGGGGAAGGGGAGGGAGCTTGAGTGAACGAGGTGCTTCGACTGGGGTGCAGAGCTGGGTCTTACGAGGTGGCGGTCCGGCTGATCAGGGCTCACATTGCCTGCTGGAGGTTTCTGGGGGCAGGAGATGAGGAGTCCTTGCACGGGGCGTGGCGCTCAGCTGGCAGAGGCGATTTCAAGCTTTTTTTAAGAGTTGGACTCTCGGGGTTTGCATCACGGTTTGCTGATCATCCGTGAGGTCAGTCTGTGAGTGTGTCACGCAGGGACGCTGGAGCAGGGAGGTGAAAATGCCGTGGCTGATTTCTGCTTTTGGCTTGAGCTTGGGATAGAAAATGGGATGTAAAGTAATAAAACAGGATGAAAAGCCTGATTGTCTTGGATCGTTACGTGAGCTGGAGGCCTCTGCGTTCCCTGGGCTGTCCATGAGGTCGGGGTGAGGGGAGGGGGATCCTGGCCCCCCTGCACTGAATCCAACACCGGCCGTGACGGACACCACTGTCCCCTTGTCTGTGATGCAGGCGATACCAAACCCCCAAGCTTTCTCACACAGAAAAGGAAAATTCCCTCCCCTGACTCCCCCACTTTGCCATAAATCACGTATGGTAACTGCACCCGAGGGGGTTAACGCCCCCAGAGCGACGCTTCAGTTAACATGTGCTGTGGAGGGCGATGAGTTTTCAATTAAAGAAATGGGGGGGGG
>NW_009260790.1:2427330-2427748 GCF_000687185.1 Egretta garzetta
CTGGAGCAGGAACAGGTGGAAACCCCAGGACCGAAGCAGCCCCTGGGTTTTGGGGAAAGACCCCGCGCTCTTTCAGATGCCTGTGGGCAGGCAGAGCCTCTGGCATCCCTCTCACTTGGTGGGGGTGCCCATGCCCCGGCGCATTTAAAAAGAAACAGTTTTCCATCGACTGCCAAGAAAAAGGGTTAATTTAACAAGGAAACGGGGTTATTTCCTCGTTAAATGTTAATGGGGTTATTTCCTCGTTAAATGTTAGCTAGACCGGCTGGGCAGCGTCCGAAGGCCGCTGCGGTTGCACAGCACAAATCCTCTGGCTTAATTTCCCCGCTGGCTCAAGGAGAGGGGCCTTGGGCAGCCCCAGAGCCGGGCAGGGCCGCATCCAGCCTGCCCCGCCGGCTGTAGATGGCGGTGGCTGGCC
>NW_009260790.1:2428024-2429600 GCF_000687185.1 Egretta garzetta
CCCTGCCGTTATCGCCCCGTCTTGCCCTTCGTGCCCTTCTGCTGCTGCCAGAAAATAAAAACCTCCCTTTATCAGCAGCGCAAAGTGCATCATGGAGGAAAAAAAAAAAAAAAAACAACCGAGAAACCCCCAAGACTTTCCCTGAGGGATCGGCTCTGCCAGCTCACGCACCAAACGCTGCCGTCTTCCCGACAGCGTGGATTTGAGGTCCCTGCCAGCCGAGACCCTGACTCCTTTTCTTAAAAGGAGTTTTCTGCTGGAAAAATCATATTTAGAGGCTTTTTTAATCTTTTTTTAATTTTGGCTGTTGCTGCCTATCGCTCCCTGTACCATATCAAGGCTTTGTTTTTATCTCCCCAGCTGCGGTTTCCTGGGGACTGACCAGCCCAAAAAGCCTCGTCCCCTCGACAGGGACAGTGGGGAGGTCAACCCCCTCAGGCAGACGGGTGCAGGATGCGGCCTCGAGCCATGGTGTTTTCTCCAGGGAATGGAGCCATCACGTGAAGCCTAAAAATACACTTTTGGGGGGTTTGCTTTCCCCGTTACCTCTTGCCTCCCGTTTCCAAGCTTTCCCCCATGATATCTCGGGCGTAGACGCAACCTTATGTAAGGAGCTGACAGCACGGGGGTGTGCGGGGGTGCGCAGGAGAGGGGCTCGCGCATCTCCCGGGGCTGAGGATTTCAGCAAACGAGGGGTTTGGAGGGGGGAGCAGCCCTGGGGTGCCGGTGCGGGGTGCCCTGTCCTTCCCGTGCGCCTGTCCTGCTTGGCCCCAAAACGAACCAGGCTCCCGCTGCTGGAGAAATCCGCTGGCGGGGGTGGTGTAGCCCAGCCTTGTGCAAATAGGATTGTTGCTGCTGTTCCCACTGTCCCCCCTACTCCACTCTGCAGGGGATGCCTGAACCCCCCATATAGCTGTGTCTTCCCCAGAATGATAGCCCCAGCCTTCCCCTCGCCCCTTGGCCAGCCTGACTCACTTTGTGGGCAATGACCTGTGCTACTGAGGCAACACCTCATGCAAAACCCCGTGGAAAGCTCGCAGGGACCCAAAAGCCTTCCCGCAGCCCCCCAGGAAGGGCTCGTGCAGTGGGGGGGCTGACAGCCAAGTGCACTCAGACCAACTCCCTGCCTTGCAGCCCCCCCACAAAGGCTCATTTCTGCAGGGCAGATGTGGGGCTGAGCCCGTGCTCCCTGGGGACAGGTGCTGGGCTCCCCAGGGGTGCTGTGGGGTGGCTCCAGGCTCCCCAGATGTGGCTGTGGGGCAGCTTAGGCTCCCCAGGGATGCTTTGGGTGAGCTCTGGGCTCCCTGGGATGCTGTGAGGAGGCTCTGGACTTCCCTGGGATCTGAGGGGCATCTTTGAGCTCCTCAGAGACGCTGCAGGGCAGCTTAGGCTCCCCAAGGAAGCTCTGTGGAGGCTCCGGGCTTCCCAGGGATGCTGTGGAGCAGCTTTGAGCTCCGCAGATGTGGCTGGGGGGGAGCGCTGGGCTCTCCAGATGTGGCAGCGGGGCGGCTCGGGGCTCCCCAGAGGCAGCTGCAGGGCAGCCCGGGTGCAGCTCCGGCTCCCGGGATGCTGTGGG
>NW_009260790.1:2430519-2435622 GCF_000687185.1 Egretta garzetta
TGTCCTGGGGACCTTCCCCAGGGTGTAGGGCAGGAGGGACCTGACTTGGGGACAGGGCGTCAGGCCCTGGGGACCTTCCCCAGGGTGCAGGGCAAGAGGGACATTGCCTGGGGACAGGGCGTCAGGCCCTGGGGACCTTCCCCAGGGTGCAGGGCAAGAGGGACCTTGCCTGGGGACAGGGCATCTTGTCCTGGGGACCTTCCCCAGGGTGTAGGGCAGAAGGGACCTGCCTTGGGGACAGGACGTCAGGCTCTGGGGACCTTCCCCAGGGTGTAGGGCAGGAAGGACCTGCCTTGGGGACAGAGCACTGCACCCCGGGGACCTTCCCCAGGGTGTACGGCAGGAGGGACCTTCTCCAGGCATGGGGCATCATGCCCTGGGCACTTCCCCAGGGTGTAGGGTGGGAGGGACCTTGCCTGGGGACAGGGCATCGCGCCCCGGGGACCATCCCCAGGGTGTAGGACAGGAGGGACCTGCCTTGGGGACAGGGCATTGTACCCTGGGGACCTTCCCCAGGGTGTAGAGGAGAAGGGACCTTCCCCAGACATAGGGCATCATGCCCTGGGCACTTTGCTAGGGTGTAGGGCAGGAGAGAACCTGCCTTGGGGACAGGGCATCGCGCCCCGGGGACCTTGCCCAGGGCATAGGGCAGGAGAGACCTTCCCTGGGGACAGGGCGTTGTGCCCTGGGGACAATCCCCAGGGTGTAGAGAAGGGACCTTCCCTGGGGATGAGACAAGGTGCCGCAGGCGCTTTGCCGGGGTGTGGGTACCCTCCCCAGGGACAGGGCACCAGGCACCGTTCCCAGGGCGTAGGGTACCGGGTACCCTCCCCAGGGACAAGGCAAGGTGCACCAGGTATCCCGCGGGGTGTCGGGCATCATCCACCGGGTACCAGTTCCCCTCTGGGGCACCATGCTGGGCGTAAGGCTCAGGGCACCATGCCTGGCACTGCCACCGGCTGTGGGACCCCCCCAAACCCACCCCAGGGTGCCCACCACCCCGGGGTGACCTTGGGCGAGGGGAGCACGGCAGCAGCGTATTCATCACGGTTCTGTTTTTTTCTGCTTTCCAGTGGTTATTGAAGATGATAGAATTGATGATGTGCTGCAAAATCTCGCGGAAAAGGCCCCTCCCGGTGTTTAAAGCCTCCCCGGGGACGCTCGGCTGAAGCCGGGGGGCTGGGGGCGGGGGGGGTGTTTGGTTTACAACGGCGCAGGTTATCGGCAAAAAATAAAAGCCCCCCAAGACGGCAGCGACGGCGCCGAGCAAGCACTTGGAGAGCCGCCCTCGCCAGGCTGCAATCCCCACCGCACAGCAGCACAACCTGCCCGCCGGGAGACGGGCGGAGGGGAAGGCGGCGAGCGAGACGAAGCCCAACGACCAATAAAAAAATAATAATAAATTTAAAAGGGAAAAAAAAAAATATTTGGAAAAATAATCACCCGTTCCAAAAACCCCCGCCCCAACCCGCCGACGCGAGGGATGAACGGAGGCGCCACGGCTCTGAATTACTCGTGATTTCTGTTCTCGGTCCGATGAACCTTGCGCCACGCTAGATCGGGGGGTAGGGGGAAAGGGAGCAGGGAAGGACGGGGGCCGGCCCCTGGGGTCTCCCCTGTCCAGGGCTGTTCCCAGCGGGCACCTTGTTTACATTATTTAATCTTGCAAAAATGAATCCGTGCACTTGGATGTACCCTGCTGTCCCCTTCCTTATGATTTTTTATGTTGATGTCTTTGGATGTTGGAAAATGATATAAAAAAAATTATATATATATTTCATTTTAGTCACATTTTAAGGTTCTCGAGGGGGAAAAAACAAAACTTTTATAAAGGAAGGGCCTAGAGGAAGAATTGCTGGTTTATTTTTTAAAGCTTGTACTTGGTTGCTGTGAGCAAAGGGACAGATTTTATATGTACGGGGGGGGTGGGGGGACGCTCGGCTTTTCTAACTACCATGCAGTCTGTAGTGCGGGTGATCTTGGTTCGGTTTTTTGGGTTTTTCTTTTTTTTTTTTCTTCCTTATATTGTGGCAGTTTCCTCTCTTTAATAGACTGTATTAAAAAAAAAAAAAAAACTAAAAAAAATAATTCTCTAATGTAATCACAAGAGTGCCAAACACCTGGAGATGCCGGAGGGCAGCGATTCCCCCCCGAGTCGAGCAGCACTCGGGGCTTTCTGCTCTTTCTAGGGCTCGGGCGATCTCTCGTGGGGTTTTCTTTGACGTCTCTTTTCTAATCTTTCTTTTTAACTATTTTGCATGATGTGCATAAAGGAAAAAAAAGGGGGGGGGGAGGAAGCACCTCTTGCGTGAGGGCTTGGTTTCTTGTTTCTGTTTGCGACTGACAGACCTCAAGGCAGGTTTTCTTTCCTCCTCCTCTTAAATATTGTGTATGTTGCACTTTTATCCACTACACAGGGCTATTTCTGCAATGTCCAAATAAAAAGGAAAATGAAACAAAATGGGGAAAAAAAATAATAAATGCGGATCTGCCGTGCTTTCCCGCGTGCTGCCGGGGCCCATCCCCATGAGCATCCCTCCCCGTCCGCCTAAATAACGCCAAAAATAACCAAGGAAAAACCTCGCCGCTCTCCGGCACGGACCCCCCACAACCGGGGTTGTGCTGTGCCCTCGATAATTAATTACAATTAATATTTATTGATGGGATTTGTTTGTTTGTTTGATGGGAAAACACCTCCGGGGCACAAAATTCATGGAAAAATTCAACGCGAGGTCCCAAAAGCGGCTGCTGGGGATGGAGCTGGGGACCCAAAAAGGCGTCCGGCTTCTTTGCTGCCTGCGGAAAACAGGGATTTTAATTCCAGCGTCACCTCCCTCCCCACCAAAACCCAAAACCCGTCTGATTCCCTGCGACCACTGTTGTTAATCGTTGCCCGGGAGCGGAGCGGCGTTAATAAATGTCGTTATCGCTCCCGCCTGCGCGACCGAGGGCACGAGCAAACCTTTGCGCCGGGGGAAGAAAATAATCACGCCCCGGGAAATGGGTCCCCAGGCCGGGATTTTATTGCAAAGAAAATAATATATTGCAATAAAAGCAGCGTGCTGCCGAGCAGGGCTGGCACCGCTTTGTACAGCGATGGCCCGGGGGAGGGGGGGGCAGATGGATTAATTTGGGGTGGGACCCATTTTCAGGGTGCCAAGGCTGCAAGAATCCGGGCAGTGCTCCCCTCCCCAGCACCTTTGCAATTTATTTCTCTGTTTTTAACCCACGCAGGCTCTCCCAGGTCCAGGATGGGATGGGGAGATTTGCTAAAGTGCTCCCTGGAAAAATCCCCAATTATTTCAATGTTTTTCCCCCAGTGGGTTCAGCTCCGAGGTCGCAGCCGCGTGGGTTGGACTCCATGGACACAACCAACGCTTTGGCCCCAGGATTTTCTATGGGTGACCCGATGCACCTGCAAAGCACAAGATTGGCCCACGGGAGGTTTTTTTTTTCCCCCAGTCTAATGGGTTTTGCCCCAGCCAGCATTTGGGTGCAAGCCCACAGCTCTGGGGAGAGCAGAGCATCCCGCATCTGTGGAGGAGGCAGCGCTGGGTGGCTCATACGACATGTAACCATGGGCTGGATGTGGCTGCCGGCCCCTAGTTTTACCAAAAAGCCCCTGTTTTGCGTGAAAACTTGACCTATGGGTCTTACCAGACCCAACTGCCTACTTTCTCTAATGCATCAAAAAAACCCCCCTGAGCCCCTAAACCCCCCAAACCCCAGATGCACCAGACTGGGCACTCTGGGGATGGCATCCATGCATGGCCCCAGGAGCCCCCCCACCTGGGAGAGGCCGGGGATGAACCGGAGAAAGCCTGAAGCCCGAGGGGGGAAGGGAGCTGAAAGAAGAGGAGATTCTGCTAAATTATAAACTGCTTTTTTATATGCATCTTTCATGCACAGTGCATAAATAATGGAGCAGGAGAGCCCGGCGCGCCGGCGAGCTCGCTGGTGGGGAGGCTGCGGGATGGAGGGGCGAGAAGAGAGGGTTGCAGGATGGATGGTGGGAAAAGACGGGACCAAGAGGCCATGCTGGGGATCCCCCGGCCCCGCGTCGCTGGGAGATGATATTCTGAAGGAGGATTTAAGGATTAAGCTGGCCACGGGGCAGGAGTTTATTGCATACATTATTTAACAGATGGCCCAACGCAGGCGGGTGGCTGCCTACGGTCTCCCCGGTGACCTTGGCCGGGAGATGCCGTGCCCAGCAGCTCCAGCACCAAATCCCCATGGAAACTGCAAAAAAACCCACCCAACCCCGGCCCATATGGGCTGCTTGTTTTGGCAGTGGTGGGGAAAAAAAAAGAAAGGAGGAAAAAAAAAAGTAAGAGCCATGTGCAGGTTTATTTACCGAAGGAAACTTGACATCTTTGGAAGCTGCAGGGTGCCGGAGGGACGAGTGCGGTGCAAAGGTCCCAGCAGCACCCAGAGCGCTTGCAAAATCCCACTCCTGCACCCAAACACGTGCTTTATCCCATTTCCCTGGGGATTTTGGCATTGGGGGAAGGTGCTAAACCACTTGCTCTCCCAGCAAAGCCAGTCCAGGCCCCTAACACCCAAGAGCCAGGGGGGGTGATTTTTATCCATCTCCAAAGCCGCTCATTCTCTGCAGGCTTTAAATCCCTGCAGGAACGGTGGTGTCAGCCCTTTGCATCACCTAAGCCCCCCCTGGGGACGATGGCAGCCCTGGGGGAACTCAGTGCAATAGATGCCCATTTTGGGGCTGCATCAGTGCCCCCATCACCAGAGCAGTTTGCCATAAAACACCCCAAAAATTGGGGGCAGTGGGCTGCAGCCAGGATGAAGCAGAGCATGGGGGAGCAGGTGAAGCCCCCAAAGTGCCTCCCCCCAAAGGACACCCATGTAACAACCACCCAAAATAAATATTCCTTTTTTTTTTTTCCTCTCCACCAAAACTAGGGCACCTTAAAGTAGGCCAGCGCTCCCCTGCAAAGTGATTTATTTACCACAGGGGGGGAGCGAGGCGGGACAGCGTGGGGCTGGGGGGCTGCAGAGCAGCATGCCCAGGGCAGGGACGCTCCACCCTGCCCCCAAACACCATGGCTTTGGGGAAGAAAATGGAGTCAGTTTTTCCTC
>NW_009260790.1:2435636-2440036 GCF_000687185.1 Egretta garzetta
AAAAAAAAATAATCCCAGTCACTCTGACGGGGGCCGTTTTTGTGACCTTCGGTGGGGAAGATGTGAAACCGGTTGCATCAACGGTATCGACCCCCTTTTGATCCACTTGCTCGAGACCGCTACTCTCATCAGCCGTGTGAGGTTGATATTTTATATTGCGGCGTTACCAACATCAAATACGCTTTAGCAAAATGGAAAACCAGATGAAAAGGTGAAGGAAATTTTGCCCTGCAGAAAAACTCAATTCCCCCCCCCCCACCTTTTTAACACAAGAATAAGGAAAAACCCAGAGCTTCCCCCTGCCCATCCCTGCCTGGCGATGGACCCACAGGCAATGGGGCTGGCCCAGGGGGGGTGTGGGGAGCAGCACCCTCCTGCTGGGTGCTCCCCCCTCAACCATGGCCTCAGGGCTATTTTTGCTTAATTCCCCTCTGCCTTTGGGTCTCTCCCTGGGAGAAGGGCTCCTTGCAGCATGGACCCAAACTGTTGCTTTTTCAGGGAGCTTTGAGGGGGATGCAGGTCCCCCATGCCCAGGCTCTCTGTCCCACAGCCACTAGAGGCCACTGGGGCTCTGTGATCCCACTGGATTTATTTGCTTGGGACGTTTGGACACAACATTAGTACCCAAAAGGCTAAAACTGGGGGAAAATAATAGAATGCAGAGAGGCAGCAAAATTGAGGGCAGAGAAGGCTCATCCCCAGGCTCTGCCAGTATCCCCAGGGCATTCCAGGGACCCTGTGGGCAATGGAGAAAGCCCTTTTTTCCCCCCCAAATCTGGCCAAACCACTCATCTACCCAGGCCCATGGTGAGCACTAGCAGGATTTTTGGGCATCCCCCCACCCCAGCTAAACATCTCCGGAGGATGCGGAAACACTACCCCCCATGCAGCTTCCCCCTGGGCCAGCACTCAGAAGAGCTGGGCTCAGCAGCAATATTTTTTTTTTTTTTGAGAAATACGCCAGCCCCTCCCAGGTTGCGGCATCTCCCGCCTTGGGAGCATCCAGCAAAAAACCAACCCAAACCCAACCCAAATCCCTCCTGCTGCCTGCCTTGGGGAGCTTGAAAACAGCGCTGCTGGCTTCCCCAGGCTTCTTATTTTCTTTTTGCCTGGAGTTAAAATTTCTAGGATATTACAAACAGCTGTTCCCAGCAACGAGGACTAAGAAAAACATCAGACATCTTAATTTATACATCGCTCAAGGTGTCAAACTGTTGCATTACAATAACAAGTGGGAGACACCTCGCCAAAAAAATGCAGAAGTTTCACCCTGAGCTAAATGCAGAAGCAGATGCTCAAATAAAAACCAAGCCCGAGCAGAGCACCAGGCTCCCCAACCCTGCCAATGTTTTCCCAGTTAAATATTGAAGGCTTGGGGAGGGTGGGGTGGTGTATTTTCTTTTGGGGGGGTGGGGGTGCCTGCACAGCCTCACATTTGTGCAACCCAAGAGCATTTTTATACCCTCAGCAGTCAGGCGAGGGTCACCACTGCCTTCTTGGGGCTGCCCCCGTTACCAGCCTGTGCTGGGTTTGGCTGGGATAGTGGCAATTGTTTCCGCAGTAGCTGGTACAGGGCTCTGGTTTGGATCTGTGCTGGGAACAGCACTGATAACCCAGGGATGGTTTCGTTTCTGCTGAGCAGGGCTCACACAGAGCCAAGGCCTTTGCTGCTCCTCACCCCACCCCACCAGTGGGCAGCTGGCAGGGCAAAAGGTGCTAGGAGGGGGCACGGCCAGGACAGCTGACCCCAACTGACCCCAGGGGTATCCCACACCCCTGCTCAGCACATAGAGCTGGGGGGAGGAGGAGGAAGGGGGGAACTTTGGGAGTGATGGCATTTGTCTGCCCAAGTCACCGTTAAGACTGTTACATGTGACGGAGCCCGGCTGCCCTGGGGATGGCTGAGCACTTGCCTGCCATGGGAAGCAGGGAATGAATCCCTTGGTTTGCTTTGCTTGCATGCATGGCTTTTGCTTTACCTGTTGAACTGTCTTTATCTCAGCCCATGAGTTTTCTCACTTTTACCCTTCCCATTCTCTCCCCCATCCCACCTGGGGGAAACAAGCGAGCAGCTGGGGGGGCTCAGCTGCCAGCAGGGGTTAAACCACAAGAGCCATTTGTGATGCCCAATGCAGGGCTCAAAGGGTTTGAGATAACAACAGATTTGATTGGAATGCACTAGATAGCATTTATAGCTGCTATTGCTCTTCAGCTATTAACAGGCAGGCTCCTGTGCTTGCCATGGGGCTTGCTTGCCTCACTGGGTATTAGAGTCCAGTGCTCCTTAGCAGCTGCTTTCTGCTTTCCCTGCTTGCCATGTTGCTGTGCTGCTGATCGCCCGACCCTGCTGTGCCTGAGAACACTTTGGTAACAGCCATGGCCAAGCGCCTGGGCTGGCCGACAGCCAGGGCATCGCTGCTGTTCCTGTGCTGCTGTCCTGGACAGGCTGGAACTCTGGTGGGAACCCAAATCAAAGGGGCTGTGACCCATGGGTGAGCCCACACGGGACCAGGACACCCCAAAGCCATGGATAAGCCTGTGCCAGAGCGGGTACATCTCAAAACTCCTGAAGGGATTGCGGCCCAAGGATAAGTCCACCCTGGAGAAGGTACACCTCAAAGCACCTGTGGGTAAGTCCATGCTGGAGCACCTCAAAGCATGTGGCTGTGGCCAAGCCCATGCCAGAGCAGGTACGCCCCTGGAGGGACTGCAGCCATGGGCCATGCTGGAGCAGGTTTACTTCTGAAGGGACTGGGGCTTCAGCCTCATTGGCCTTGGCAGCAGATTTCCTGCTGGAAATCTTCACTAACAGTTTCTCCCCTGGGTTTTGGAGGGATGCGCCTGCAATAGCAATCATGGTCCTCCTGCCAGCGAGGCAGCACAGGGGCTATGAAGGAAACCAGAGGAATTAGGGCTCCCCTCCACACTATGGCCTTGCAATTATTAATATATATTATTTTTGCAGAGGTGCATGTGTGACTCCCATATGAGCCCTTTGCTTTGAAGGCCTCGGTCCTCCTGGTGGCTTTCAGGCATCTTCCCACCCCGCTGTTGGTGAGCAAGCATGGAAAAAAGGGAGCAAAGCTGTTGATGGGAACATCTCCCAGGGTCCCTGGAGCTTCGTGAGCACAGCTTGGAGCACCAGCCCCTTCCCAGGGTGGGGGAACAAAAGAAAATAAAGCAAAATAACCAAATCACAAAAATAACCCCCCCAAGCAGGCCATGTGATTTAACACCCCAAAATACCTGGTGGTGAGTCACGGTGCTGGGTGGGGAGATGGGGCTGATCCAGCTCTGAGTCAGCCCGGCGGGCACGGGCAGCCAGCACAGGCTGCATTTGCCTGCCCTCCCCCCCAGCTCCCTGTTTCCCATTTTTGCTCCAAACCCCCACAAATACAAACAAATACACCGTGACTCAGAGACACGCAGTGGGGCTCAGCCTGTGGCACCCTCTCCTAACCCTTGGCATCCCCAAAATCCCCGACAGTGCCACAACAACAGGACCAGACACACCAGCATCTTGCAAGAGCCAGGTCTGGGAAGCATTAAAGGTGTTTGGTTTGTTTTTTTTTTTTTAAATGTGTATTTTTGGAGGGACACACACACACAGGAGGTTCTTGCTGATGCCACTGCAAGGAAGCACTTCAGATTTTCCAACGAGCTCTAATTAATGAGCATTTCCTCAGCTTAGCATCATTTTAAACCTGAAGCACCAACTAATTCCCCTTGGTCATGGCCAGAGGAAGCACATATGGAGCAGAGACCCTGCCCAGTGCTGCTGAGATGATGGGGTGAAGCCCCAGGCTGGGACATGCACACTGTGAGGGGTGGTGGGTGCTGGCAGAGCTGGGATCAGGCTCAGCTCCCAGCTGGGTGCAGTCCGGTCCCAGCCCTTCCCAAGCTTCAGCATCCTAGAACACCTCCAGCAGGATGGAAAACAGCAAGGGACAGGGCTTATTTCAGACACTGTGCCTTTGGAAAGCTGCCCTGGGGTTATTTTCACCTGATCTGGGCAAATATATGGGGGCAAAACCCCTTACAGCAAACAGATGCTGAGTGCTGGGTTGAGCAGTGTGCAGGATCTAGCGCGGCCGGGCTAATCCCCACCCTCATGACCCAGGTTTCCACGCTGTCCCTGTGCCACAGGTTAAGGCAAGGCTGAAAACAAGTTCCCCCCTGCCATGAGCAGGATGAGACCCCAGCAGCATCCTCAGCCAGTTTCCATAGTGACTGGTTTGGCCCCAGATCAGCCACGGGTGCCAGGGAAGCAGGGGCGAGGAGGGGGCTCAAAAGGACACCTAGCACAGCAGAACAGCAGGGTTTAATAAGAACACAGCCAAAAAGCTTTGCACCTCAGTGCACCAGGAGTGAGTACAAGGGGAGGCCGAAGCTGCAACCAT
>NW_009260790.1:2440121-2442449 GCF_000687185.1 Egretta garzetta
CCCCCTCACTCCCCCCCCCCAGCATTCATCCTACAGCCCTGAACACCCCAAAAAACCACACCCAGGGAAGGTGTGGGCAAGAGGGAGAGCACAGGCAGGCACACGAGTGCTCCCAGGTGCATGGATGCTGCCCCGCACAAGGCTCCCAGTGCTTGCACAAGCCGCAGCAGCGTGCACAGGACTAAGCAGGACTAAGCCTCCCAAGAAGGGAGGCAAGGCGAGCAGGGACCATGGCCCCAAAGCTGCACTGTGGGATGGGTCCCATGGCCTGAGAGAGTCTTCCACAGGGGATTCCTATAGCAGGGACATTGCACAGCTGGAGTCATCCCCAAACATAGTGGTGTGACACCCCCTCCGCCCCCAGAGCATGACCGACCCCATCCCTTGCTGGGGAGAGCCAAAAAAAGGAGGAATTCAACCCACTGCAGCTCCAGCCAGGAGAAAGGCTGCTAAAAACCCCAAAGCCAGCAAGCAGCATGCACACCAGCCCTATGGCATCCAGCACTCCTCCACTTCCAGCCCTGGGACTGGGCTATCCCC
Source organism: Egretta garzetta (assembly GCF_000687185.1). Taxonomy (NCBI): domain Eukaryota; kingdom Metazoa; phylum Chordata; class Aves; order Pelecaniformes; family Ardeidae; genus Egretta; species Egretta garzetta. The sequence continues at coordinate 2,440,662 of NW_009260790.1, forward strand.
AAGGGAAGAGCATTTTTTAAAGACTTTTAACGAAGCAGGAAGGAGGGGTGCAACAGGGAAACAATTCCCAGCGCTCGGGCAGGCTGGGAGCAGCATCACCCACTCCCAGGGAGCCCTTGCAGAGCAGCGCACTCGTGGGCAAGCATCGGCCTTCGGCTCCCAGCCCTCACCCCATGAGGAATACACACTGCCTTTAAACAAGGGTCACACCAGCAGCCCCAGGCCAAACCCCCCGGTAGCTTTGCACAGGGAGGCTCGCCCTCTTCATGCGCCAAACCGCAATATTTCTACCCATCATGGTGCTTTGGCACCGGCTCATTGCATCAGCTTGCACAAGCACATGGCAAGAGAGGGCTGGCAAGGAGCAGCAGCCCCAGCCAGGCAACCTCTTCCAAGGGATTTACACCCCACAGCCCAGGTGATCCCAAATTCCAGGGGCTGTGCCCCACTGCATTAGGGCTGATGCACATTTTCACCCTGACACCTTCCCACCCCCAAACACACATAACCTCACCACACTACCCCACACCCCTTGGTTTCTGGCCTCACACACAGGAAGGGTTAACAAAAAAGAGCCCCTAATTTAATGAGCAAGGGGGGAGGGGGAGCTCACAGACCTCTAGCTTAGCTCTCCAAACATCTGCAATGTAATATCTGGGCATTCAGGAGATTTAATGATTTTAAGAATTCAAGGAACCTCCTGAGAGGCTGCACACAGAAGGGACAAGAGCTGGCAGGACTCATGCTCACACATGCATCCCAGCCCAGTGCACACTTTCCCTGGCAAAAGTGGCACAAAAAAGAAAATCCAGAAAAAGCCATTGCAGAGGGGGCAAGCCTCCTGATTTAATTGCAACCCCCAAAATCAACACTACAAAGCCATAGGCACTCCCAGAGCCAAAACAAGCACTTACCAGTCACCCTTGGGCAATGGTGCTAGCTCTTTGCTGCATAAAGGAACAAATTTCCATCCTCCTGTCTCATGTGGGCTGGGGAATGGCACAGGAACAGCACCATTGGGGCTGCAGCCACCCCAAAAAGCAGAACCCTGGGACAGGGACAGCCCTGGCCCACTGGCAGGATCAGGCTTCCCAGAGCCCCTAGGCATGCACCCACCCCTCCTCCAACACCCCCAAACCTCAGCCTCAGGCCTTATATTGCCTTCAGGTTAAATAAATTATGAAAACTCCCTGCAGCTGCCCTGGGTGTGAGCATGGCGGCGGGGGGAACCAACCCAAAAGAGCCCAAACCCCAGGTGCTTAAAGATCTCCCAGCCCCAAGGTGGGCATTGGACTGGTTGATTGCTACTAATAAATATTATAGAGGTGATGCCTAGCAAAGTGCATGTGTGAGGCCACCGAAATCCCCCCAAACCCTCTGTTTTCCTGCAAGGAGGAGCGGGGGCCGGGGCGAGCGGAGCTGCGGGAGGCGGCGAAGGCGGCGTGCGAAAGCACGGGGCGGCCGGCAGCTATTTCTGCTCCGTGTCAGCACCCACTGACAGCAGCCGCCGATGGCTTCTGCGGCGCTTCGGCGTGAGCGCCCCTGGGAACACGGCAAAGCTATGGGAGTATCTTTATAAATGAAATTCCACATCTATATATGTACGGATATCTACCTTATCCCTGCGGTGCGTTTGGCAGGATCGCAAGATGTGGAGCTCGCTGATTTTGGGCACAAAGCTTGGGAGTTTGGGGGTCAAAGGGAGCTGCTGGTGGGTGCTGGGCTCCAGCAGCAGCACCCATCCCACAGGATCTGCGTTTAGGGGCTCCCCGGACTCCCCCTTTCCCC
>NW_009260790.1:2442529-2454702 GCF_000687185.1 Egretta garzetta
CCCAATTTCTGGGACTGGGAGATAGAGCCAGGCAAACGCAGCTGACTGTGTAACGTTTGGCTCAAAAAGCTTCTTAAACAGCCACGTATTTCTATTGGATTTCCCTTGCCCTTCGCTGCTGATTGCTGAAGTATTTATATATAAATAGAAGCTGTCTTCCCTGTAATCTGCTTGTTTCTCCTAATTAACTCGGGGCTGCTCTCGTCGGGCTGCTCAGCCCCTGCGTTTTGGGGGTGCCGGGACCCAGCGGTGCTCAGTGAACCCGAATCTGCCCAAATTTCAGCTGGAATTGCGTTTTAGCTGGTTTGGGGGGGAGCAAAGCCCTCCCAGCACCTGGAGGCTTGGAAAAAAAAAAGACCTTTTCCAAACTTTATGTGCTCAGTATCGGCCCTGGCATCCTCCCCATCCACCCAGCCCCCTGCTCGGGGGAGCGCTCAAACATGATTTCTTCACCGCACCTTCCTCTATCCTCACCAAGCTTTCCCCTAATTTATGGAATGTCTCGATTTGCTAATTATTTTAATCATTATTACTCATCTTTACCCTTCTTCCTCCCCCCCCCCAATACTTCATCCTGGGCCTGTCAATCACTTTAATAGCTGTTTACAACCTATCATCAAGTCTTGCATAACATCCACATGACTTCGCTCAGATGCCTCCGACACCCAAAAGCTGCCCCTGAGCTCTATTTCGGGAGCGATGAAGCCCACGGCACCAACCGGCCGCATCCCCCGCCGATGTGCCCGGGCCCTGGGATGAGAAAAATCTTGGGGAAAAACATCCCTGAAACAAAACAATTTTGTAGTTCATGTGAGACTGCTGCTCCCTGGTCTGGGCCTTGGGGGCGAGGGCTTGTTTGGGTGGGTGCTGACACCCTCCCAAGCATCGCAGGTCGATGTTGCTCTGCTGCATCTATTCAGAGAGATCAAGGAGCCAGAAGCCTCCGGAGCAGCCCCGCACCACTTTGTGGATGCTCTCGGGTGGCTGCGGCCGCAGCGTGGCCTCTGCTCCTTGCTCTCCTCAGCAGCGATGGGGGGGACACACACACACAAAGTACAGAAAATGCTGTTAAAAAGCTCATTTTCCAGCAAAGTTCTCCGCCCCACGGCATCACCCGTCGGTGGTGGGTTGGCAGGAGGACGGGGGCAGAGGCGCAATCTGTGCTTGAATGGCTGCCGGCACGTTGCCAGCCCTTTTCGGCAGGCGATGGCTGGGTTGCGGGGGACACACACACACACGACGGCTCTTTTTTAAGCTCTCCCGTCCTCCCCCTCGCCCGCAGGTTTCATAACCCTTCAAAGCAAGGAAAGGCTCCTTCGGTTGCCGGCTAACAAGTCCCTGCAGAGGAGGAGCCACGGCCCTGGCAGGCAGGGATGTTTGGCAGCAAAATCTCCCCGCTGCAGCCCCGGGCAGGAGGGACGTGGAGGGGTCTCTATGGGGTCCCACCATCCACCGTAACCCCCCTGAGGCCCATGCCGGCAGCCTCAGGGGTGCAGTTTTGCACCAGGGATACCCCAATTTGGTCGATTCTCTCCCCCAAACCACCCCTCGGCACCAATCGCGGCGTGATGCCACTCAGGGCTGGGAAACCTCTCCCTCCCCACGCGGACACTGTGTGCAAATATTTATTTACACAGCGTAAAGGGGCTTATTTATTAAGCTACGGCTGACAAGTGTATCCAAACTAATTTCTCTTAATGAGGCACTTGCAGTCACCCTGGCAACAGCATCGGAGCACCTTTGCTTAAGAGGATGACTTCCAGGGGTGAAAATCCCCTTGGAGGCAAAGGGGGATGCTGGGGGGGACCCTCCAGAGGTGCTGGGGCTGGAGGAACCCATTCCCACTCCTGGGGAGACCCACTCCATCCCTGGAGAAGATGGCAGTTCCCAGCTTCTCCTCGCAGCCAGCCCTGCTCTCATTAGCGGCTCAATTAGACAACTGAAGGCCAGCTAATAAATCAGGGTTGCTGTGGCACAGCGGGCAGGCACAGCCAGGCACTTTTTTAGCACGTGGTGGGTCCCAGTGGCTCAGTCCAGGGCGAGATGATGGGGAAAGCAGCGTTTTCCATCCACGCGACTTTGCCAAGGGTGCAGCAAAGATGGGCAGCGCGTGGCAGGGCAGAGAATTTGGGAAGGGAAAGGGGGTTAGAAAGCAATCGCCAACCCCTGCCCCATTGCTCTTCCCCAGCAGGCACAGACCAGGGGCTCGCAGAGGTGGGGGGATGAGATGGAAACAGCCAGCCCCTCTGCCCTGGTCCCGAGGGCACAAATGAGGCCATAACTATCTATTTTTGTAAAATATATGTATATACACATAGGACACCAAAGGTAGGAGGGCAAGGGAGCAGGTCCTTGCTGGCCAAGAGGAAAATAAGGGACAACGTAGCTCCTACCTCCTGCTTTGGGTTAGAAAACATGACGGCTGCTTTATTAATACCTGTAATAATACCACTAATTAAGGAAGGTGTAGGATGTAGGCAGAAGAACTTCGGCATCCTTCCAATGGCCCGGGTGACAGGGTAAACGCTGAAAGCCCTGATACTAGAGATAGAGATGGTAGCAGGATTTCTCAGCTCTTCTTCTCTGTCTCATAGAAGAATTCAAACCAACTGCCCCTGGCTTTTAAAATCCCAGATCCATCAGCTTACAAAGCACCGTGCAATTTGGGGTTTGCAGAAACACAGCTCCCCAGAACCTGATGGAGGCTCCTTCCCCCCTGAAATCCAGATCTTAACTGATGCACAGAAGTAGGATGGGATTTTTTTGGACCGCCCATGCAACGCTCCAGCCAGCTGGGTTGCCCCTGGGGAAGAGGGCAGGCACAGCCCTGGGAAACCCACCCCGAAACAAAGGACTCGTGTTGGGCAGTCAAGCAGGCTGTGATTTACTGGGACAACAACACTTCTGCAACAGAGAACACAACTGCACCGAGGCACCCGGCCGGCAACCCCGCAGCACCGCCGAGCATTGCCACGCTGGGACCCCAGAGAGATGACGCCAAAGGCAGAGAGTGGAGGGATGCTCATGGTTCCCGGTGCTGGTTTCCCTCCTGTCTCCCCCCCAGACACACCGACACAAAACAGAAACTTGCTGAAACACGGCAAGGCTGCTACACACCAAGGGAGCGAAAGGCAATGGGTTTTGGACGAGCTCCGCGGGCATTGCAGCCACGCTGGAGGTGACGGCGTGCGATTCCCTCTGTAGGCACTTGATCCGCAGAGCTGCCGCTGGCTGGATTCTGCAGAAAAGCCCATCCTGGGGGCCAACAGGCAGGGCCCAATGCCGCCGGGACTGGGCAGTGAGCTCGAAGCCTCCCCAGTTGGCAGAAAGCGAATTGGGAGGCCCGGGGGTGGGGGCACATAGCTCCTTGTGCAGGGTGTGGGGCAGGGGCAGTGAGTGTCCCCACACCTGCCGGGGTCCCAGGTGGCAGGTTTAAGGAGACTCACCCCTTCATGACCTGGCAAGGACCGTCCTGGCACGGTCCATCCTGGAGCCTCCTCCGACACCGAGCCGGCCACAGCAGCTTGGCAGAGGCGCTGGCAGCATGCACGGTGCAGGTCAGGGCTGGAGAAGCGAGAGCAGCGGTGAGAGCAGCGTTGGCCTCCAAAATGGGGTCACCCACTTCATCCCCCTTTTCCTTCCCTGAAAGCCAAGGGGATGTAGGAAGTCCTGCATCGATGCTGTGCACTCGCCCCTGAATGCAGAACAAGGGACCCGTTGACTCCAGGAGCCCCTAAAGCAGGGGGGACGCTCGTTTCGCCGATGGCTCTGGATTAACAGAGCACTGGGCAGCTCTTAGGAGTCAGCCTGAGTCTTTTGGGAGATCTAAGGCCTCAGGAGGGCCGAGATGCTCACGCCCTGGGGAATAAACCCTGCTCTGGTAAAGTCATGGGGGACCAGAGGGAGTCGTGGTGGTCAGGGAGCTGAAGAAAGGCAGAAAACAAGAGGTAGATTTTGCTCATGAGCAAAATACTGATACTCCCGATCTCTACCAGCTCTGCTCAGAAAAAAGCAAAAGGTTTTGTGCAAAGCAGATTCCTGCTCATGATCCTTTTCTAGGGAATGGAGGGGATGCTTTCCTCCACGGGAAGGTTACAAAGAAAAGATGCTTTGTCTAAGGAAGAAACACCCTTTCCCATATTCCCACGTTTCCCAGCTCTCTGCAGCTGGACAGGTTTCAGCTCTTACACTCACACTCCCTTTCCTACCCGTCCCTCCTTGGCAGAGGAGCCAAAACCCCTACGCCCGTGAATCAACTGCATTTCTTCTGATTTTTCTAAGCCCCCAGAGAAAACCAGTCTAAATCCAACCAGAACTGGGGCCTTTCTCCAGCAGAAAATTAAAGATTAAAAAAAAAATAAATTAGAAACCCCAAAACCTGGAACCTGTATTTCCCCCAGGGAACGCCACTGACTTCTAGTAACAAGTGAGCTTTTGGCTGAAAAACGTCCACCCCCAGCTTCTCCTCCCTGTCTCCTTCTCTTTTTCCCACAGCTTCTGGAAGCCACAGTCCTCACGGTGCCTCCAGTGCCCTTGGTCTGCTGTGAATTATGGCGGATAATGAAGCTCCCAGTAATTGCCTGGGTATCACCAGGTTGTGCTGGAGCTGATGAAGGGACATTGCTGCACCGTGGTGAAAGCTGCCTGTCATGGAGAACAACTCGGCTGGGCTCCTGTGGAGCCGTGGTGCCCACGATGGGTCCGGGAATGCCATTTGTGTCCGGCCACCTCTTGGCTTTAAGCAGCACGAATGTAAGAAGCAGAAATGGGGAGAGCGATGGCTCCATGTCACCCCCAGGGTTTGGGAGGGTTTTCCCCTCTCTTCCCTTCAAGGGGATTGAGACAAGGGCAGGGCTGGCCACAGCTCTCAGGATAGATGCTGCAGGGGCCCCAGTGCAAGCCCACCAGCTCGGAGGGGTTTAGAGCATCAGGCATCCTTAAAAGAGCAAGTCTCCAAGCAGTGGGATTCAAAAGCAGGGCCCTGTGGTTCAGAGCCAACAGGCCAGTGCACAGGAGGCTTGTGTGGAGGCGGAAGGATTCAGCATTTTGGCAGGGAATAAAATCCCTCCATTATTTTGATGCAGGGGATCTCTACTTGCATCAAGTGCAAGGGGCTGGTTTCCCTAGTCCGCCCCTCCCTTCAGTCCCAGGCACCCTTGCTCTACCTGCAAAGCTCCGAAGGCAAGCCATCAGCGGCAAGGGGTCTCGCAGACCCCCTCTGGGAGGGCAGGGGGGCTGAGGGAGCCCAGTACTGTCTGGATGGGATGGGGTTTGTTCCCAGCCTTCCACTGGCCTGGCTTGTCAGTGCGTCGCTGGGTCAAGGCAAGGCAGCATCCTCCCGGCTGTGACAGCAGGGTTGCTCTTCAGATGGTCAATCCCAGCCTGGATTTCCTTTGGTCCATGACATGAGCATGTTGTCAGACGTTCACCTTCACCAGAAGACATCTGAGATGGCAGAAGCCAAGCAGCAGCTTTGGGAAAGCAGCGACGTGGGGCCGGGGGACGGCAGTGGGAGCTTGGCAGAGATTTGGGGCTGGGAAGAGGCAGCCAAGCAAGGACAGGGCAAACTGAGCAGGCATTGGGGAGACCTGCCCTGGGAATGGGGCTGGGAACCAGAAGAAACCAGGATCAGAGGGAACTGCTGTAGCTGGAGGTGCTGCTCCAGTTAAAAATAAATAGCATCTTCCTGCAGGCAGCCAGTAGGTACCCTCCTGGGGTGAAATACCAACGGCTGAGCACAGGATTTTGCCCAAGCTGCTTCTGTTCACAGGGCTTGCTCTAATAAACACGCACTGTCCCTGCAGTAGAGGAACTGAGCTCCTTGGAGGTGTTTCCTTGAGGACAGGTCCCTGCTCCTGCCCCCTCAGTAAGCTGCCCAAGCCTCCCTCCTCATCCTCTTTACACGCTGCTTGGGTTGTAGCACAGCAGGTTGAACTCCAGGTTTTCATCCCAGTGCCGGAGCAGGACAAAGAGCTGCTGGGCTGCAGCTTTCACTGTGGCCAGGCTGTATCCCTCCGGGAAGTCTTGTTTGCTCAGCCACAGGCTGGCCTTGGCGGCCACCAGCTCCCACTCGATGAAGTAGGAAGCTGAGCTGTGCTCCAGCCAGGCCAGGGCCACCGCCGTGGCCCACAGCATCCCCTCTGGCTCCGTCTGCTGCTGCAACTCAATGTCAAAGAGCAATGCCTGGACCTCGGAGCTATCCATCTCTGAGCCCTGGCCGCTGTCAGCTTGCCACTCGGCTGAGGCCGGCGTGCTGTCAGGGGAGGAGAAGCGGCGGATGGTGATGGCCGGCGGAGAGAGTTCCTTCTCGGCTTTCAGGGCTTTGGAGATGCTTTCCACTGCACTGCCTGAGAAGTGGCGAAGGCGGCTGGCATCTTCCGCATGGCTGCCGGCTCCCTCCAGCACCGCACCTGGAGCGATGTCTCTGGTGGTGGTACTCTTCCTCTGTGCTCTGTCGGGAACGAGGAGCTGCCGGCCAGAGCTGAGGCTTTTGTGCTCCCCAGAGGGACTGGCTGCCTTGGTGCTGTAGGAGCTGGAGGGGCTGAGGGCCAGGCGGTGGCAGGCAAAGGGAGATGTCCACTTCAGTTTCTCCATGGGGATGTTGACGGCATCACAGAAGGCAGAGTTCATGAGAAAGGCACCGCAGGCCAGCTGCAGAGACGCCTGCAAGGAACGGTGGGCACACAGAGGAGCTCTGAGATACCAGCCACTTCTGGGAAGTTCAGGAAAAAGGCATGCATGGACAGAGCAGCTCTCCATCTTTGAGCAGACCATCAGACATGGCCATCAGAGACAGCAAGAGGCAGGATCCGGGGGGATCCTCTTGCCCCCTGCTCCCCTGCAGTGACCACGCAACCCCGGCAAGACCCAGGAACGAGCTGCTCACCAGGGGAAGGTAGTCCACGTTCTCATTGTCGCCCTCAGAGCTGGCTTCGCTCACTCTGCTTGGAGATTTACTCATGAACCCTTTGGCAGCTAGCGTCAGCAGCCTGGTTTTATTGAGGGTCAGCCTGCAGGAGGATGAAAAGGTGGCCATAACCTCCGTGCCCCTCCTGACGCCCACCCTCCCTCCATCCAAAAACCATCCCTGGTCCCCAGACACTGGCATCATGCTCAGTCCTGGCTCCAGCCGCTAACCCGAGGGTGTCCCTCCGCTCCCACAGCTCTCTCAGAGTTGTGCTCCTATCAGACCCATGGAGGTGCAAGACATCTGCTAAGGTCAGAGGAAGGTCAAGAAAGTCCATACCTTGCAGAAAAGAGGCTCTCGATGGATTTTTGGGCTTGTGCAGAGGAAGCAGACAGGCTCTGTAATGCCCCTGGGAAGAAACAGAAAGCAGGGGGTAAAATGAGATGCTACAGGAGAGCAAACAAGACCAGAGCCTGCGTGCTGGAGTGTGGGGTGTGTTGTTCTGCTGCTGAGTCTTTGACAAAATCTGTCCTCTCCCCTTGCCTCATTTTTCCTATGTGGACAATGAAATTCCCGTACCTCTCAAAAATGAACCTGGGGGAAATCTATACCAAAGGCCCCATCAGGCTCTGTCCTTTGCACACCTGGAAGAAGTCAGGTCTTGTGATTACAGGCCTAATTTTAGGTCATGAAGTTTTATAAAAACCCCCAAAACTCAGCAGAAGTACTTGGTGAAGAGCCTAGATCATGGACTTGATGCACCTGCACTGTGGCAAGTACCACCAGCTCTTTCCCCTACCTTCGGGGAGACCGCAGCGCTCCCAGCTGCTGGAGGAAGGGGTGCTGCAGGGTGGCAGGCTGCTCTCCTCCGCACCTGCGATGGAGGAACCACATCGGCAACGCCGCCCAGCCGAAATCGCCACTGCGCTGGGCTGTGGCACGGCCACGCTGCCTCTTTGCGGCATTATCAGGTTAATGAGCCTGATCGGGGCAATTTTAATTCAGCCGCAGACCTGACAATGCCAGACGAGGTCCCATCCAACTCGTCTTCATTAGCGGAGGATTCGGTGACAAGCAAGTGTCTCTCATCCCCTTGCCTCTAATTACACCCGATTTCATCCCTCATGTTATCTGTGTTACGGCTGCCAATTAACTTCCAAGCATTGTCAGCAGCCTCTGCCTGCAACTGGGGAGTTCCAAGGTAAATTGCAGCTTCTTCCCCATTTAAGGAGTTGGACTCCAGCCAGACACGTGTCTGATGAGCACCATATTCAAAGAGGAAGGCAGAAGAAAAAAAGACCGGAGACATCCCTTCATAGACTAAACCACTGCAATCTGTAACACCAGGAAGGAGACAAAACCCCGGGGAATCTTACTCATGCCGTAAAATCCATCATCGCCATTCTGGCCGCAGACTGGCTGAGGACGTCCAGGGGAAAAGCCATGATGCCTTCTGTTTCCTGAGCTCAGGCTCCTCTGGCTGCCTTGCTTGGATGCTGCCCCTGGGCACGAGAGAAGGGAATTGCCAGCATTAGAGAGGGACTGGCACACAGACGATGGCAATGAAACCCACAGACTGATGAGCTTGATCATCTCTGGGCATCCAGACTTAAGAGTAGACCTTCAGACCCAAAAGTACACCTTTTGCCTGGCCATGGGGAAGAGGTCCTTGCCACCAAGAGCGGCAGGCATGCCGTTAGGTTCAGCTGTGGCCTCAGGTATATAGGTCTGGTGCTGAATTGAGCCATGGCTTCATAGGGTTTGCTCTAAGCGAGGTTTCTCGGGTGACTCCCTCCCTCCAGGACAATGTTTCACCCCTCCACCAGCCCCATGTTACCCGTGTGGGTGTACTCGACAATGGTGGGCAGGTAGGCGTTGGTGCTCAGGTCCACTGGCATGAACGCTGTGTACTTGCTGATGACATTGCAGGCCTTGCTGGTGTGGACAGCGTTGACCTGGTACCGCCGCCCAGACCCTGCCATGTGAGAGACACCAGGGTTAGAGTCCACGTGCCCCATGGGCTCTGTCCACCCCTCAGACCCAGCTCCCAGACCCACCTCCACGCTTGGGCTCCATGCCCAGCAGGGACTGTATCCCTCTAAACTCTGCCTACTGCTTCTACTGCTCTTATTTTACATGCACAGATGCGCTTCATGGAGGAGAAGTTTGGCAAGACCCAGGGACATGTGCAGCCCAGAGCAGTGATGTGTGGCTGCTGTTGGACCCTTTGAGTTTGATGCCACCTCCCAGCTCCAGGTGATTAACTCCTTAAAAATAATCACTGTCACCCAACGTGTGAAGCAGAGGAGCACGAGCTCAAGCACGTTAATGTGCAGCGAGGCTGCAGAAGCAGGAGAAGAGCACAGGGCAGCTGGAGAGGGTCTGCCGTTTGGGAACTATGTGAGACATTCCCTAATATTTCACCACTGCCTGCCCTTGTATTAGCTGGAGAGGCTGCTGAAGCTTCTGGGGGGCCCACCCCAAGGCAGGGCAGGGTCTGCCCACAGCCAGCTTGCAGGCTGGCCGGGAGCCGCGCGTTACCGTGCTCGATCTCGCACTCCTTCTCGGCAAGCTGCTCAAAGTCCCGGATGACCGACTTGGCTGCCAGGTGGTGGAAGGTCTCGCTCCACAGATCTGCATCGCCATCCACCTGGCTCTCCCGCTCTCGGAAGAGAGGATGGATATCAAAGGTGACTTCCCACTGCATGGGCTCGTTGCTCCTCAGCCCCTTCACCACCGCCTTGCAGAGGGTCCTGGGGGATTGCAGGGAACCATGGGCGGTGCTGAAGTCAAAGTCCTGGGGCTCCCAGTCAGAGGAGGTCTCTGTTTCAAACGTGAAGGAAGGATGCTGGGCAGACTCTGCAGAGGGGAGAGATGGATAATTAATCACATCTGTGGGAGCAGAATTCCCCACTGCCACTAAGGAACCATAATTAATACTTCCTAATTTTCACATGGTGGCACAGAACGCGATGCAACGCCACCGAAACCCCGGCACAGACAGGTCGGGCTGGCCGTGCCTCCCTCTCTCCCCAGTTACCCAGATCCCCGGGGCTCCGGCTGTCCGATGAAGACCTCAGGCTTGTGGTGCCATCGAGTGGTCCCAAACCCCTTCCCAGAGCTGCCTGCTGCAGCCCGTCCGGCACTGGCGGGGAGTCGGTGTCGTGGCAGAAGGACATGCAGCTCCGGTGGAGGAGGGACGGCCGCCGGGCGCCCGCGCCGTGGATCCTCGTGGCAGAGCCGTGCGGGCTGGCTGCGAAGGGCTGGGAGCGGAGCAAACGTTAGGGCTGGAGCCAGCCGATGGCACGGACCTGCTCTGTCCCTTCTGATCCTGTCTGCTCCCTGCCTGATCCCAGCATGATATGCAATCGTGCAAATACGCGGGGTCCCCCTCTGCTCAGCCCCGGCTGGGATCCATGCCCAGACAGAGCCCTCCATCGGACCTGCAGGGTGTCCCCGAGGGACCCTGGCCCCCAGGGCTCCTTCCCCAGACAGGCAGAAGGTGAAATATGAGTTTCATCCCTCCAGACATTTTAATGACTTCACTTGGGAACCAAAGAAAAGAAGAGAGACAGAAAGATCAAGGACCAGTTGCTTAGTAACGAAAGGAGAGAGGCGCAGGGGATGGGGAGAAGGGAATTTTTATCTTTTTTTTTTTAATGAGACTGCTTCTCCACTTTCAGGAGACATGAATTCCCCCCTCCAGCATCTCCGGTGCCACATCCCGCACGGATGTTCCCCTCCGTGGCTAGCAGAGACACCGAGCTCTGGCTGTTTCTGTCTCTGTCCCCAGGGCTGAGGGAAGATCCCCCTAATCCCGACAGTCTCTCTATCTTCTTAGCACAACACCAGCAAGGGGCAGAGGTGATAAAAAGTGGTGGATCTCAGTGCCGGATGGAAAGATGCTTTCTCCGGGTGGCAGGCAAGAACATGGCCCCCATTACCACCTAATTTTTGATGCTCTACAAGACCACCAGTAAAAATGGGAGGCAGGCAGCCCCAGGAGCTACTTAGCAAGCTAGGATTGAGATGTTTAAAAGCAAGCCGGTCACAGAAGCCCCTGCCAGACCCTTTCCATTCAAAACCTGCTCCTTCTCCTGCCTGAGCTCTCCTCCCAGCCAGAGGAAGCCAGGCCGGGAATGAAGCTGGGGGTCTAAGCTGCCCATCGCAAGCACTGATCTTTCCTTCCCAGCATGGCAAGGGCTCACGTTCACACCCCCGAAAATGTCAAGCCCTGGCAGCCAGACTGGGAGCTGGGAGAGTGGCTGGGAGCCCTCGCAGCAGGAGGGATAGCAAAACCAGGCTGCAATTAATTAAACCCAGGCTGCATGCTGTTAACCATTTACTGCCTTCCAGAAGGGAGTCATTTCCATGCCTGCCTTCACGCTGAGCATCCTGTGGGCAGGAGGATGCTCTGTGGGCCTTGGCAATGCAGCCAAGGTGACAGGTACCCCTAAAACCTCCCACTGCTTGCCCTTCATCAGGCGATGCTGCTCACCACCCTCACTGCTGCAGCTGGAGGGTCGAGGTCTCCTTCCCCCCTGTGGAGCACTGGCCCTTCTTCCTCTTCACCCCCTCATCTCACCTCCAGCCCCCCTTCACCCAGCCGATCTCTAACCCGCAACAGAAGAGAAACGAAAGCCCCAGACATCCCCGCTCTGAGTTTCCATGGGAACAAAAGTGCTGCTGGTCCTCCCAGCCCTGCAGATGCTGATTTCCGAGCAGAACATCCTGGCAATGCCGAGGATGGCAGAAAACCATCCCCACCCTTCTGCAGATCAGCCTAAAAAGCTTCCCAAATTTCACCTGCTATCTGCTGCAGGCAAGGGACATAACACTGCTCAGCAGATGCACCATCACCCAGGTCCATGTCTCAGCCCGACACTGCTTATGGGCTGGGGTTCCAGCTAGAGCAGCGGGGGATCCGCTTTGGGACCGACTTTCTTTTCCCCTGCAGGGCACAGATATGCCACAGCCGTAGGGAGAGTTTGTGTTGCATGGCCAGACTCTGGGGAAATAAGAAGGAAGCAGCAGGCTGGGGATCAGGTGAGCAGCAAAGTGAAGCACGGGCCACTCAGAGGAAGGGGAGAGGCATTTAGCTGGGCCCCCATGGGGAGGCACTGCTGGGGGATTTCAGGATGGCACTCTGCTGCCTGCTTGGCTTGTTTCCTACATGTTTGTGATGTGCTGCAGCACAAAGGACTGGCACACACACACACACACACATATATAAATATATATATAAAATCAGGACGAATGTGAGCCA
>NW_009260790.1:2454741-2458501 GCF_000687185.1 Egretta garzetta
TTCCTGCTGCTGCACGCTGGCCTCCACCTCCAGGCAGAGCCTCTCCAGGGGTCACGTACCTGGAAATCCACCTGCCAGGGCTCGGGGCTGACCTGCTGCAGGTCCTGCAGGTGGGTTTTCCGAAGGGGGTTTTTCACCAGGGCGGTGCCGGGATCGCTGGCCGTGGGCACCTTCTTGCAAGGCTCGTGGTCGGCGATTTGGGTGGTGCTGTATGCCCGTCTCCTGGAGAAAGCCTTCGCATCCGTTCCTGCACAGCAGGAGAGAGGATCAGCTCCGCTCCTGAGTGGGACCAGCCAGCACCATCCACCCGTGGCTCAGGGTGGGCAGCAGGGAGCCCAGCCCCAGGGCCGAGGGGGCCATGCTCAGCCCTGCCCTGTTTTAAGTGAAGCAACAAAACCACAAAAGGAAATAAAAGCCTACACTCAAAACTCCTGGGGATGTCAGGAGAGCAGGTTGGGGAGGTTTTGTCTGAGTAGTTTTCAGCCAGACAAAGCCTGACTGCATTTCCCCAAACCTCTCTGGAAAAGACAAAGCGTTTACTAATGAAATTTCATTAGCGCAGACATTCTCCTGTCAGAGCAAGAGTAAAATTTCATTTGGAAAAGCATGATTTCTCATCACTTTTGACAAGATTGAGGGGACGTGCAGCACAGCTCCTCTCTCAATATAAGGGAAGAACATCCCATGAGTAACAGAGGTTTCCGTGTCACATGGAAAGGCAACCAGCTCCGGGGTGCAACCAGCCACATGTTGCTAACACAAGCGCCCAGCTGAACTGTGATGGTGAGGGGTGACACCCTGGGGACAGGGCTTTGGATCCATTTCCCCCTCTCCTGACCTTGAACTGCAATGTCAGGGCTTGTAGGGAAGCGGCCGTTTTGCAGGTGCAGGGACAGTCTGGCCGGGCTACCCATTTGCTCACTCCTCTCCTTCTCCGCACACTGGAGGGCAGCTTGGGAAGCTTGTAAATAATTATGTGGCCAAAGCTAGAGCTGCTTTGAAAATCTCCAGGGAAGCCAGTTCTCCAGGGCTTCTCTTGATTTCCTGACAGGTTTGGATAAAACATCCAAACCAAATAGACTCGCTCAACCCTCGGGAGATCTGTCATCCCTCCTGCAAACCCCTCTGGCTCTTTGCAGAGATACAGCTGAAGACACTTATTTGTCAGCCAAGCAAATTGGCAGAGCAGTGACAGAAGCTTGGTTAGGAAGACAGGGGCATCACACCCACGCTTGTACAGAAGAAAATCTGACCAGTGTCCGTGTCCGATTCTCCCCCAGGATCTCTGCCCACCACCAGGTGATCGGGGGCACGCTCGGCAGGGCAGCAGCCCTCTGAGTCTCTGGAGTGGTTCCAGCTCTCCATGCCTGCTCCCTCCTCCTGGGAGTGAAAGAAAACAGAGCTGCCGGACTCCTGGGAACGCATCATGCTGTAACGTCGCCTCTTGTCCTGGGGGAAAGCAGAGAGAGGGAATAGGTCCTACCACTGCATCCACCAGGTCCTACCACTGCGTCCACCAGCCACCGGCCAGCCAAAAGCAGCCACTGCTTGTCCACCAGCACCTTTATCCATGAGCTTCTATTTCTCCCTCATACCTCACCCACTGCCTCCCTTGAGGACAGAGCAAGAAAGCAAGAGCACCCTCCTGACCACGCACAAAATGCTGAGACGCCCACTTGCGCACGTGCACACCAACACCCCCTGCTCCCAGGACAGCCCCACCAGCCAGCACAGCATGGACTCACAGATCTGGGGTTAGAGATGTACAGGGAGGTGTTGCAGACGATGCCGTAGCCGACCAGGTGGTCACCAGGGAAGAGGCAACTGGTGCTGACAGGGGAAACCAAGACCTCGGTACTCTCGGGAAAGATCCACTCCACGGACACGTCACTCAGGACCGGTGCCATCGCCTTCTTCAGCGACTTGATCATCTGAGGCAGAAAGCAAAGGGGAGCGGTTGTGCAGCAAGCGGACGTTGCCTGTGCCATGGTGCAGGCGCTGTGAGTTGCAGGAGAAGGGCAGAATTTCCCCAAGCAAACCCATCGGCTCACTTGTACCCTCTCCTGGCCTTAGATGGGAGCCTGCTCCCTCTTAGACCGCTCTGATACCCATCCCAGTGCCCCCAGCCCCTTGGCACAGCAAGGGCAGCAGAGCAGATCTTGATAAAGCGCAGGGCTGATCTCACACTGCGTGTCGCCAGCTCAGAGCAAGGTGGAAGCTTGTGGCCAGAGGTCTCTTGCTCCGGTGTGAGGCAGCATCTCCTGCTCCCCGCCAGCACCCAGGAAAAGCTGTTGACCTTCACTTGTCCGAGCCCTGGCCCTGCCCCAAGCCCCAGCACTCATGCACCGACTAACAGCACCGCTATTTTTGGTACAGGTCCTTGCTGGCACAAACCACAGCCGGAGATCGGCAATGCTCTGCCAATTACGCATGTGGAGAAGACCAATATCCATGAATATCTCATGGACAAACCTACCAGGGAGCTGTCTACAAGAGCTTCCCTGCACACCGGGGGAAGCGAACACCAGATTTAGAGGCAGAACAGCTCAAATGTTCTCTGTTGTTCACTGCTTTTTCACAGGCTCGGGAAGACACACCAGGCTGTGTTTTATAAGGCCATTAATTGATGCCTCAGACTGCTGAAGGCACCAAGCTGCACAGCCTGCAAAGCTCTTTATTAATAGCTCTGTAAAAAAACCCTCTCCCTTCACTGTCTTTGCTTTTAATTTACATCAGAAATGCCGATGCCATTCTGCCTTCCAGAGGTTTTTGTGTGCTCCAGGTTCCTGCAGAGGGGTGGACTGCTGAACTCCTTTTGAGATCAAGAATGCAGGAGCCAGATTTAGAGATATTTAGGAGCTAAAGACCCAATTCTCTCTGGGTTTAGTCACCCGGCGGATGACGGGCTAGGCACCGTGCTTTCACCAGGGGACAGAGCCATTCTTACAGCCTATTTGAGGCACATCGGTTTACGCAGTCTTCGTGGGGAGAGTGGAAATGAAGAGGCTCCCCTCCTTGCTTTAAAGTTGGCTTAATAGGCAAAGCTATTGCAGCGTATTCCTCTCCCTCAAACCTGGGGTACTTCTTGCCTGAGCAATGCCGGGGCTGAGCCTGACTTCAAAACTAATTGGGTGCTTTGATGCCGGTTCCTCTGCCCTCACCGGTGTCTGAGGCGGCAGCTCCCTTTGAAGCCAAAGCTGCCGTATCGCGGCTATCGCTTCTCCCCATCCCCATGCGGAGGGTAAACACACCCTCCCACTCCCTCTGACAGCCGGAGATGAAGATGTTCTTTCATCCCCTCCCGCTCGCCCACCTGCTGCCGAGTGGGAGTTGGAAAGGCAGCATCAGGATGGGGAATAGGACCCGCTAGTGAGCCGTGGCCTCCCCCTCGCTGAACCAGAGCATCGTTAGAGCCTTACAGAGCGGTCCCCCGGGAGCGGACAGCCGTACCTTGGGCTGCAGCCTCTCGCCCTCCGCCAGGAACTCGGCTATGCCCTTGGACACAGCAGCCAGCCCCTGAACCAGTCTCCTGCAGGCGTTTGGCCCGATGCCAAAGCTGTAGCACCTGCAAAGGGACAGGGAGCATCAGGAACCAGGAGCCAAGCCATCCCGACCCCCAGCCCCACGCAGCTCTCCTGCTCCCTGCAGGCAGGGGACCCCCCCCGCCCCCGGCTTTATCCCATTGCTATGTGGTTACCCAGCACATCTGTAGGAAAACAAACCAGCTCCTCTTTTAGGTGGCTGGCAAGAGGGTTGGGGA
>NW_009260790.1:2458614-2472551 GCF_000687185.1 Egretta garzetta
CGCGATGCTCAGGGGCTTCCCAGCAGGACCCCAAGCCCTTGCCTCCTCTGAAAACACAAACAAGCTGCTTTGCTGCCAGTTCAGCTCTTTTCCCTGCTGAGTGTCTGCGGTCAATAGCACTAAAGACCCAGTAATTATCTCTGCTCACAATTAAAATAAATGCTTTCTCAAGGAAAGAGGAACCAGGCAGGCGAGGCTACTCCCCTGACTCCCAGCTCAATGAGTCAGGATTTGGTTTTGGCTGGAGGCTGCAAACCCAGGGCCAAGCTGGAGCCTGGGCAGGGAGGGCAGGAGCGAGCAGTGCCTGGCGGGGATGGGATGGATGCAGTAGGAAGGCAGGAGGGATGGGGATGGGTGGAATACAGCGTTCAGCCAGGGCAGGGGAGAGCTGAGGAAGCAGCAAACTGCATCTGCACAAGGGGCTTTTCTCTTAGAGGCTTTTAATCCCCAGCTGGCTGCAAATCTTCGGTCAGCCTCACACCCTCTTAGATAAGACTCTGATCTTCTTTCAAGGCGGGGGCCGCACACACGACTCGGCCGTGCGCCGAGCACTGCCTCCCAGGGTCACCTGAGACCATGCTCTAACTCTGTTTGCATTTAGTCCACCACCATGGTGGCAGCTATAAGCAGCAGGGGTGGGTTGCCCCAGGCAGCTGGGAAGCAGTTAGACCTCCATATCGTAAAAAAAGGACAGAGCAGCTTCCTTGATAAGCCCTGAAGTCTGAGGGATGGAAGAGGAATAAGGTTTTCTTACATTTTTCTTATGTTTCATGTCCCTTAAAGAGGCAGAGCAGAAACCAGACCAGTCTGTCATCAGGGCTGGGGAACCAGGCTGGGAGCTCGATGCACAAATTAGCTGCTTTTTACATTGCTCTCTTTCAGCATATTCAATTCTGTGCAGCCCTATCCTGGAAGCAGCTGGGGCCAGACCCAGATGTGCTTTAAAAAAATAAAACAACCCGGCAAGGAAGATTGTTCGTGTGTCAATCTCTCCTAGCAGGAAGCATCAGACGAGAGCCTGTGAAGTTGTCAGCCCAATTATCCTGCTTTTGATTGTTTAAAAAGCATCTGAACTTCTGGGATCTGTTCCAAACCCTTTGAGGTTCCTCCATGGCTCATACCAGCAATCTCTCCTGCCTCTATCTCCGAAGCGGGGACATCTTTGAGATGGAGCCATCTTCATGGAGAAGTACGTCCCCCACCATACCAGGCTGTCGCCCCCACAGCGGCAAGCCCTGCTGCCCTCCGTACCTGGTGGAGCAGGATTGGTTTCGCAACAGCTCCAGGACCTTCCCCGTGTTGTTGATGGCCCCGTCCGTCAGCAGAAAGAGCAGTCGGGGATGGCCCCTGTGGATGGGCTGCCGAATGACCCACTTCAAAGGCGATAAGATGTTGGTGCCACCCATATCGGCCCGGATCCTCTTGATGCTCTCGCAGGCGATGGCCAGGCTCTCCTGCCCAAAGGAGCAGCGGAATCGTCAGCCTCTGCTCCAGCGCCCTCCAAGCACCAGCGGAACATGGCTCCCCCTTCACCCACCTCACAGTAAGTCTGACTGGCAGGAAAGAGGGTCTTGAAGGTGGATCCAAACCCAACAATGTTGAAGAGACATGCTGGCATCAGGCTCTTGAGAACGACCAACAAGGCATCCTGGGGGGGTGGAAAGCAAGTGGACATCAGGCACACCAGGTCTCTCCCTGGCTGCCCCAGCTTCACCAGTAAAAGCTCTGCCCAGGTCCTACCCTGCCATCACACCTTACTCCCACCTGTATTTGTCTGCATGCATTTGATAATAAACCAACTGTTTTTTCACAGGCACTGCATGTGAAACCTCTGCATATTACTCTGCTCTTTCCGAAGTCCCTTAATGATATTTGGGTCCCAAAGCAGTGAGGAAAATGGGGAGCCTTCAGGAAAAAAAAAAAAAAAAGGAGCTGAACAAATTTTTCTGTTTGTTTTTAACTGATTAAATTTGTGCTTGCAATACGGTACTGCAGCACGGAGCTAGTGGGTGAGAAGCAGAGTGTGAAATTGAGAAGTGCGACACGCAATGCATCTCAATGTCCAAACTTGCAGAAAATAAACAAACAGCTTAAAGTTACACAAAAGGAAAAGCCTCCCCCATCCCCAATTCTCTTGTATTCATAGCTGCCATCCATTAAAATAACTGGGAGAGACAGTTTGAAGCTATTTTCTTTACCAGAGGTGGTTATCTAACTTGCCTATTCCTGGTCTTTACATAAGGGAAGAGCAATTTAAACTGTCTCAGACATGTGATGGCCATGGACAACTCCAGGACAGAGCTTGTGATAGCAGCAACTGGGCAAGAGCTGCTCAAGGAGCCCCTGAGCTTGCAGGGGCAGCAGGAGCAATTAGCGTGGCAGGAGAGGGAGGCCAATTTAAAGCAAAGTGCTGGCAGCCTTCAGGAGCGGCTTGGTTCTTTCTGCTGATAAAGCCAGACTCCTGCCAGTCTGCCTAGGGCAGCAGAAACCCTAGAGCCAGCCCCAAGGGAAGAGCTGCCAAGGTCAAACGAGCAAGAGCAGCCTCCTTGCTTTGTCATACACAGTGGCAAAGACCCAGTGACCGCAGAGGGTGGGTGCCCACAGAGAAACCCCCACCTGGGAAAAGCCACGGGGAGATGGGTGGCAGGTCAGTCTGGTTCCTGACCCCTGTAAGACTCAGCAGCAAGGCAGAGCCAGAGCATTGCGAATCAGCGAAATAACGTGTACGAGAAGGGGGCTGCCCTTTAACAAGCTCCAGAGGACTTTAAACCAAGCTGTTATCTCAAACCTACGAGAATATATTTATACTGCTGCTTCCCAGATGGCTCCTGGGATGCCAGCTCTTCCAAATCTCAACACTGACATCCCACCTCAGAACTAATTACAAGGAAAAAAAGCAGATTTCCAAATATTTTTCCCAAAGTGGGCAACCGATGCCTGCTTTCTGTTTCAGCAAGCAGAAAGATTTATTGCTTCTGGTGGTAAATATTGATCCTGATCCTATTGCGCTCAATATCTACACAGCAGCTCAATAAGAAGAGATGTTTGCCTCCAGAGAAGTCAATTCCCAGTTATTAGTCTAGTTTTGCCAGTGAGCCCACACGGTGCGGGCACCGTCACAGGCCTGGCTCTTCTCCCCAGCTGCATCAGGATGGGAAAGGAATCGGCTGCAGGAAATTTAAAGCCCTGAACTTTCCACCCCAGGCACTTTGGCCAAGTGCCCTCCTGCTCGGCAGCGAACCACGTCCTCCCGGCTGCATGCAGCCAGCCCGCTCCCAGCCATCACCTCCCCGTTTGCATCTCTGCCAGCACCACCGCTCTGCAGCTCAGCTTTCCCCGCCGCACACGTCCAAGCCCTGCCACGCTGCTCACCCAGCAAGCCAAGGGTGATGCAAATGTCTCCATCAAGCGTAACCCACTCAAACCCACACAGAACAGCCCCTGCCACGAGGTCCCTGATATTTGCAAGTCATAAACAAGGATGGGGGACTCAGAAGAGAGACATTGGTTTTCTCCCTTGAGGTACCTTCTCCGAAATCTCTTGATATCTCCCCTGAAATATTTTTCCAGAAGGGGAACAGCCTTTTTCCTGTTTTTACAGCCCTCCTCTAGATGGGAGTCCCAGTCCAGGACCTCTTGGAGAAGGGCTCTGTCCCTGCAGGGTCCCCATCCCCATGGGACAAACCAGCCTCCACAGAAGCTGCAGAGACCGTGGTGCCCAAACCCAGCCACACTGCGAGGTGGAAAGCAAAAATCTGGCCTGGGGCAGAGATGCCTCCTGATTCCCAGGCTCTGAAATGTGCTGAGAGAAAGGGGGTACCACTTTAGAAATGCCCTGGCCCCTTTGGTGGATGAAGGGACAGGAGACAGCCTCCCTGTCCCGGAGGACCTGTTGTAGCAGTCCCTAGCATCCCAGCATCCCGATCCTTGTTGCCGGAGGTGGCAGTCCTCTGGCAGTTCCCATGGAAACCGGAGACAGATGGGTGAGGAGATGGGCTAGAAGATGCTCCCTGCTGCTCACCCTGGGCGATAAGTCCTGCAGAAGGGGGTGCAGCCATACCCAGGGGAGCATTTGGGTCCAAATCTGGGTGGCACTTGTGTTAGGAAAGGGCATGAGCAGGACGCCTGGGGACATGCGAGCTCGGTGAATCTCTCAGACATCCCAATGCAACCGAACCCCTCAGATGAAGCCTGCCTCTGCAATTCCCTCGGTGTCCTCAACAAAGATGCACAGGGCAGTGCATGCCCCGCTCAGGAGGATGCAATATTCATCGAGCGATTGGGGTTCACCTGGCCCCGAAAATCAAAGAAAGACAGAAACTTCCCAAAAGAGCTTTTGCCAGATACTGCAGCTTCTCACCGAGACTTGCCAGCTGGCAGGCGTCAGACACCAACCTGGCCTCCAAAGCGCGTTAGGCAGGGATAACAGTAATTAAATAGTTACCGGAGTGATTTTCCCTTTGAGGGACAGAGTGGTCCCCAGCGGGCTCAGGGCAGGAACCTCTCCAGATCCTTCGGGCAGTGGCACAAAGCCAAGCCCAGCTCTCACGGGGCAGCCTGCAGCTGGGTAAGAGTCATACCTGACAGGGGAACCTCAGAGCTACGAAATATCATGACAAGGCCTTTCTACCACCCGTTTTTTATCCAGAGGTCTCAGCACAGCTCTCATAATCCTCCACCAGACTGCAGGCATTCATTTGTGTTTGAAAAAGGGATGCATCATGTTCAAACAACTTCTTTGGGTGCACAGAGGCACCCATCAGCAAAATGTCTTCTGGTCAGCACCTCTCCCTGAAGCGTCCCTGGGAGCTCCCTGGAGGTTTCCCACATTAGGCAGCAATCGCCCCAAGCCCTCCTGGAGACAGGGGGAACTGGAGAAGGGATGCAGAAGAGGAGCAAGCCAGCAAAGAGGGGGAAGGAAGACACCTATGCATTTGATGTGCTGATAGGAAGAAGAGGAAGAGGAACAGAACTGGGAGAGTCAGCTTCGCTGCAGGTACCTAACGAGCCACACAGTTGAGATGACTAAAGCTACAGCATATAATTACCCCCCATCCCCTCATAATGAACACTCATCAGCACTCAACAACCCCCACTGCTCTCTAATATTCATCCCTCGTTGGCAGCAGGCACTTCCCCAACCTTGACGCGGTTGATGTTCACGCCACTCATGCTTCTGCTGCGGTCTATGAGGAAGATGAACTCTCCCTGGGCTTTCTGGAGGTCTGGCTGGATGGTCCTCAAGTTAGGGCAGAAGTTGAGCATGATGACCGGGTGGTGGGGGATGTCCTTGTTCAGCCGCTTCCTGATGATTTCCGTCTGCAAGAAAGAAGGAGAGAGCTCAAGAGGTTGGTTTTTCTGCCCCTTTTCACTTCAAGGGGAATCAGAGCAGGGCTGCGAGCCCAAAGATGTGAGTGAGTGGCCTTTTGTGGGCAGGGATTGGCTTGTTCTGGCCTCAGTGGTGACAACACCTGAACTCAGGCTGTGCCAAAGGTTGTTCTGTCCATACCCCCTGCGGATCTGCTCCGTGGGTGAACGCAATTCCTGCCTCCTCCCAGCCATGGCCACGCTTTGCCTGGGAGACAAAGGCTGGCAGAAAGCCTAAATCGGGGACCCCCTGCATGCTCGGATGAGAGCCTGGAGAAGAAATGAAAAGGTCTGGCCCCAGGCAGCACCTTGCAAAACTGATTCTCCAAACATTTCATTAGATCCCTCCTGAAAACGTGGTTCATTAGCCCAGTTTAGCATCACACTGAGGCACACCAGAGGTTTTGTCCATGGTCACTCAATAATGAAGTGTGAGATGCAGCCCTCAGCAAGCTGTGCTCACCGCTTCGATTCATTCCTGCCACCTCTGGTTTGCTGGTTTTTCTGCCTGTTTCTTTTATCATTTTTCTTTGTACGGATTGAAACATTTTGGAAAGCCAAACCGGGCACTCAGGACATCGTTCGATAGGAACCCGCAGGATATATGTCTCTGTACTGCACATAGCTCTGATGGCTCTCTGTGTTTTGCCTCATTTTATTTCAAGTATCAATCTTCATTAAAAACATGATAAAATTTAACTGGAAAAAACCTCTTCTGATGGGTTTATAATCTGCTGGGGTGTGTATATATAAAGCAGCCCTGGGTTCGTGGTCCTGGCCACAACGAACCAGCGCATCGCTGCTTTCGAGGGAGCTCCGGGACTCCACATCAGCACGGCCCATGGTCTTTCATCCCCGGGTCTGCCGTGCGGAAACATCCGCCGCAATAAGCAGCTCGGTCCTTGGGGGCTTTGTTTGCCTTTTTTTGTTCCTCTTTCAAAGCTTGCTGTTTCTTGCTGGTTTCACCAGGAATAAACCAGACCCCAAATAACCAGGCTTGTTTTCTCCAGCCGTGAGTCATGTTCCTAGATCTACGGAGCTAACGACCAACCTTTATTTTACATAACTCACTAAACTCAAGAGTCCCTGCGGATCAACACATACACGCTTTCGGCTGCGCTGCCTGAGTGCTGCTTCTCTGACCCCTGCGAAAAGACGGTTCCCGTTCACAGGAACAAGTACCTCGCTGCCACCCCAGCTCTCGCTCATCCTCCTGCCTTTCACTCGCTTGGAACATAAATTAATCAGTCACTGGGAACTGGAAGGGCTTCTTCTAACCCCATTTTCCTCCAGCCATATGACATTATTTTGTTTAGCATCGTTCCCAGCACAGATGTTTATCACATTTCAGACTAGAGGGATCCTTGCTGTCTCTCTGCCCTAGGACCGAATTGTAGCCCTGGACCTGCCTGCAGTACTCCCTGGGATGCTGCTGTGGACCCAAGGCATAAAAACCCTGCGAGCCCATGACCTGGATTTCCCACTGACTTCAGAGTGAATTTTACAGGCAAGCCTTCAGTCAACAGCCTTGAGCTGCTTCTATGGGTCAGCCAGAAAAGCAAACATCTCACCCACGCCGTCTCTTCTCCCCACCTCCCCTCCGTTCCCCTTCACCCGTTATCCAATTTCAGTAAACTAATCAGATCTTGTCGACTGAGAGTCAGTTCCAGCGTGCGTTCGTCCCCACCATCCTGCTAGCTGACGTGCGTCTAAGGTTTTTGCATAACGAACCGAGGGATGAGAATTCATTATCATTTACCGCTGAAATTTCTGGGCTAATTCATTTAAGCCGAGAGGTTCCCAGTGTCACGCTCTGAGCAGCGGCAATTCGAGCCCATAATCTACCCCAGACATTCAGGGCATTTTCTCTGTTTCTTGCCCTTCTCCGTGCAGTTGCTTCCCAGTCCTCCTGGGGCAAAGAGGTGGGTTTCCTGCAGAGAAATGGCTCTGGAATCATCCCCCCGCCCGATAATTTGACGTGCTAAAGACACAGAAATAATTAGACAGCCATCTGAGCCGTAGCGTGGGAGTTTCATTTCGTTCCACCTGCCGCACGCTGAACACAATTAAAGGAGACGCCTGCCGTGCGAGCAAGTGCAGTCCTGATCCCAGCATCGCGCTGCAAGAGAAAACGAAGGGCAAAAGGAAAGAGAAGAGGGTTGATGTGTCTCCGGTGAAAGGAGAAATCACGGCAGCACAGGGAGGCACCTTCGCAGCAGGTTCGGGATGTCTGCCAAGCGGGGGCCCAGGCTCAGGCTCACAGAGAATGAGTTTTAGGGGAAATGAGCATCCCCGGTCGCAAACGAGAACATCTGTGCATGTAAAAGAGGGAGCTGACACATTAAGCCCAGGGCTGTGGTTACACAAGTGCGATGTGTACCTTAGGTGAAGACGCCCACCCTGGAAATTCAGAGTGCTCTGACTAGTCCACTACTTGTCACTGATCCCAGACACACTGATGTGGCAGCTCAGAAGCGCTAGGCTGTCACTCATAGCTTCAGAATTGCTGAAAGATGAGGCACAAACCCCAGAGCAGATATTTTTCTATTTGCTGATCAGCAGAACAAAGAGAAGTTTCTCCTACCTTGTCTTCAGTTCAGCTCATTATTCCAAGTAAAATCACTTATTTCTCTCTGACAGCTATCCAGAAATGGTAAACATTTACTGAGCAATTAAAAGAATATTTTATTCTATGTCATTGCAATAATTATAATACCCTTAATACTATAACAATGTACCTATCTAATTATGCTATGCTAGACTAGTACTAATTATACACACAATAACCATCTCGGAGCTTCTTCCACACTCAGTTTATCAGAAGCACTGCAGAATTTTCCCCTCTTCCTCCAAATAAGCCCCTCTTCGAGGGAGGATGCTGCAGAGCTTATTAGGCCAGTGTAATATCTGGTACTGCAAGCAAGCAAGCAATTATTTACTTGCACAGCTCCAGTCCCGAGGAAAGCCTCAGCTAACGCCTGCAGCTTTTGCTTCTCACCTTTTTCTCAGCACTGGGGTCCTTCTTAGTGCCTTTAATGAAATCATTCTTCCCCTTCAGGTGTCGTTCATACTCCGCAGGCGTCATATCACCTTCTTCCATTAAGATGTGAGGCATGTGGGGCTCTGGAAATGCAAAGAATCAGGTGAAGAACAGCCTTAGCTAAACTTTAGGTTTGCAAGAGATGCAGGCACCCTCAGCTGTGAAGACAGCAGTATCTCTGAGCTTAGGCAGCATGAGCAACCTTGAGAGGGTCCAGGATTAACTCCTAGCAAGGCTAACCCCTGACAATACTTGTAAAACCAGAGCTAATCCAGCTATCTCCAGCACTAGAGGGGAAGCTCCCAGGAAGGGGCAAGACCAGCAGAAAAGCAGCACCTACCACTTGGATGGATCAAGATCTCCACAGGTCTGTCGAAGGTGTGTTTGTTGGCCAGCGTGATCATGATGCTCTTGGCGGAGCGAGCGGAGGGGTCGGCATCTGCTCGGATCTCATGTGTGGGGCTCTCAACACCTGCCCAGGGAAACCGAGGTGCAGTTAGGGATGGAGGACGGGGAAGACCAGGGAGAAGAGATCACAAGATGGCAGAG
Source organism: Egretta garzetta (assembly GCF_000687185.1). NCBI lineage: Eukaryota > Metazoa > Chordata > Aves > Pelecaniformes > Ardeidae > Egretta > Egretta garzetta. Next base: position 2,467,571 of record NW_009260790.1, read on the forward strand.
GACAGGAACCAAGCGGACTATGTGATGCTTCTGCTATATCAACACCACACATTAACACCAGCACTGCACTGGTAAACCCACCCCAGCACAGTTAACTTGCCAAAACAGACTCCACACTGGGAGGGGCATGGAAGGAGGAAGAGTGTGGACATTGCCTTGAGGTGATAAACCAGCCTGGTGCAGCAGGACAGCCGTGGCGCTCCTACCTGCCAGCAAGCACGGTCCCCGGATCTCCAGGTGGAAGCTGAACTCATACTCAAAGGGGTTGGTGGCTTCACTCTCCAGCAGCTGAGCCAGGCAGAACCTGCTCCCTTGCTCCAGGCTCCCCAATCCACAGTAGTGCTTGTCCCTGCCGGTGAGATGAACCCCGATCAACACTGTGCACATGTTATATCCTCCCAGAAACTGCAGATCTGCTGGAGGTAAAGCCTGCAGCAGCTCTCCAGCCTCCCACAGCAACAGTGGGCTTCTGCTCTGCCAGTCCTGCTACCCCCCAGGTCAGCCCCAGGCAGATCCCATCCTGTAGTTTTTCATACGTTCGGAGCTGGTGGCTGCTGGCACTCTCCAGGCTGGACTGGGGGACCCTGGGGACACACACAGCCGGCAGAAGGACCCTCACAGCCCCGCTGGGCAGCGTCTGCAGCTCAGATGAGGTGCTGATGAAGATGGAGACACTTTCCAGAGGAGGAATCATGCCCAGGTTAGCCACAAAACAAATCCTCTCCAAGTCCTCATCCATCATGATCCTTCCTGCACAGAGAGAGGACCACACCAGGGAGACACAGTGTCACAACCGTGGAAAATGCTCCTCCCCAGGCCTCCCACGACCACCTCAGCCCTGGATCAAACACCCAAACCAGCCCTCACTGCACATATCAGCATTTCCTTAAACTTTCCAAGCCCCCTGCACCACTCCTTCAGCTGTCCAGAAGCAACAGTGCTTTCCAAAATGGATGAGCCTGCCACTTTTGGCAGACACTAAAAGGACATGAGCACCACAACCCAAAGTTCAGCCTTTCACAAGCAGCCCCCTCGATGCCATGGCATATGACAGCCAGCCACCCCCTACCACCTCCCCACTCCTCTCCCCCTGGTTTTCTTCCCCACGTGCAGTAAAACGCCCCTGATCCCCTCACCACTTCCGTCATGAGCTCTTCCATCAGGGAGGCTGCAGCCGTCGAAATACGTGTCATCTATTTTGGCTTTGTCTTTGATCTGCACTGTCACAGCACGCCGGGACACGGCCGCCTCAAACCCGACGACGGTGGTGCACTCATCCAAGGGGTAAACAAAGAGACCTGCCAGCCAGAGGGGGTTTTAGCAACACCAAGCTCTTGCCCAGACCCACCAGCCAGGACCACAGGGGCCAGCTCCCTCTTGGCACTTCCATGCATGCTCCTGGGATTTTTCCTTCAGGAATTGTAGCCCTGGACTGTTGAGGGTACAATTGAGGACAGAATACCCTTGGCTACTCTTCCTGCAAGGATCTAAAGGTTTAAGGCATGCACAGAAACACAGCACTGTGATATCCCTGGCTGTAAAGCTCCCGTAGTAGCTCTTGCACTGGGAGCCTCACCCCTTGAAACTTGCCTTCAAAAGCCTGGGCTTCTGGGTTGCGGTAGGTGAGCAAGGCTGTCATCCCAAAGGCATAGCCGCTGACGCACGATGTCACCTCCGATGCGTAGAGGGGGAGTGGAGAGTGGGTTGTCCGGTTAATCAGCCCTGGCATCTTCCCGGGGGGTCTGCTGGTGACAGTGGGGTCACCTGCAGCGAGCTGGAGAGAGGTGGAAGGGCAAAAATGAATGAGGAGCCCCGAGTGCCCAAAACACTTCCATGCCTCCGCCACCTCATTTTGGCTTCTGCAGCCCTGAGGACAGAAAGGTGACTGGCTGGGGACACGACAAGACCTGGGCTTGATGGCTCCACTGGTAGAGATGGGCATGGAGACAAGACCCTGGTGGGAAGATGCAAGGCAAACACTTGCCTCAAACCCCTGCTGGCACAAGGGAGGAGGTTCAGATTAAACCCCCCCTGGCTGGAGACAGGCAGCCTCAGAGGTTGGCATTGCGGTGGTGGAGCACACATCTCACCAGCTCCCACACCCACCTACTGCTTGAGGCTGGGCAGAACGGGTTAACATCTTTTTTTGGCTCTCCTGCTTCTCATTATCCTCCGAACTGACACTTTCCTCCAGGATAAGACTATGACCTTGAGAGTTTTCCTTTAGCCTGCAGAAAGGAAGAGCAGGCAGGCAGAGCCAGGCATCCTCCCTACCCTCCCATGCCCTTGCCCACCCACTGGCAGCCCATCCTCATCCTCCATGCATTTCGGGGCGGTGGCATGGGCATCTCCAGATCCCTTCTGCAAAGGCTGACTCATCCCTCCGCTTTGCTTAGGGGAGGCATTCAGATGCAAAGTGGCTACTTCTGCCAATTACATTTCAACTCTTTTCCCCGAGCAGGTTTGCTTCTGTTCCAGCTCATCTCTCCCAAGACTGAGGGTTTCAAAGGAGACCTTTCAGGTAGCTCTCGGGCCACATCCAGCTCCCCCGGGGCATCAGGAGAAGTTGCTAGGCAGCAGTTCTCCCTGGCTGGCTCTGCAATGCTTTATGCAGTGATTTACAAGGCCCAGGAGGAGCCAGCAGCAGTCAAATACATCAGTTTCTCATTTCCTAGCAGTCCTATGTTATTAAAACCACCTTTATATGCAAACGCCACGGAAGACGTGAATGGCAGACATCAAGGCCATGAGCTCACCGAGTGTTTGGGCAGGAAAACGGCACTAAGGGAGGAAAAAGGAGAAGCAAGGGAGAGCAAGCAGAGCTGGCCGGGATGGGGGAGAGCAGCCAGGGCACACAAGCAAATAAAAAAACAGCAGAGCAGAAGATGGAGGGCAGTGATGAGGGCTGTATCTCAAGGCACACTCCTGATTCCCAGCCAGCAACCCTGACCGTTCACACCTGACTTCTCCTCTCCTGCCACCACAAAGGCTGCTCACACCAGGAGCGGCCCTCAGCGGCGGGGGGATGCATCTGGGGGGATGCAGCCCCACATGCTCAGGGGATGCGGGAGCATGTCCAGCTCAGCTGCTCCAGCACAGGAATCCTCCATGAACCCGGGGGAGGCCATCACACTCCAGGATGCTCCAAGCTGTGCTAACAGGGCTTGTAAAGTCAGAAGCTGGCAAGAGTTCACCTGCCACAGGGAGAAATAATGAAGGTCGTCTCGCCGTTAAGATGTAGCAGGGGCCATCAAGATACTGGTGATTAAATGTAAGGCAAGGAAGAAGGAGGCGGGTTTATTTTGCCTTAGGGAAGAAAACAAGCAAGAAATAACAAGGGGAAGATGCTCTCTACCAGCTAGGCACAATGGGAATTCATTAGGGGGTTGCCAGAGAGGTTGAATTCAGGCTCCAGGAGTGTGACTTCAGCCTGGCATCTCTCTTGGCTGCAGTGACTTACGGCAGAGCCAATGGTTGAGATCCCAGCTCCTCACTTCTCCTGCACAGAGGCTTAGGATGGTGTCTCCCATGGGAGCTGCTCTGCCAGAGGGGATTTCTGCATCACCCAGGCCAGCACAAGCACTAAGGGACCCTTGGCGAGATGCAAAGCCCTTGTGCCGTGTCCGTATAAAGCACACCAGGAGATTTGCACCTCTCCTGCAGCTCCAGCATGGCTCAGAGGAGCCCTGCACCAGCCCTGCCTGCAAAACCTGCCCCAAAGGACAGGGGAGGCTGGGAGGGCTCTTCCCGGCTGCTCCCCCAGTGAAGGCCCTCGGGATGGGGCTGGGAGGGAGCGGGCGCAGGGGCTGCTCCACGCAGATCGTGCTGCCAACGCCATCAAGTGACTGCAGCATGGAAAGGGGAGAGAGAGGGGAACCTGGCGTGGGGGAGAGCAGTGGGAGAGCTGGCATTCCCTCCTGTCCCACCCCAGGAGCTCGGCCCCAAGCCGCCCCTGGCTGCTCCCCATCCTGCCTTTTCTGCTCTGGGACCTGCACTCGGTCTCCATGCAGGTCGTAGGGCTGGATCCTCAGGATGGGAGCTGGCAGGACCCCACATCCCAAAAATTACCATCAGCAATGCTGCTGCACGGGGCATCCCTGCATCCGCTCTGCCCTCAGCATGTCCCCACACTGCCACCAAACACACCCTGCCTCCCATGGACCTGGCCAGATGCCTCCTGACCCACGGCCTCATGCTGTGCTTGGCATCCCAGGAGGAGACGGGGAAAACATTGGGGAATACCTTCAGCCAGCTTGCTGCATCACCGAAAATACCCCACACCTGTAATCCCATCATCCGGGGGATGATGATCCACAGGGCTGGGGACAGAAATCATCCCTTGGCTGGCCACTCTCAGGACCTGGCACATGGGGATGCTACCATGTTTTTCTTTTTTTTTTCCCTGGCTTTGTAAATGCTCTTTCCTTGACAATCTGCTCCTCTTCACAGCCATGGAGGAGGGAGCGATGCTGCTAACCTGCTCGCTCTGCTCCAGGTTATACCCCTGGACAATTTCTGTGCACGATTTACGGGGAAGGCACTGATGCTGCACCGACGTCTGCAGACGGTCCCCATGACGTGCAGAGTGCGCAGGGCTTTGCTTTGGAGCGCAGACGGCACTGCAACGTGCAGGCTGGCCCAGAGCTTGCACCAGCCGCTCCACCTGGCTGCAGGCGCCTGCCCCAGCACATGGGTGAGGCTTGGGGCTGGATTTTAAAGGACTGGGTTGGAAAGGGTGATTATGTGCCTGAAAAAGGGGGTGCAATGCCTGGAGAGCTGCTCAGAGCTGCCCAGGTGCCTGTCTGTGTCTCTAAGCACTGATGTGCCCTAAAAAAATCTGGCTTTTGAGCATATGTAGTAAAGACAGAGGCAGAATAATGCTCTCCTAAGGTATATTTTCATGCATTGAATAGAAGAACAGAGCAAACTGTGACTGCTGTAGACAAGAACACGCAGCCTGGCTTCTGCGCAGCTCCCCGAA
>NW_009260790.1:2472959-2480197 GCF_000687185.1 Egretta garzetta
GCTTCCCCCAGCCGCTCCACCTGGCTGCAGGCGCCTGCCCCAGCACATGGGTGAGGCTTGGGGCTGGATTTTAAAGGACTGGGTTGGAAAGGGTGATTATGTGCCTGAAAAAGGGGGTGCAATGCCTGGAGAGCTGCTCAGAGCTGCCCAGGTGCCTGTCTGTGTCTCTAAGCACTGATGTGCCCTAAAAAAATCTGGCTTTTGAGCATATGTAGTAAAGACAGAGGCAGAATAATGCTCTCCTAAGGTGTATTTTCATGCATTGAATAGAAGAACAGAGCAAACTGTGACTGCTGTAGACAAGAACACGCAGCCTGGCTTCTGCGCAGCTCCCAGAAAGAGGTCGGGGTCCCAGCAGTGCCCACAACCACAGGGTCCTTGGCACCCATACCTGACAACAGGCCAGTAAGTCCCAAACCAGTGCTTGGCAGCTGGCATAAAACTGTATGCTGCCTGTGGCACGTCCCCATCTGGCCCCAGTGTCAGAAAGACTGATGTCCAGAGGTAGCCCCAGCTGCTTTTGGCCCCCAAGATATGAATGCTGCTGAGTGAAGCCCAGCCCTGGTTCCACACATTGCACCGGAGGCATTTTTGGGCTGCCGAATTGCCACACCACCCTGCTGTAACCCCTTACCAACCCCAAATGGGTTCCCTTGGAAATCTCACCTCCAGGTCCAAGCCAGACCTGGGTCATATCTACACTGCTCAGAAGATGACTGGTTTTCTGCAGCTGGGCAAAATATTCCTTCTGCTTCATCTGTATCAATCAACACTGACATCCAGTGGCTTGTCAGGATGATTACAGCCGGCGTGCCTTGTGGAGAGGTACAGGCGTACAGCCCTGGACAGACAGCCCCAGCTGGTGGCAGGGGGGCTGTTGCACCCCAAACCCTTCGTTAGCATCTCTGGAGGCTGCTGGGCCACCACCACGGGGAAGCAAACTCCCATCTGTTTGCAAAACCAAGACAGGAGAAGCCCTGCCCTTCCTAAACTTTCGAGGCTCTCAAGCAGAGCCACACTTTGGCATTTCCCCTGGCTTCACAGCGGCAGCACAGCTCGGGGAGCAGCCGTGGCCACGCTGCTGGGGGACCCCTGACTTTGCCTACCTGAGCCACATCAGCTGCATGGACTTGCACTAGACATGCAGGACCCCCTCCAGCCACTCTCCCCCAAAGCACAAAGCTCAAACCTGGCCAGGGGACTGGGACAACCACTTGAAACATTTCTAGGAAGCAGTAGGAGCAAAACAGTGTACTAACTGGCACACGCAGCACTCTCCTGTCCGAGCCCCTGCGCAGGGCAAGCTGAGGAGGCTCTGCTGGTTGACAGCAGCACCTCCTGGAAGAGACATGAATTCACCATGGCAGACCTGTGGAAACCTCTTCTGTAAAGCTCTGGTAGCCATTCTCCCATCTTCAGCCTCCCCTTGCCTCAAAACACGAGTGCGGGGTATCCCACCTGCTGGGAAAATCAGCAAAAGAGCCGCTGCGGGTCTGCTGCGGGGTCACAACATGGTACCCCACTGCCAAAGTGGTGACAAAGGTTTCTGGCCAGAGGTATGCATCCCTTTCGGAACCGGCCAGTGCAGCCCCAAGGGGCACCCTGAGGCCTCGGATATGGAGACCGGGGGGACGTGGAAGGAGCACCCTGCTCCTGCCAGCACCCTGCTGAGAGGGGCACCCAGCAAATGCAACCAGGCTCCCTCTTCCTGGGGTGATACAACACCAGGCGGAGAGGTGATTGACAACCCCAGCACAGCCAGATTTTGTGGACTGTCAATCATACCCCTGGCAGGTCTCTTGGGCTGTCAATGTTGCCCCAGAGATGGGTCTCAGGACTGGGATTCATGTCCCAAGCCCTGTTTCTTAGAGCTGTCAAACACGTCCCTGTGCAGACAGCATTTCTGATACGGGATTTAGTTAACTCCTGCCTTGCTGGGCTTGGAGCTGCACTGGTGCATAGATCTCTGGGCTGAGCCAGAGAGGGAGGTTTTAGCCCAGACACCCTTTGGATGGGCTAAAACTGCCAGGTGGCCAGCCCCCTGCATGGGACACATCCCGAGCCAAGGCGACACGCCGGGCTCCCAGGAGCAGCACAGTCCTTCTCCATTCACCCCGTCCTGCCCCAGTCAAGCGTGGCGAACGCAAGCCAGGTCCTCGGTGCCTTGACCCTTACCGGGGGGATCAAAGTCCCCCTCGCCCTGCCAAGGTCGGTCCTCCCTTCCCCCAAACCAGTGTGCCCACAGCTGGGATATCCCACCTGGCTGTCCAGGAGAGCAAAACCCTGCCACCCCTGGCATCATCCCCCCCATCCAGCCTCCTTTGCTCTTCCTGCAGGGAGATGAAGACCGTCACTGTTAATGTCTGTATGATTTTGGGGAGAGGGGATGCTCAGGGGCTCACCATCCAGCTGGGAAAAGGCAAGGCAGGGAAGCAGCAGCTTGCAAAGTGTGGGCTTGTGCCTGCAGAAATATTATGACAGGGATCTCTTCACAGAGCGGCTTTGTGCTGGGATTGTGCACAGCCTTGGAGAGTAACAGCCCGCGCGCACACACACACACACACCCCTGCAGAGCACACACAGCCCAGCCTGCTAAAAAGGTGCAGGAGCAACTGGAGAGTAGCCACTGCTTTTCTTACCTTTCCTGGAAGAAGAGAGAGGAGGAGGAAGAGGAGGAAGGGGATGGGGGGGTTGAAGCAACTTCACCCACTCCTGCCAACCCCTGCAACTGCCCGCAGCTGGGCTCGGGGGGCAGGAAGGGCAGAAGAAATCCCGAAGGCAGCAGGCACGGCTTCAGACTGCTTTTGTCTCTGAAAGACACAGAGAGACGGAGATAAGGAGAGAGAAAAAAAAGGGAGGGAGAGAGGGAGAGAGAGCAAGCGCCAGGGCTTGGGGTGGGGGGAGTGCTGCACAGCAGCCACCTCAGCAACCTGTGGCATTTGTCCCCCCCCCGACCCTCCCTGGGGCCCTCTCCATCCGGCAGCGATGGTGGGGCTGCCAGCGCTGCGGAGTGGTCCATGGGGGGCTGGGATGGGGGATGGGGCTTACCTACATCCGGCAGCGATGGTGGGGCTGCCAGCGCTGCGGAGTGGTCCATGGGGGTCTGGGATGGGGAATGGGGCTTACCTAACCAGCTGCAGCACCATGTGCCCCTGTGGCGAAGCTCTGCCCGGGAGCCGGGGAAGGTTTCTTGCTTCCCGGTTGCAAGCAGCCGGCTTCCCGCTGGCAGCCAGCTGATGAGCGCACACTTTCCGGAGCTGTTTGGGTGACCATCATTAAGTGGAGCCATTTGTTTTGTCAGGGAGGTAACCATGACAATCACCCTGTACACACACCGTTGGCTTCTCTGCGCCTCCTCCCCTCGCTCCCCTCCTGCTCCTGGGGGGCTGCAGGGGAAGGGGAGAAGCCCACCCGGGCAGAGGAGATGCCCTTGAGATGGACAAGTTGGCAGAGAAAGGGGGATGCAAGCCGGCATCTGAACTTGTCTCACCAATCACCGCAACTTCCCTCCCCAGGGTGAGATTTTCTGCAGCAGCTGCTGGGAGGGGAAGAACCCCCCTTTCTCCCATCGCCTTTCACTTCTCTCCTCCCCTTGGTCTTTTAAAAAAAGGAAAGCATCCTAAAGCCCCCCAAAATTGGGTCTTTGGCAGCCCTAGGCCCCCTAGGCTCCCCTCTTCCCCCCTTGCTGTTGTCTTCTCTGCGCATCCACCCTTTCCTCCCCAGGCACATCCCAAAGCCCCTCACCAAGCAGCCCCCCAGCCATGGGGCATACAGGAGGTCTAAAGGGGACCCTCCCCATGGGCAAAGGGGAGTGATGCTATGACAGAGGGATGTGCTTGTGTGGGACACAGCCCCTGCCCCAAGCAGCTTACACTTAAACACAGGAAAAACGATCTGTAGATGAAAGGGGAAACTGAGGCAGCAGCAGGAAGAGCATCAACTCGGCTGCTGTCCCAGAGCAGAGCTGGACACCAAGCCTGGGCCGGAGCACGCAGATGGGTAAAGCTCCTCCTCATTGCTACCTAAATTTGGTGATAACAGCGCTGCAGCTGACGGGTAGCTCGCTAGCATTGGAAATACCACCATCTCCCTTGAGAGGAAAAGCTCTCCAACGCAGCGGTGATCTGCAGGAGGACAGAGGTTTTATTCCCCCTGCCTCATCCTACACAGAGACACAAATCTGCCCGGTTTGAGTGTCCCACTGCAGACCCATCCCTGGCAGTAAATCCACCACCACCGGCAGACTGAGCCCCTGAACACCCACCAGGCTCTGTGCTAAACCATCTCTTCCCTATAACCCCCACATTGCCCTTTCCATCTGCATTCAGATGAACCCGGAGCATTTTCTTCCTCCCCCTCGTCTCTAAGCATACGTCCACGTCGTAGGAGGACCAGGGTGACCAGATGTACAGTGTCCCTAATGAACCATCTTGCCTTTCCTGAGAAGGACTTTAGGACAAAAGGCAAGAAACTCTGCAAGCCAACGCCTAGTTGAGAGTTTTTTCCCTAAGCCCAACTCTCAATGGCTGATTTAAGCCCCAAAGCTTGAGAATTTACGGTTCTTGCTAGACAAATAAGTCAGCCACCGAGGAGCCCACGTCCCATGTTTCCAGCGCCTGATAAAATGTTTGCTTACTATGGCTTTTGGCTCCTATGAAGAAAATAACATATGTCAGGAGAAATCCTGGGATTCATACCAACAAATCTGGTAGCTGCAGCATATTTATTTATAAAACACGGCAGGATCTGACATGGAGGCTGAAGCAGATGTGAGACCTCGGGTAAACAGAACCAGAGGTGTTTTAGGGGGAGCTAATATTTAGCATCGAAGGGGAGGCTGCATAGCCAAGAGCATCAACTTAGTGTTCAAAAGTGCTGCCACATGGCAGCTCACAGGGCCTTTGGCCGGCATTCGTTCCTCCTCATCTTCTCCAGGTTGGCCATGCTGGCACCACTGTCAATAAGGGCCACCTCCTTCCAGGGAGTGGCAGCTGAGAAAACAGATGGGCTGCAGCAGGGGTGTAAATAAGACAAGATCTGGGGGAGGACAAGCTAAAGATAGAATTTGAGCTCACCAGAAGTCCCATCTTTTAGCTTGTGGTGTACCCACCCAGGGTCAGGTAACAGCTGGTGGTAGGCAGCACCTCTGGACATCAAGGCACTGCAGAGGAGTATTTCCAGTCCTGTTTCATGCCTGGGACCAGCCCAGGTGAGTCAATGGGACCAGCTGAAGGGGATCCAGTGGCCAAGCACAGGGCAACAGGGCAGGCTTTCCCGGCTTCTGGCTCACTCGTTATTCAGCTCACTCGTGCTTCAACATTACATGAGTACGCAAGTGCAGCACTCTCACGGCTGCACACTCCGAACACAGCCTGCGTCAATGGGCTGGGCAGTTTGGTCATGATAAAAAACCCCAAAGGAACAGAAAAAACCCCAACCCTAAACCAAATCCCCTGCTAGATGGAGAGCAATGAGGTGCTCTGTATGTAAATGCAGTTTTCCTCATCCTTGAATGCTCTGGAAAAAAACCCTAAATCACCCTTTTGGTAGATGGTGATGATAAAAAGGGATAACACAGGGCTAAGCAGGGACTGCCTCCTCCTCTGAGCAGGTACACGTGTGGAGAAGGAGCCTCCAACTTGTTTGGTAGGTGAGGACGACAGTTAATTCCAATGAAATTCCACAGCACAATGTCTAACTCTCCCAAGATCTCTAGTTCTAGCACAGCCAAAGTCTGCTGATGAGGGGAATAAGCCTTTATTTAATTTTAGATTAATCTGAATGTTTATTTCATGTTTAAAAGAATAGATATTTCATTATCTGACAGCAAGAGTCCCTAGCAAAATCAAGGACTCTGTGCACACACACTAGAAACCCATCCCTGCCCCAGAGGGTGACGGAGAAAAGTCTTTCTTCATGTACAGAAGACACAACACAGAAACACCTGCAGCCGCCAGCATGATCGTGCATGTCTGATAGTCCACAGAGCCTTGAAAATCCCAAGAAATAAGGTAGAGGTTTAGAAAGAAGGGCTCGGAAAGATCTGCCTCCAGCTAATGCTGTCCAATCACGGGTGATTCTCCTTGTTTCCTATGCCTCGATTTTCCCATCTCTAAAATGGGACTAATCCCAATTACATCTCTTTACTGGAGGTGCGCGTCTCTGCAAGAAAACACTATACTGGGAAGCACAAGCATCTTTCTCTCTGCAGCTAAAGTGCCCATTGGCCTCTGGGACTCCTCTCTTTCCCATGTTCCTTTTATTTTTACTCTAATTAATTAATTAATGTCTCAGACTTGCTTTCAGCTGCCTGCTCTGTTCCCATTGAAAATCTCCTCGCGTTCAGCTCCTGTGTTCAGCATCCTCCTGGGCGCTGCGATGAGTTGCCATGGAAAAAAGCCATGATGTCACCTCTACAAATAAAACTGCCAGACCCCAAAGTTCACGTGTGTGGCCAGGGAGGAGGGGGGGATCCAAATGTACAGAGGGACACAGGGCTCTCGCCTCTGAAAAGAAATTAGGTGGATGGGGGGCAAAGCATCGGGTGACAATACTTGGTAATCACAGATTTTAGTTGGAAGAAAAAAAAAAAAAGAAAATCAGAGAGAGGTGTTTAAAGAGCAATAGCGAAGGGTCTGGTCCTGCCTGGGCTAATGCACCAATATCAGCGAAATTGCAGGTGTGGACAAGATTTCTTGTGCACAGAAAGAAAGAACAGCTTAGATGGAAAGTTTCAGGCTGTGGGAGCAAATGAAGTGGCTCTGTGTCCTCATTAGAGGGGAGGGTAACCATCGAGACAAGGAAGTAACCATCGTCTTGGGAACTTCTGGCTGATGCCTACAGGCTTGGCCATTTTACTAGTCCTGCCACATGTAATAAAACCCAAATTAAGGCCCTCCTCGCGTGGAAGGAGGTCCAAGGAAACGCAAACACTGCACAGGGAACGGCAGCCCAGCAAGGAAATCCCGCAGGCTCTTCCCACGCTTCCTCCCTTTCTCCTTTCCCCTTTTCTTGCCTTTATTGCAGCAGCTTTAAAGAACAGGTTTAGTACCGGGCGTAAGCCCTACAGCCAACAGACGGGACGCAAACGACTTTTCCATAATCCTGCTACTGCTACACCTGCGCGACTCATCCCACAACCTTGTCTTTCAGGTATATCTCTGCTTCAGAGACAGAAAGAGCTGCAAATTCCCTCCCAAATGCCACAGCCCCCCCGCCCGTGCCCCCCCCAGCCCCGC
>NW_009260790.1:2480519-2497422 GCF_000687185.1 Egretta garzetta
CCCGGCCCTGCGGCGCGGGGCCCCCGGGGCTGCGCTGCCGCCGCCTCCTCACGGGAAACAGCGGGCGCCGGAAACCTTTTCTCCCCATTTTCTTTTCTGGCGCATCGGAGGGGCAGGGAGGCCCCTGTCCTTCCCCTTGGCGGCGGGGCCCTGCCGGCAGCACTGCCCCGGGGCGTCGCTGGGCCTGGGGTCTTCCTTTAGGAGCGAATAAACCCCTTTCTTTCTTTCTTTCTTTTTTTTTTTTAAATGTCCTTTTTTTTTTTTTTGTCCTCTTTATTTTTTGAGTATCAAAAGTGCAGGGAGGCCCCCATCCTTCCCCCTCACCCTACATCCAGACACAGCCCTGTCAGCAGCTCTGCTTCAGAGGTGGCCACTGAGCCTGTGGTCTTCATCCAGAGACCAAAAAAAATCCCTTTTCCTCACTTTTTTTTTTTTTTTGCGGCAAGACCTAAATTTCTTTGAAGTGCTGGAGTTTTTTTATTTTTCTGAGCCACTCAAGCGCTTCACTTTAGCATGGAGAGCATGCACTCAGCCTCTGGACATGCGGGAAGACCCTCGGGGCTCCTCTCCCCGTCGTATTTCTGGTGGTAAAACAAAACCCTCAGCGAGGACTTGTCCTGGGACAGCTTGTGTCAGCCAGGACCACACTTGGCTCGAGTTCCCGTCATCCTGGAATGTAAATTTTCTCCTGTTTGCTCTCAGCAGAGGTATTAGGGAGTGGAGATGCAGGTACAGAAAACAACCCCCCTTTCTGTGTCATCGTTCCAGCTTAGAAAAAGTCGTGTTTGTCTTAAAACTCTTTGAAATCAAGGTCACCTCACTCACTTCATCTCGTTTGCCTTTGAGCACAGGTTTTTGCTGGGGCCTGTGCGATAGTTTTAGCCGGCAGTAAATCTGTAAGCCTTAATGAAAGCTCAGGTTTTCCTGGCCAGTAGTAAAACATAGGTACGGTAGCCTTTGAATTACTCTGATTTTGTGTTTTTTCATCCCCTGTAGTTGAGCAGTTTACACCTGAAGGAGGAAAAAACCAAACCAGATGCGAATGGTGAGTTACAGCCGCTCAAACGGTCTTAGAAAGGGCATAATGTAAAAACCCTTGGGTTTGGAGCTGCCAAAGTAAATTCCTGGTGAGTCAAGAGATTCCGGAAAAGGGAAACATAAAGCTGAGATTAAACAGAGGTGTAGACTAAATATCTGGCTCACACGTGTCTTCTGCTAGGATAATTCTTTCTAAATCATGTTTTGCTGTACTCGAGGAGCTGTGCGGGCAAAATCTGTTGGTGTGGTTGATAAACTTCAACTTAGAGCAAGCTGTAATGTGGGTTTGTTCTGCGCACCGATAGAGCAGGGCTCTCCTCAGGAAAACGGGCTATTTTGCAGCCTTTCCCACAATATTCAAAACCTAAAACTCTGCGGGTGTGGGCTGCCTGACCTCGCATCTGCCCCAAACCCATCTGTTTTAATTTAGGTGCTGTTGTCAAGGCAGATGACAACATAGAGAAGACAGAAGATGAGGAGAAGGGTAAGTGCCTTCTTGAAAAAAATCTTTGGCGAGGAATGTTGAAAAGAAATTAATTTTGTCTATACTTAAAGTAAGTCTGCCTTATGTCTCAGGATGGATGATCTTGTATCCTGCCCCAAGGACTTAATTGTAGGACATGTCCTTCCTCCATAATACTTTTAAAGCCATTGGGTCCTGTAATAACTTGGCAGACTCCTGGATTAGAGTGGAGAGGAATAAGGGGATAGCAGTATCCTCAAAGGCAGGACTGGATACAGGAGCAGTTGGATAACCTGGAGCTGGAATTGCTGTAGCAACCAACATGTTGCGTTTATGAAATGGCTGTTAAGAGGTGGGTAATGGCTTGAAATCCTTCAGAAGGTGGCTTAAGAGAAACGTGCTTTAGAAAACAGATTTATTGGCAAAACCCCAAAGTGCAGCGGTTTAGCCTTCTGTTTCGATCTCACTTATCCTCAGCCCTTTGCTGCATTTCAGCCCTGGAATCTTTCAAAGTACCATTTGCCCTCAAACTTCCCTTAAAAAGAAAAATAAAAACACCTAAAAGGTGTCTGCCTACGTGTCAGATAATAATGAGGCTTTAGAAGGCTTTTAACCCTGTCCCGCCTTCCAATTAGACACTGTCATATTTTAAATAAGCAGAGTTCTGTATCTGTTAAGGTCCCCCTTACAACGGTGCTCACTTTGGTTTGTCTTCCTGGATATGAAATGTGACTCTTTGGGATATCTTGACAGATGTCTCCTTTGGGAAGCTTGGGCTGGTTTATGACATTACTCTGTAATAGAGAATTTCAGTATTTGGATGCATCTTGTCCTTTTGAAGTGGCTCAGTAATGCAGCGTTTCAGTGGGAGCGACACCTGAAATGGGCTGTGATTTATTTCCTTTTTTTCTACCTCATTTTTCAACAGAGGACAGAGCTGCCCAGTCCTTGTTGAACAAGCTAATCCGCAGTAACTTGGTTGACACAACAAATCAAGTGGAGGTGCTGCAGAGGGATCCCACATCGCCTCTCTACTCCGTGAAGTCCTTCGAGGAGCTGCGACTGTAAGTCCTGACAGATTTCCCGTCTCTGTAGGAGATATCACTTCGAAGTGCTTGGGTTTCTGTTTCAAGTTGCTGCAAATTTGTTGTTAATAAATCAGCATATCATTTAGTGTATTATTTAAATGCAAGGAGAACAATTTTCTCGTGGTGCCTTGTGAAGGCTTCCATCTGAAACGAGCTCATTTTGAGTCCTGGTCGGTGTAGAGCTAGCGTTTGCTTTCTATAATCAGCTCTAGCAACACTACTCTGAATTTTAACGTATCGTTTTTGGTCTTCAAATGCGCGGTGGAGCTGGCATGTGATAAGGATGAGGTGAAGAGAGGAGGGACGGCTGTCCTTCCACGGCCACTGTCACCGGGGTTGTGTGAATTGCGGAGTGAGACCTTTTCTGTGTCAGAGGCATCGTTATTTTGCCACCAGTTCTCCAGCAAATGCAGGGAGGCTTGGAGCAGGTGTTCCAGCAGCACAGTAGTGTTTTGGAAAACATGAGATCTGTTTTATCGGCAGAAGTAATGAACACAACCATCTTCTGTTCCCGTTCTCTGACGGTTATTTGTGAAGGTCCAGCAGCAGCAGTGAATAATACAAAGGGAAAAGCTTATCTTTTCTCTGACAGCAATACTGGATTTATGTACTGGAGAGACTACTAGCATTAGTATTTTCTGACCCTTCCTGTTGAACACCTTTGCCAGTGGAGCTTTCAAGCAACGATAGCTGTATTTAAGGCATGATAGATTTATATCTTTTTTTAATGTGCTAAAGAGGCCGTCCTGTTGAGACTGTTGTTGGCTATATCGACGATCTCAGGTTTGTTGTTCTTTTGCAAGCTCCACGGGGAAATCGGAGCCGATGAGACTTCTCACCATGAAATGTCAGGATGTCGTTTCACTTTGTTAATGTTAGCGCTTGAATATCTACAAAAAAAAAAAGCTGAGGTCCTGTAGTGCCTGTTAGACTAATTCCCATCTTTCAAAAGCCAAACAATCCAAGTGAGTTAATAATGGGGGCAGCCAGACTAATTGAGTCTTCATTTTGTTATGACTTGGTGTATCCTTGGCAACTGTTTCAGAGTTGGGCTTTGTCCGTCCTTGCTTCTGAGCAGCACAAGGTTACGTTTTCAAAGAGCTTTTGTTCCAGCTGTCGTCTGAAAGTAATACATGATTTTTAAAAAGCGTGTTGTGCTGAATAGGAAGTTCTTAACAGCAGGAAATGGTGGGCAGGGAACCTGTAACCTGCTTTGAAAGGAAAGCCCTTACCTCTGAGCACTGCTAACAGCACTCCAGTAAGTGCTCAGAGGTCATCGGCTAAGAATTTGCTAGCACCATAACCTGAATTTTAGGTTGTTCTTGGGTGTCCTTGTCTACATAGGCGTCTTCTGAGACTAGAAAGCTCCCTTGAGAAAAAGCAATCGAGGAGCATTTGACAACTAGCAGTGTCGCCACATGCTTAGCTTTGAGTGCTGGGTTATAACCGTGGATCACTAGGTGTATTTACGGTGAACCAAGTTCATCAGTCATTTACCAGTTTTGTGCACTAAGCCAGCATCATTCCAGTGTTAGGATGTCAGTTTGCGCTAAGCCAGCGTCATTCCGGTGTTAGGATGTCAGTTTGCATTACAGAATCCATCATGACTTACTGAAGTCCTTGCAATGGTTTTATGATTGTTCCTCGTGTACTGAGGTTGCTTCGTCCCATGTTTGAGTCTTCAAGGAGTGATAATTTTGGCACCAAGATTAGGCATCGCTGAGGAAGAGGGATTGGCCTAAAGGACAGGATTAATGCTCTCTGCTCTGGGATTCCTGGGATTGTCCGAAAAGCTGCTTTAGAACAAGAAGCCCCATGCTAGCCTTAGAGCTGTGACACAAGGTTTTCCACATGGCTGTGAAAGACAGGCATGCAGGTTGATGTACTAAATCGAGGGTTTTTTGCAAAGCTTCCCTTCCAAACTTTCTGCTGTCACTTCTTGCAGCTTCCAAGCACCGATCATAGTCATTTTGCCAGTGTGATGATAGTGGGTACACAGAACGGGGCAGCTCTAGGTCCAGGTGCAAGGCTTTTTCTCACCTTTTTGTAGGCAAATGAAAACCAAATGTACTTTAGTAGGTCACAGGATAAAAACTCCTCTGTTTTCAGGAAACCACAGCTCCTGCAAGGAGTTTATGCCATGGGCTTCAACAGACCATCTAAGATACAAGAGAATGCCTTGCCCATGATGCTTGCTGAACCAAATGCTGGCTGAACCGTACGTACACATACTTTCTACTCCCTTCCCATATAGGAATGATTTGAAAGGTTTAGTGTATTGTTACTGAGCTTTGGAGGGGAGGATGGTGATGGGGCAACTGTCCAGGCTGTGGTGAAAGGGTTCCCACGCCACAATGTTTCTGTGGTCACAAACTATGTGACAGCAGCCCTGGATTTGTCCTTTTCCTAGGGCTGGTACTGACCACGCCGTGCCGCAGTATTCAGCCAAGGTAAACCCAATTTTCCTAGTCAGTGTAGGGGAGAAATAATAAGTCTGCTGTGGAACATAGCTCCAGAGATGTTGGGTGGGTGGGAGTAGTTGAGATGCTGCATTGCCTGCGTGGCTGGTTTTCTTCTCTGCACCCCTGAGCCAAAATGTATGAAGTGTTAAGACACTAGGGGGAGATGTGCAAAATGGAAAAGAACTGCCAGATAATTGCAGTTTCTCAAATCTCCGTAATCAAGAGGTTCTGAAAGAGAGGGTTGGTAGAGGGCAGAAACTAACTTGTGCCCCGGGGACCATAGCTGGTCAAGTTAGGCACCAGTCCAGAGCAGTGGTAAATCTAAAAGGTATTGAAATGCCATTCGCGTTTTCTTTATTGTTCAACCCCGTGAATATGTTGTCCGGGTGGTTCATCTCGTTGAGCTCGTGTCTGCTGTATGTTCCCCAGCCCACAGAACTTGATCGCACAATCTCAATCCGGTACTGGCAAGACAGCTGCCTTTGTCCTGGCCATGCTCAGTCGTGTTGAACCTGGGAACAAGTATCCGCAGGTAAAGCTTCTGGCATGTGACTGTTTCGGGGGGTTTAGTGGTGCTGCAGTGCCACTGAGGGAAGAGGCTTCTGTTGAGACTGTTGATAGTAAATTCACAGCTTGATGAACCCCATCCCTGTGATGCTGTTTATGTAAACTGCTTAGCAGGGACTGGCGATTCAGGGATCTTTCGAAATGCCTTTAATGCAAAAGATGTGGATTTTACTAACAACTTGTTCCTTTCAGTCCCTCCTTTGCATTACTCAGGACACCATTGCTCTGTGAGGAGTTAAATCAGGGGATTTCATTCTGGGAGAAATTAAATCAGAGAAGTATTGTGGGCTGAAGGCAGTTAAGTAAATGGAATTTGGGATGGAAGAGAAGATATCTGTGACAACAGAGCAGACAATGCCCAGAAAGGGGCTTTTTTAACCCACTTTCCTTATGAGGTAGTTGAGCGGTTTTACCAAAGCTAGAGTTCTTTCCTTAAAAAATGCCATTCTCATCTCTTAGTCTAACTGTAGGTGTTAGGTTCCTTGTCACTGCTGTCCATATATGTCCCCCAGCAGAGTATATGCACTCTGCAGAAAGCCAGTAGCTAGGTGACTGCATCCTATCAACTCATTTCCCTTGTTTCTGGATGCAGAACTGATGGGCTTTCAGAAACTGTTCAGCTGCTCGCATGTTCGTCTTCAGGAAAACTCCCATAATAAGGATTTTAAAAAGTGACTGTGATAGTATTGCCTGGGATGTTGGTCATCTCAAACGCGTTGTCCTTCTGTCCCTCCAGTGTTTGTGCCTTTCCCCAACATACGAGCTGGCACTTCAAACAGGAAAAGTGATTGAACAGATGGGAAAGTTTTATCCGGAGCTGAAACTTGCGTATGCTGTCCGAGGCAATAAACGTGAGTAAGGTGAAATGCCACCAACAGACTGCAAATGAGAAAATGATGTTCCTTGGGTGCAGTACAGTAAACGAACAACAGAGCAGTCAGATGGTGAAATAGGCTGGTTCAGAGAGGGGCAGAGCATTTCAATGTCTGCGCAGCCATCTTATGGAAGCCTTTCTTTCTGTCTCGGCAGTGGAGAGAGGTCAGAAGATCTCTGAGCAGATTGTAATCGGCACACCTGGCACTGTGCTGGACTGGTGTTCCAAACTGAAATTCATAGATCCCAAGAAAATCAAAGTGTTTGTCTTGGATGAGGCTGACGTGATGATAGCAACCCAGGGCCATCAGGACCAGAGCATCCGCATTCAGAGGTAAGGACTTGGCGTACGTTGCCTGAGGTGATTTTTTTTTTGTTTCTTTCTTTCGATTTTGTAAGGTAGGGACAGCAGGGCTAGATTCTTGACCGCTGTCTTCACCGATAAAGCAACAAGATTAAAATGATATATTTAGCTCTAATCCAGATGGTTAGTAGAGGCAGAATGTCAGGGGATGACAAGCAGTTTCATTTTCTTACAGAATAAAAAGCCTGTCCCTGGAGCAGGGTTTATTCATTTTTAAGAATGCAAGTCTGGATGCCACTGGTCCATCAGGGAACGATCAGGTGTTGGTAAGATTAGCATTAGTCTTTCCAGCCACTGAAATAACTGGTTCTGAGGTTATTGTTCTGCTTTGCCTGTACCATTAATCCCATCAGGATATCAGGGGGGTGACAACGGTGCGTGGGAACCCTGCCCATTTTGCTCTCTCTTGCAGAATGCTCCCCAGGGACTGCCAGATGCTTCTGTTTTCAGCCACTTTTGAGGATTCTGTGTGGAAGTTTGCTCAAAAAGTTGTTCCTGACCCAAATATTATCAAACTGAAACGAGAGGAGGAGACTTTGGACACTATTAAGCAGTATTACGTTCTGTGCAATAACAGAGATGAGAAGTTCCAGGCTCTCTGTAATATCTACGGCGCTATCACCATTGCCCAGGCCATGATCTTCTGCCATGTGAGTCCTTTCAGGGAACGTTAGTCCCGCCAACCCCATTAGTTTCTGCTATTGCTAAAAACCTGGCCAGGCATGCTTTTCAGAAAGAAACAGAATGTGAATTGTCCTTTTCTTTGGCTTCTCTCGCTCCCTCTCTGAATGAAATCCTGAGAGCCATGATAGCACTAGCTGGTTTGTTTCTCTGGGTTTGTCCATCCAAGTCATTTTTATTCTTGAAGTTCTCTGAAGCAAAGATCAGAGTAACGCACAGTTTTCCAAAACAAGTGTGACTCAGAACTACTGAAAAAACCCAAAACCCTGAGCTTGGAAAGTGGATAAAAATAAAGCAGAATGAGGGCTGGGGAAGTCTTGTAGTTCTACAGCCAATAGATTACTTTTCCTGGGACTCCATTTCCCTCAGCTAATTGGTGATAATGCCTCTGGGGTCTCCCTGTTAATCATACCAAGACTCTTTTTTTCTGGAAGCCACCATAACTCATAGAAAAAAAAAAAAACAAAATCAGTGCTGACAGCACCAGAACAGGCAGGTAAAGCTAGCTCAGACAAGCTAAAACCTGTATTTGGAGTCTGCTGTAGCAGTCTGTTTTTATGCTGTCTCAAGATGTAAGTACAAGATATAATTGGAGCTCGGAAAACCATCATCATTGGAAGCTGTTTAATTCAAGACCCTGTTGGATTTCACAGCTACATTCAGCGCTAACCCTGCCTTTTTCCAAGCGGTTTTCTTGACAATGCTTGTGAGTTTTTAACATATGTATGTAACCCCTCATACAGTGAAAGCTGAGGAGCAGAGCACAAAGAAAAAAAAAACCAACAAAACAACGTGTACTTTTCTTAAACAAGGGTTCCTGTGGTGGCAGATTCACACTTTCCTATTTCTGATGTGAGAGCTGGGAGCCCAGTTTGTAATGGGGAGGGCACAGTGCTTAGGAGCTGTTTCCTTTTGAGAAATAAAAACTGAGCAGCCACGGAGCTTCCAGTCAACCCCAGCGAGGTTTGTTCCCGCTTCACAGCATTAAAACTTCCTCCCAAAGACGGGCCTCGCTTTCTGTTTCAGACTCGGAAGACGGCTGGCTGGCTGGCGGCGGAGCTCTCAAAGGAAGGCCATCAGGTGGCATTGCTCAGTGGGGAGATGATGGTGGAACAGAGAGCCGCAGTGATAGAGCGCTTCCGAGAGGGCAAAGAAAAGGTGCTGGTGACCACCAACGTCTGTGCCAGAGGTAGGGCATGGCAGAGCAGGGCCAGGGAGGGGCAGAAGCAGCAGTTCCTAAGATAAGATACTGCTGGCCAGCTTGCAGAAAGAATTCATATCCTCAGTGTTCCCGCCTGGAGAGATTAGGGTCCTTAACGTAATTCCTGGACTTTTTGGGCTGCTGACCATGTCTGTGCATATAAAGGTGCCCGCAGGCAAACACAGGATTCCTTGCAGGCTTCCTGCAGCTTGAGACGCAAACGTCCACCCTGTGAGAATTCTATGCTTCTGGTGCCAAGCCTGGCTTGTACTGCTGACCCTTGGTGGTTAAAATAAACATGTTCCGGAAAACAGAAATCTGAAAAGCACTGAACTCTGGTAGGAATTTGTGTTGCAATTTGACATCTTAGAACAGTTAAGACAACACAGTACTTGGAAAAAAACAAGAGTCCCTTACAGCTTTGGCGAGGAGGGAAGAGTTTCCAAAATATGTAAGTGCTGGATAAAGCTGAGCAGCTCCAACTGTTTTTCTGATAGCTATTTCAGTGGGATTCTCTGGGCCAACAGCTAGATGGATTTTATTTCAAAGTGCCCCATAAGGATATTGTGGAAAAGATCCATTTCAGTGTCTGAGACTGTCTTTTAGCTCCTCACCCAGTGTGCAGGCAGCCACGTGGCAGCTCTCTGAAAGCTGTCAGAAATTCTGCTGTTGGGTAACCTGGATATGGTGACCAGACTGCACGCGGAGGAGGTCACCTGTTATAAAATGGTTTAAAGGTAGTTGTGTAATCTGATGCTTTCTTTTTATCAGGGATCGATGTAGAGCAGGTCTCTGTTGTCATCAATTTTGACCTTCCTGTGGATAAGGATGGAAATCCAGACAACGAGACTTATCTGCACCGGATTGGACGTACGGGTCGCTTTGGCAAGCGGGGACTGGCTATCAACATGGTGGACAGCAAGCACAGCATGAATATTCTCAACAGAATCCAGGAACATTTCAGTACGTACCCTCAGACTTTCTTCTTTCTCTGAAATCAGATGTTATTTCTGCAGAATTTTGCCTAGCTTATACCGAGCAGGTATTTATTGAGCTTTAAACTGACGTCAGGAGAGCACATCAGCTGCGTTTTGTGTAGTGTCGCTTAGGACTGTGAACTGCTACATGTGATAGGAGCAGAAATAAGTCAAGTTGTCCATTTGCTGGCTATCTGGATAGTCCTTAAAATGGATGTGCCAGAGACAGGTAACGTTTGAGTACCCAGATGGGCCTTTAATAAAAGAAAAAAGTTTTATGTTGTAGTTTTAAAACCTGACTGAACGTTTAATGGATAAACCTGAACTCCTCAAGACCAGCTAAAGAAAGCAGCTTTCCCTTCTCCGCTCTGTGGTAGGAAATCTGACTTCTTTCTCATCTTTCCCAGACAAAAAGATAAACAAATTGGATACTGACGACTTGGATGAGATTGAGAAGATAACTAACTGAAGTACAGCTGCTGGAACTGGTGTGTACCCTGCTGTGGAAGCTCTCCCACTACAATTGGATCAGCGTTCAGATTGGCACGCCTCTCAGCTAATCCCGAAAAGGACTATTTAAGATATGAGTACACAAAAATTACCTCATTTTAAAAATTGCAGTTGGACTTCAAATTGTGCAACTATGGGGAGGAAGAGGAAATGTTTACAGAAGCTTTTAACATTTCTTAGTTTAGCCTTAAAACGGGAAGATCTTTTGAAATCGAAGAAATAGACTTGCCAAAAATGGGCAATATGTAATTATCTAAAACAAATTTAAAGAAAAAAAAAAAAGCTTTATTGCCTTTAATTGGAATAAAGTTCAGCATTAACCTGATCAGTTAAAATTCAACAGCCAAATATAAAATGGATGTAAGTAAAGAGGAAAAAAAAAAAAAAAAAACCAAACCACAAAACCCAAACAAGGCAGCTGGTTTTTGGCTAAAAACTCAACTTGTACAAAATAGGATGTCATTCTCTTTGGCGCTCCCCTGAGCTCTTTCAAACTCACTTCTGGCTTCCTGATGGATTTGCCCTGCTTTTCCTTACGTAAATTGTCCTGAGGATGTCTCCAGTAGCTCATACTTGCAAACACAGGTGCCGTGTTGCTTTTGCTGGGCAGTATTTTCTTTTAATTTGTCCTTGATTTGTTAGAATGGCCTCTATACGTAAAGCGGTGCGGTGATGACAGTGCTTAAGTACGTACTCTAGAAGTTCATCCGAAGCGTTTAACCTCGCCAAGGTGTAGGTGGGTGGGGAGGGAGGGGCAGTATGAAGGGAACTGTACTAATTAATTTTCTGAATAAATTCACCTCCATAAAATGCTAATGACTGTTGGAGTAGGGGTCAGTCACCTTTAGGCAGGTGGTGCCAGTTCTAAGATGCTGCTGTGAAGCTCCGTGTGAATAATGTACAGAACTGCTGGGCTTCACTGAGCAGTAAGAGGAATAAAAGAAAAAATCATGATAGCTTTTATTGACCAAAAAAAAAACCCAAAACCTTTAGAACACCAAATTTATCTGTTACAGTATGTTTTGGTACCAGAGTTTTGAGTTAAATTGCTCAGCCAAATCACAGACGGGAAGCGCTCCACTTTCATTGTGTTCGTAGTGCAAAACAGGTCATGAGTCCCTCGCCCCGGGGTGATCCTTGCCGGAGAAGGAACGATTTGTAACCTCTGTGCTCAGGCTTTTAGTTCCGTTGGGACCATTCTCATGCGCACAGCTGAAAGCCTGTGGGTCGTTCCCCCAGCCCGGTTTCCAGGAGAAGGATGCTCCTGAACTAGAACTTAAGGTGCACAGCTCTTTTTGGGGAAAATGGGACATGCGTGAGCAGCCATCGGCCTGCTACTCGGTGCAGGAATCACTTCAAAAGAAATGTATAAATTGTAAATTTAACTAGGAATTTTCTTTGCAATTTTGGCCATCATATTCTGTTCAAAGACAGGAACATGGATCCTTTTACCAAGTAAAAAAAGGCTCATTTAAAATGTACCTAAAATTTTAGGAAATTGTGCACCCTTTTATCAATTTGTATAAAGGCTTTAGTGAAAAAAAAAAACTGATAAAATTAAACTTTTTGTATTCTGGGGTGTATCTATTTTTATTCTGTTGGAAACCTATTTAAAGTGGCAGGTGAGTGAGTGCTTGCGTGTCGAGTGGAAGACTTGTTTCAATCACCTACTTTAATAGTACAGCTGAATGACCTCGTGACAGCAGAATATTGGGTTGAATTGTCATGAAAGCTGCTGCTGGTCCTGTGTGCTGTTTCTAATGTACTTTTAATTGGAATAAAGAACACATACTGAATGATGCCTCTGCTAATTTCTTGCTTCAATACATTTTTGTTGTCTGAAAGCCTTGGGTAAGGACGTTCCGAGCCAGGAGTCCTGCTGAGTTTTCTATTTATGACCCCAAAGCATCCTGCAGCAGACTGAACTTCACCTGATTTAAACACTGAATTTCTGAAATTCTTTTGAAGAATTTCTATGAGGAAGCTTGTTAAATGATACCACTCAATAAATGAGGTCAGATAAACACTGTTCTCCCCCTGTAGTGCCTCTTGTACCAGACTTGGCAGAGTTGCTAAGACCCCCCCACGTGCCCAGAAGAGTTTTGAAGGGAAGAGAACTAACAAAGCAAAGAGGTGTTTGCCCTGCCCTGTGCTTGCATAGATCAAGACTTGATGTGGTTTTTAGAAAAGGAAGGGACTAAAATGCTCATCACTGGAGCTGCTGTAGCCTACATCAGTTAGAGAACCAAACTCTCTCATTCAGCTGTATCTCAGGTGGAGATACTCAGGAAGAATATTCTACAGTGGGAGACGTGCCAGCCACTGTGATCCAAGTTGCTCTTACTCTTCTGTCCTTGGTTAAAGCATTGGCCCCTGTACGCTCCCAAAGCTGCGCGGTGGTCACCGTGTCTCTGGTTGTTGGCAGCGGGCACTGATCTGAGGGGCTTCCTGCTTTGCTGCCATCTTGTATTTAATACAGGACAGAGATACAAACTCCAGGGAGGCACGTGCAAAATGGTGTGGGCAGCAGCTGACCGTCCAAAGTCTGATTTGGACAATCTCCGAGGTATCTGCCATCAAATTACCAGCATTTCTCATTTAAGAGGAGATGCAACGGCTAAGCCACCAGTTCACATACATAAACAATTTTAAGTTCAAGTTTCAGCCTAAGAGGTTTTATTGACTATACTACCACACAGTATGAGAACACTCTGAAACGCAGAAGTAACATCATTAGACACAAAATCAGGAGGGAATTAACCACCCAGCGCTGAACTAAACACAAAAACCAGTTCCTGAACCCTTAAGTGAAAGACTTTGCTCCCCGCTGAGGTTTGATTAAAAGCACCCATGTGTTTCGGTATCTTGGTCTCCCTGAGGACACCAGGGTTGCTACTGCGCAGTTGCTGTCACCCACGGCAGTAGGTAACACTATTTTATCGGGTCCTGTTTTATAAAACCGACGGACCCTGAACACTTGCTTTAGAGGGAGATGCTATGCTCTTGGTCAACACCAGGATCAGCTTTCCACTGCTCTTGCTGTTCTGAGTTGGTTTGGCAGTCACACTGAGGTTAAAAAAATGTTTGTTTTACCTCAATATACTAAAACTAGCTCAGCTGCATGGCAAGCGGTCCATTTTTTTGGGTAGACTGCATTATTGCCTTTGAACCGTAAGAATTTCCATTAGAAACTTAGAAGATTTATTTATTTTTTTTAGCATAAGCACATTGTCTTTATCTAAAAATCTGCCAAGTTACTCTACCGGCCTTCTTTAATGATGGTTTAGTAACACACGGTCTACTGCCCAAGCCAATTCCTCAAGTCAAACCCAGTGAATGATACATTTTTACTTAAAAAAATCTCAAAGCAGCACTTGCTTTCTTGGACTCACTTCAGTGTAAAGGTGTTAAATGGACGCATTTTGTAACATCCCATCTGACCTCTCCATCTGTTCTTACCTATGGATCACACGAGTTGATTGAGAGAAGGAAAACTAAGTAGAAAATCCTGCTGCTCACCAATACAGCTGAAATAATAACTATTTGTTCTTAACAAGATGATGTAGGCACACTCATAAAAGCTGCACTGAGGTTATCCAGAAAGAGCTGAGCCCTCCCAGGTGTATTACCGTCAATCTTGCAATCTAATAGTTCACAATAAGTCATTAATGTGTTATTGCTGTTATTTCCAGGTGGTCTGGGGGTTTGATCTCCTTTTCAGTCACACTCGAGAAGATGTTTAGGGTGATGATAACCTACTGAAGGTGGTCCTCCAGAGTAAACCAGTTCCATTTCTACCGTCCCAAATAGGTGCTGCTGCATCCAGATCCACTCTGGGAAGTGCACCTTCCTGAAATATGGAAAAAGACAAGGGGAGAGGTCTCGGAAACTTCAGTCCTCAAAGAAGAACATTGGCAACTTCAAAAAAAACCAAAAAGGCCAAAAGGTGGTGGCGCTTGGGAAGCAATTTGTGATGGCACACACGAAAAAAGATGCTATTTATGTAGCAGGTATATACACCTGAAATACTATTTCAACACATATACACAAGGCTGCTTCAAGGGGAATTTCTGGAAGAAGGCACAATGCAGAACTCCAGGAAATATCAGAATTTCAGTTTTTTGGAAGAAGTAATGCACCCCTCTCAGCAGAACAACCCAGAGCGGTGGGGCTGCATCTCTGTGCACCTAAAGATCTGCATCATGCTGCTCTTTCTGTCGGATGCACAGCACGGACTTGTGGAGAATCCCACATTCGTGGAGGGACCTTGTAAGGTCAGAGAAACTCCTTCGGGGCACCTCCATCGTTTCGATGCTGCAGCATTTATATTTGGCCAACATTTTCTGCTCTGCCATGGCAAGGACTGTCTGGAGACTGTCAGTGGGCTTGAAATGATGTTCAAATCTCTGCCCGGAGGGAGATCGAATAGCGAGCAGCAATTGCGACACTTCTTCCGGAGGCTCTTCCAAACTTAAAGTTGACGCCGAAGGGCTCTCTTGTCTCATTTTCCTTCCCGGCTTCTCAGGAGGACATTGCATGTGCGAGCTCTTTTCCTCAGGGACATGGCTTTCTGACAATATGTTGGAAGATCCTTGTTCTCCAGAACCGGTTTTGATTTTTGGAGTGTCCTCCCACCCTTCGCTCACTTTCAGCCGGTTGGTCTGTTCAGCCACCACTTCCACAGCGCCACTCCCAACACCTTTCCAGCCGATGGAGGGGAGCACCCTGTACTTGTTCAGGGAAGAGGAGGTCCTCAGAGGCACTTGCTGCAGGAGCTCCGGGATTTCCTCAGGAGACACCTGGCTGGATGGGAATGCTGGTTTTGTGGATGACGTTCTCTGGCTCTTCACTAATTTGTGGGGAGCTGGTGGTGGCGGGGAAGGTGGCACTTGGCAAGGACAGGCTTCCACGCTCTGCGAGTAATTGAAGCTTGGCCTTGTGCGTCCCTTGGCAGATTTTGGTCTGGTGACATGCATGTTGATGGCGTTTGTCCACAAGAAAGTGGCTGCTGGTCTTGAAGAGAAGTGGCGGTGAGATGGTGCTAAGTTCAGAAAAGCTGCTGTGGCCATTGCTTCTCAAGGCACCTGCGGATCAGATAGCAGAGGGAAAAGTTACAGGAATTGACCAGAAAGCTTCTAGAGAGCTTAATCTCCCTACAGCTCCCACTTCTGTGCTGCATGTCAGCTAATAATAGCAATAAATCTGGCGTATCACTGCGTAGGCAGGCAGCAATCCTACAGTTCAATAATGGCTGAGTCAGAGATGGTGGGATATGTGCATTTATAGGTGCTGGCTTTGTCAGGAATGTTTAAAGTTGATCCGGAGCATTGGGAAGTTGTGCCCTTCCCAACTTAAAGTTTTTGATGGAAAGAACAGAAACATTTTTTTCTGAAGCTAGAAACTCAGTGAAAATGGGAGATGAGTGAACTTCAAAGCACAAATCTGGCCTTTTTGCTGTTCCTGCAGTGAAAGACTAAGTTCCCATCGTAGACTTTTGGGTAGGACTGACTGCACTTCACTTTTTAAAAATCTCTGAGAAGACCTTTGGGATTGAATATGTCTGACTCAATACAGAGAAACCCATTCTGACTTCTCCTGTGACCAAAAGCTGCTTAACAGAGACCGATATTAACCTCCAGTGAAGATGAAGCTGGGTTCTGATGTGTGTGCTCCAACTTAAGCTACACTCAGACCACTTGTGCTGTACCAGGACAAAGCCCAAAAGCCCAGACAACCAGGCTGCAACCTCACAACAGCTTTTTGGAGAAGTGCAATAGGGTCATGCACCTCCTCTTCCTTTTCTGTAGTTTGCATAGCAGGATTTATCAAGGGGGAAAAATAAACCAAAAAAGGTCAACTCTGATTGCTTGGCATTCTCCAGTAATGATAAAGTTGGACCTTCCCACTACTCATCACCCCAAAACAAAGAGAACAACCACTGGGGTTGTTCCACAGCCTTTTGCCGAGCAACACGTTATTTAACACTTGGTTTCTCCTCCGCTGCTGTGAAATGGAAATGCTCAGCAAACTGCCGCTAAGCAAAGCCAGGCAGAGTCCCTGCACACAGGCGTGCCCTGAACAGCTCCAGTGCAAAGCTGCTTGAAGATGGAGAGATCCATCCCTCCGTAAGCCTCAGGCAGAGTTTCCTAGGAACCTGTGAGAGGGAGGGGGGTGCGTGCCTTTCATTTACTGCCTCTAACAAGTAAGTTCCAAGGCAACGAGCTGTCGTTCGGCATCCTCTGATGAGGAACTTCTGAGTGCATTGGAACACTTACCAGGTATCAACAGTTATACTACCAGTTCGAAGAATAAGAACCCCAAAACAAAGAACCTGCCAGAAGCCATGGTGGGACCCTCCTGAGCAAGGGTCTGTACCCCTTCAGCCCAGTATATATTAGAGATTTACCATGAGGAGATACTTTAAATACGGCGTGTTTGATGTCCGGGTGCCTGGGTGAGGGATTGGGATGGTGAACTGCAGTTAGGGAGGTCTGTGCCCACAGCTGGCCCCAGAACACTGCTACCCCGGGGCCTGGGAGGGAAGGCAGCCCCAAATCCTTGGCCCTACAGTACAGCCCCAGCCCCACAGCATAGCCCAGCTCCCCAGCAAAGCCCTCAGTGCCACAGTCTGGTCCCAGCCCCACAGCTGAGCCCAGTCCCGGCCCCACTGCCGGCGCTG
>NW_009260790.1:2498075-2510208 GCF_000687185.1 Egretta garzetta
GGCGCGGCAGCGGCCTGTGGGATGGGCCCAGGGATGGCCGTGGTGCCCCGGTGTGGGTCTGAGGGATGTAACCAGGCCTGGGGGCGGCCATGATGCCCCGTGGGAGCTCTCGCGTCCCCGGTCCCACCAAGAGCAAAACCGCGCCATTATCACCCTGCGTGAATACCGAAAGCCTTTTTTTGTTGTTGCTGAAACTTTAAAAATACGGCATCAGACCCTCTCCTGAGCAAAGGCAGCAGACAAGGAACAACGGGATTAGGTTTTAACACCCCCCCTTAGTAGGGCGGCCATGATGCCCCGTGGGAGCTCTCGCGTCCCCGGTCCCACCAAGAGCAAAACCGCGCCATTATCACCCTGCGTGAATACCGAAAGCCTTTTTTTGTTGTTGCTGAAACTTTAAAAATACGGCATCAGACCCTCTCCTGAGCAAAGGCAGCAGACAAGGAACAACGGGATTAGGTTTTAACACCCCCCCTTAGTAGCATGAGTTTCATGACCCTGATTGAACAGCTTCACCTGAGCCATGGCTGAATAAAACCGGACAAGTAAACACCGAACTCATTAGTTTCAATGAGAATACCTTTAAAAAATTCTGCTTTAGGCACAAGATCATCCAGGGACCTAAACCAACTCCTGGGGGACTTTGAAGCTTGCTTTGTGCTGGGAGAGCCACAGCCTGTGAGCTTGGCTGACGGGGAGGGGGAGACCTGATCCCCCAGGCTATCAACCATCCCCGAGACAGTTTTTGTTGTGGGAACACAACACATAATGCTGGCGTTGCCATCTCTCCCTGTTAATCCCTTTTTAAACCTGCTTCTAGTTAACCAGACACTTCTTCCGCTAACAGACGCCAGCCAAAGGCAGCAAGAAACAATAAATAACTCAAGATAACTTATCCACCGTCAAATCGGGGATCTCCACCCTGCGGGTGGGGGAAGATCAAGGCGTAGCCGCATGCTCAGAAGGTCAGAAAATAGTTGTGTATTGGCTCATCCCATCCACAGGACGTTCAGGAATATCGTAGGCGAAGACACGTGCTTTGCTCATCAAAGCACCAGGCGAATTTACATTTCAATATGGCCCTGAACAAACAGATATGTGGGTTGATATCCCTTTTTGTTTGTTCCACAGGAAGGCTGAAAGGTTTAATGTTTCCAATGGGATAATAACTTCCACGGGTGATTTTAAAGCCCTTGGGTTTGTGGCTTGATTGAAGAGAGGGTTTAGCTTTGCGTGCTCGCTCTCCTGAGATCCTCCGTGGAGAAGGAGGGCTTAAAATGAGGAGGTTTGGTTAAAGCCACCTGTGGATCCCCAGTCTGTGTGATCCCAGCCCTCTGGTCTCCATTTAGGCCCCCAGTGCCTTTCATGCAGGTTTAGCCAAACTCTACAGCAAAAACCCCAGAAGTCAGGACCATCTTCCCCCATCAGGCCAACACAGCAGCAAAGTTGCCCCGAGGGGCAAGGCCCTGCAACATCAAAGCACATGAGCATGAGCGGTGCAGATAATAACCACCACGATGGAGAAAATCTTCTATAATGGAAGCTTTTTGTGGATGAGGTGGGAAGGGATGCTTAATCATGGGGGATGCCATGGTTTTAAAGGTCATCTGGGGAAGGCAGGGGGTCTGGGTGTTGGCGTGATGCCCATGGGTTTGCATCGTGGCATTCCAATGTGGTTTTGTGCACGGTGGCGGGTGGGTAAGCCACTCAGCACGCCAGAGTGGGGAGGCAGGCGAGCTGTTGCTCTCCATCCTTTCCTTATTGGGCTCGGGGGGGTTATTCCACTTGGCAGCAGGAAATAAAAGGTTGGAGGGAAGAAAAGCCCCAGGGATAGGCATCTCCACAAGCCTTGGAGGGCAGCCGGGAGGTGACATCCCTTCCAGCGAGCAGCTTTGGCGGCTCTCAAGAAATTCAAGGAGAGGTTTTCTTCTCAAATACAGACCCCTGAGCCATTTTCTTACCATCTGCCCCCTCCCTGAATTTCCTGCCCTAGCAGTGTGGTTAATTACTGAGGGTGGAGCCCTGCATACATGCCTGATACCGTGCATTTGTGCATGTTTGCTCTCGGCCCCACGGTTTCGCAGGGAAGATAGCAGCTTTTGTTTCTTATCTCCTCTGGTTTTCTGCCTCCCTTGTGTCTTCATGTCACGTCTCAGTTATGGTGATTAAGTAAACTGTATTCAAAAAGCATTCCGAGTTGGGTTTCCATGGCGTTTCTAGCCTTCCCTGCTGATGATTTAATTTCACAAACCCCTTCCCCAATCCTGGAGTCTCCCATGCCCTGAGGGCAGGACGGAAAAGCTACAGACCCACAAAATGAGACCACAGCAGTCACCAACCTCCCTTCTCCTCCCCTTGCCATTTGGCGTGGCCAGATTTGGATGCAGACATGGATTTGAGGGGACAATTGCAAGCGAAAAACCTGAGAGAAACCACCTCCGAGGTTGCAGAGTGCTGAGTTGGCAAAACCAAGCACCCACTCGAGATGACACAGAAGCCAAAGTGCCACCTCCGCAGCTGGAACAAGGATGCAATGACCTCTGCAGTGCCAGCTCTGCACCTTCTGGCATAAATGGCTTTTGTCCTGTGTCTCCAGCCACCAAATCCCACAACTTTTAAAACCACTGCTGAGACATTGAGTGGCCTCATCCAGGAGCAATGTCAGCCCAAGAGATGGAGTCAGCTTCATGCCCAGCCGACAAGCTGATGCGAGATGATGGAGGGAGCGTCGCTGGCAGCATGCCACTGCAGGGAGACGCGTGTTTCTTGTAAAGGGTAAGGATGGGAACTTTCTCCTCTACCGAGGGGCCACTCGGCAAGACCAGCTCTGCGATGAACAGCACCGTCAGCACAGAGAGAGGAGGGGGTGGACCTCACCATCTATATAAAGCGAACCTGCTAAGCCAGCGGTCTCGGAGCTGCAAAGACCAGGCAGGGTAAGGAGAGGGGGGAATTTATTGCCATCTTGTTTCATCACACAGCTTGGGGAGTGGCGGTGGGAGGCTGCAGGCAGTGAGCTTCTCCATCAGCCCCTGGCAGGACAACCACTGTGTCCCTATACACGTCCCTGCCAACCGCTGCATCCCAAAACTGGAGTCAAAAGGCCCCATTGGGCATCAGCTGTGTGCACTCGGGCACGGTGATACCTTCACAATTCTGTATATCCACAGTGACACTAATGTCACTGTGCGGTGCTGCCAGGGTGCACCCGACTGGCTCCCTGCCCTTGGTGCGGGCATGGGGACAGCATCTGCCCTGCACCCGGGGTGCTGCTCTTCGCCCACCGTTGCTGTTTCCTCCTCCAGGGCCAGCCCAAGGATGAAGAATCTCCTCTTTGCTGTGTTCTTGGCTTGCGGTAAGTGCCCCGGTTTCACCAGGCCAGGCTGGGATCTCGTCTGTGTGGCAAAAAAGACATATAAACCTGGAGTCTTTGTGCACAATTCAGGTTTTTGTTTAAATTTTGCAGTTTCTCTCTAATGCTTCGTGTAGCACTGCTGTACTCCTGGAGGTCTCTGTGATGGTGAGGCTTTGGGATGCTGAGATCCGTATTTATTTCAAGGGGCCCTGGAGCCTGTTGTCACCTGCTTTCCTGCCTGTGCCAAGCCCATGGCTGATCCTGGCAATGCAGCATTGCCTGTTGCAGGATGCAGGTGTGGCACAGCCTGTACCGAGAGCAGTAATATCTTCTGCCAGACTGAATCAGATAGCTGCAGAAACCAGACATAATCCTCCAGGGTTTTTGGGGGGCTTCTCGTGGTTCACATGCCTGAAAGCATGTATCTCCAGCAACGCCAGACTTATTTAATTCCTTTGCCTGGTGCGAGGTGTGGGGAATGCTGCCTGTCTTCTCGCTCTGCACCAGTGCAAGCCCATCCCTCTGCCCCTCTGCAGGGCTGCTGCCAGCTCGTGGCAGTGTCCTGGAGCTGGAGCAGATGATCCAGTCGGCCACGGGGAAAAGCGCCCTGCTCTCCTACAGCTGGTATGGGTGTTTCTGCGGCATCGGGGGCAGAGGGACCCCGGTGGACTCCACCGACCGGTGAGTACCTGGAAAAGCATCGCCACTCACCATCCCAGTGCAGGGTGTGCTGGGGGGTCCATAAAAAAGCTCCTCGCTGGCAGTCTGCTGGCGCTGGTGTGCTCAGAGAGGGGGTTTTGTGCCATTCTTCAGCCACATCTCGCTGCTGCCTTGTCATCCCCTCCTCCCAGTCACCTTAAATTTGAGGCTGGACCTTCCTTTACCTTCCAAGTATGGTGAGGGAGGTTTTGAGGGAAGCAGTTTGACGTGGTGTCCCTCGCAGGTGCTGCCATGTCCACGACTGCTGCTACAGGACGCTGCGAGAGAGCAAGTGCAGACCCCTGATAACCCCCTACAGCTTTGATGTCACCAACGGAGACATCATCTGCAGTGAGTACCGCCGTGTGGGGGGATCCCACGGAGGTAGGGAATGGGCGCCACTCCTTGAGACACCCCAGTAGGGTACACAGGAGGGCATCCTCCCCAGGGATGAAACCTGTGGGTGTGTACAGGAGGACGCAACATACAATAAATAAATGGGCATTACAAGGGATGCAGGCAGGCTATAGGGGATGAGCACCCTTCTTCATGCGCTTCCCCTGGGTGGCTCCAGGCATCAGGGGTGCTCCAAGGGGACCCCATGGCCGATGCCAGCTTGAAAAGCCACCACAGAGCACCATGTCTTTTCCCCTGCAGGTAACGAGCAGAGCTGGTGCAAGCGAGAGACCTGCCTATGCGACAAGGCGGTGGCTTCGTGCTTTGCGAGCGCTTTGCATTCCTACAATAAATCCTACAGCTTCTATTTCAGGCTGAAATGCCGAGGAAGTATGCTCCAGTGCTGAGGAGGAGAAATCTGCACCCAAGTTTGCAGATTTTGACTGGCTTTCCCCATTGCTACGGTGAGAAAAGCCTGATGTGGGGGCTGATGTGGGGGCTGAGCGGAGCTAGAGCCAGCAAGGCTCCCCACAAGGTGATGCTTAGAGTGAGGAAGGGCACGCACATTACAGATGGAGATCCCCCAGTTCCCAGAAAGACAAGTCGACTTCTATTTCTTGGCCCCTTCCTCCTCTCTTTTCTCTCTTG
The DNA here is from genome assembly GCF_000687185.1 of Egretta garzetta. Classification (NCBI taxonomy): domain Eukaryota; kingdom Metazoa; phylum Chordata; class Aves; order Pelecaniformes; family Ardeidae; genus Egretta; species Egretta garzetta. The sequence goes on from NW_009260790.1 coordinate 2,503,174, forward strand.
ATTTCATTTCCAAGCAAAGATAATTAAATAAAAGGTATTTGACATGATTCTCTGTGGTGTTTTACTGTCAGAGCTGCTGAGATTGAGGCATTGCAACAGTGGCACCCGGGCTGCCGAGTTTGGGGAGCACTTTTGCATCTCACACCTTAGCCACACCAGCTGCCTGACACCCCAATATTTCCGTGGTCCTGGCAGCAGCCTGAAAAAGCCGAAGGTCTGACCACAGCTGTAACTCGCAGATCTATGGCCAGGTCTATCCTGCAGTGGAGCAATATTGCTGCTGCTGGATCCCCAGCTACGGAAGAGCACTTTGCATCGAGAAACGGGGACGAATAAATGCCACCAAGTAAAACTCCCTGGGGTTTGTTAACAAAATAATGCCCCAGTGGTGAGTCCTGATGGCAGTTGGGTTTTTTGGCTTCTCCCAACACTGCTTCCTGGTAGCTGAACTCACTCCCGGAGCCTAAAACAAAACGGTGCATTAAGGGGCAGATGAGATACAGCCAAACAGTGTTTTTACAGGAATAATGGAAGTGGGAAAATGTTGGGGACGATTTGAGACCCTCCTGTGACACTTATGCAAAAATGGTGGCCAAAATTAAGGCTAAATAACAGTTATCCACAGAGGAGGGAAGATTTCAAAGCCTTGTCTGTCCCAAGGCAGATGCTAATTTAGGAGGGCAGTTGATTAAATGGTTTCTCCATTAGGGATGAGTTCTGCATAGGGGTTGCAGTGAGGAGGCAGAAAAATCATAGAGAAAGAAATAACGGGAAGTTGTGGTCACTCATCCCAAAACATCCATTTTGCTTCATTCTGCTCTTACAGTGGGTGACCCTTTCATCATCCAGTATCTGTGTAATCCTGTGTTTCCGGGAACAGCACATTTAGAGATGCTTTTACTGTTGTCTCTTTACTTTTCCCAAAGAACCAGTAACTTGCTGAGTCACCTTTGCAGCATGGCAGAGGGACAGTTCCCAAGGCGTATGACCCCTCAAAAACCCCAAACCTGCTTCGTTCGTGGCTGCCGGGGTGCAAAAGCTGAATCAGGGCTATTATTTCCCCCCCGATACAGCACCATGGTGCTGGGGAGGGCAGGGAAAAAGGCCCTCGGGCATCTCCAGCCAGGGGCAGCAAGCGTTGGCTTCCTCCTCAGGCTGGAAATGACGCTGCTTCACCGGCTCATCCCGCCCTCACCGGCCCTTGTGCGTGGGGTACGGAGCCGTGGTGTTGGGGGGATTTCCTGCATTCCTGTAAAGGGGAAGGACAGCACCTTCTCCTTTGCAGAAAAGCCCAGTCAGCAGATTTGGGCAAAATGAGCATCCAATGGCAGGGAGCAAACCCTATATAAAGCAAGCCCTGCCAGCTGCAGGGCCCTGCAAGCAAGCGGCGGCGTTCCCAAGGTAAGCGGGGATGGAAGAACGCTTTTCCTCCCTTTTCTATTTTAACCAAAAACCGCAGCGCAAGCTGGGAGCGAGGTCCATGCTGAGAAAGCGGAGGCAAAAGAGATGCTACCTGAGAGGCCAGCCCAGAGGCAGAGCGGCAGGGTACAGCCCTTGAGGGCTGATCGTTCCTCCAACTTTTCTTCCTTTTCCTTCATTTTGCTTTTTCCCCGCCCCTCTGCCATCCAATTCCCATTGCTTCCCATCCCCGACGCAGCAGCGCTTTGTGCCGACGCAATGGCGACGGGTGCATCCTCGCCCCCCTCATCTCCCCTGATCTCTAGAGGTGGGGAGCATCTCTGGCCCTGGACAAGGTGGGAAGTAAAAAAGAAAGTGGTTGCTATAATGGGGGAATTACCCAGGTTTGTTTTCTTCTCCCAGGGCTGTCAAAAAGATGAACACTCTCCTCGCCTTTGCTGTGCTGTTTGCTTGGGGTAAGTGTCCTTGCTTGCACCAGTCCCACAGCTCTCCATGCAGTTGCATCCATGGGTTCGGACCAGACTGGTGATTTCTTCACCTTTCCTCATAACCACCTCTCCGAAATGCGCTACAGCTCTCCCACGCCAAGCCGGGGATAGGTTTCCTCTCCATTGCGTCTACTAATTTTTAAGACATCACCAGCCTGGTACCAACTTGGGGGCCAGAGGGGTGGGAGGATGCTGATGGGGAGCTGGGCATCAGTGTGAACCCCATCGATTTTTCCCCACAGGTTTGTCCCCAGCTGACGGGGGCCTCTGGGAGCTGCACAAGATGATCACGAAGGTGACGGGGAAAAACGCCTTGCTGCATTACTCCTTCTATGGCTGCTACTGCGGCTTGGGCGGCAAAGGGCAGCCCAAGGACACCACGGACAGGTAAGCACCCACTTAAAAACCTCCCTGCCCAAACACATCCTTGCATGGTTTCAAATTGAGGGGGTGAGGGGGGAAAAAAAACCAACCCCCAAAGCCTCAATCTCCCGTATAGATGCTGCCAGTTGCACGATACTTGCTACAACAACCTCCTGAGCTACCGCTGCCACGCCAAGATGCAGCTACGGCTGGCACAGCGTCAGCCCCTCCTGCAGTAAGTAGGACCCTGGCAGAGGGGGTGTCACCCCCCCAGCCCACACCGGGGCTGACCCTGGGCTCTTCTCTGCCTGCAGGAGACAGCTCCTGGTGCGCCCAGCTCACCTGCGAGTGTGACCGCAGCCTGGCGCTTTGCCTGAAGCGAAGCATCGGGAGCTACAGCAAACGCTACCGCTTCTACCCCAAACACCGGTGCCGGTGACGGGAGCTGGGATGCGGGGCTGGAGCACACGCCCTGGTTCTGCATCCGGATCAACCTATGTCCTTGCCTGCGTGCGCCACATTAGTGCTGCTGTAAATTTAATCAACATGATAATAAACAACATGCTTAAACCACCCTGGTCCTCTGTGAGCTGCTACTGGGCAGAGAGAGAAATCCCCTCAACATCACCCTCCCCAAACTTTGCAAAAACTTTGCCTCGGCCCCTGCGTCACTCCAGGCTGCAGCCCATGAGGAGAGGGGTGGTTTGGCCAGCGAGGGAAGGGGCGTAGCACAAAGTGGTTTTGAGAGACAAGTAATTTCAGCGCTTCCAGTTCAGAGCCTGCAGGCCAGACAGGGAGGGCAGCACTCTGGCCTGGAGGATGGGCTGGCAGCTTGGAATCGGAGCTGGAGCGATCCCCCGGTGAGCAACTCCCACCCTTGCCCCGCTGCTGCGATGGGGTGGTTGCATTGCTGCTGCAGAAACAAAAATATGGGGGGGGGGGGCTGGGAGGAGGCAGCAGGCGTGCCGCTTTCTGCTGTTTTCCATGCCTGTAGATAAAGTCTCATTGCTTTCAGATAAAAACTCAGCCGGGAGGTTGCAGCCCCATGGGGATAGAAGCACTGCTGCTGCAAAGGGATGCCCTGGGTGCCAAAAGTGGTGGGATGGGAGGTGGGAGAGCTTCAGAAAGTGTTTGCTTTCAGCCAAGAGGCAGCAGCACAGATGCAAGAAAGCACGGCTGCCTTCATCCCTCCAAATCTGGGGGGGGATTTGATGTAGAATACAGAGGGACAAGGTTTGCAAGGCAGCACCTGTCAACCAGCCCATGCTGCCTGGCTGAGTCTGTCCTCCACTTCTCCCAGGCCCAGTGAGAGGAAGATGAAGATAAAGGTCCTGCTGATGCTGGTGGTGCTGTTTGCCTGCAGTAAGCACAGCCGTTCCCTGACCCATGGACAGGAGCCGGGCTGCAGCCCCACGCCACTGCGGGGAGCATCCCCAAACCCCTGTGTGCTCTCAGCAAAGCCCTCCTCTTCTCCCCTGGCTCCTCAGGTCTCATTTCTGCATATAAGTTGCAAAAATCGCATTTTTGGGTCACTCTAGGTGTGTTCATGGCCCATGGGAAGCGCCCACGCACGTTTATACCACGACTCAAGGGAAGGACCATGGGAAATCTGACCGCCCGTGGTTGCTACTCGGAATGGGACAGCAGCAACACATCGGATGCTTCAATGGACCGGTACAGGCAGTGCTGCCCAGGATGGATAATGCTGGCCCTGGGACAGCTAATGCTGGCCCCAGGGTAACCCCAGGGCTTGTGAGCACCCCAAGCAGCATCCTCTGAAGCTTTGTAAAATGGAGACCAGGCGATGGGCAGCAGCAGGAAGGGAACAGGTTTTAGGGAAGGGGGGAAAGCAAGGCGGTGTTCACCCTGCATCCCAGCCCTGTAGTCAGTAGGGTCGTGTCAGCGACACCCAGCTGAAGGCACCAGAGGATGGGAACAGTCCCAAAGCCAGGATGCATGAGGGCTCTTGGAGCTGGGTGGGGGTTGCATGGGGAAGCAGAGAAGAGGCTTGGTGTGGAACAGGCTGGAAAGAGCAGCTTCGGGGTGATTTAGAGCAGGAGGAGGATGCAAATGCTGGTGGCTCCATTGCAGAGCCTGTTTCAGACAGGTTAAGGAGCAGCCCAGAGCCACGTTTCAGATGAGGCCAGACTCTCCTTCTCACTGCAGGTGCTTCATGCTCCAGGGCTGCTGCTACGCCAAGCTGTTTGCACGGCGGTGCCGCTTTGGACCAATCCCACCCTTCTTAGAGCCCCGGAAAGAAATGCCCATCTGCGGTGAGTCCCCGCAGTCCTGGTTCAGGATGCCTCTTTCCAGACCCTCCTTCGTGGTGCTGTTTTTCAGGGCAGCACCCTGGGTATCTTCCCAAAAAGGTGGTCTCACATGTGCTTTCTCTCTGGTCTCTGCAGGCTTCGGGACCCGGTGCGAGAGAGGTGCCTGCAGATGTGAGCAAGAAGCCTGGCTCTGTCGGAGGCGCAGCCAGGGGCTGCGCAAGCGTCGCAGCAAGTGCCGGGGACGAGCCTGGCGGTGTTGAAGGCAAAGGGCTTTTTGCAAAACCACCTCCAAACTGGTAAGAAAAGTGATGTAGGATCATTTCCCAACCCTGGTGGGTCTCCTCCTTGGGGCTTTTTGGCTTTGAGGCGAGGACAACAACCTTCTTGTGAAGTTGCATCATCATACACTAGATCCAAGGAGGGAGAGCAGCACAGATGCAATGTTTCAGCACAGAAAAACAAGGGAGGGGTGGACACCTGCACCTTGTCTCTGCAAAGGGCGAGACGGAAACCAGCGCAAGCCTTGCAGCTGACGCACATTTCCCCTTGGATCAAGCTCCCCATACAGCCTGTCAGCTCCCTCTGCTTTTTGCTTCACTGCAGACTCTCTTCTCTTGCTCCGAAATAAAACCAGAGAATGCAAAATATTGGTCCTTGGTGTGACGTGACTCAGCTGAGCCCAGTGACCACCCCTTGCAGCCAGCAAGGTGAAGCTAAGATCTTAGCTAGCTTTCCCATTGAAATACCCAGAAAAAAAATTAAAAACCAGACGTGAGCAGCAGAGTTGAGAGCCCATTTCAAACATCACCTCCAAAGCCTGCAAGTCAGGAGCTAGCACTGAAAACAGGGACTTCTTGTGTCCTGCAGCAACATTTCCAAATGACTTAGGAGCTCACCTCTGCCCAGTTCGTGCCTGGTTTCACCAGCTAAGGCACAGCACAGGGAGATACACACCACTGGAATAAAAGAGCCCCTTTGCACGTGCAAATGTTTAAGGTTAGTCCAGCAGCAGCTCAAAGGTCAGTGCACAAATAATCAGAGCGAGGAGGAAGTGGCAGGTCGGGGAGGCGATTTATAATGCTACTGCCCTGGCTGCCTGCGTTGCCCACTGGTATCATCCCCTTCTTGGAGGAGAGGGAGAAGTCAGTCCATGCCACCTGAGAAGCGATGCATCTGCATCCCTGAACTACCCCTATGCTTAGCCCTGAGCCTTCAGGGTCCAAAAATTTGCAATTGCCCAGAGATAAAGAAATCAAAGCTGGTGCAAAGGGCTGCAGGCAGGCATGATGCTGAGAGAGGGCTGGGCACGCGCAAGCTTTGCTGCGATGGGGTGGCCAGGAGCTCGCTCTTGCCTCACACTCAGTGCAGAACAAAACAGATTTCTCAACAGAAAAGAATGTTTTGGCCCAATTCTACAGCAACCCCAAGCATGTCCCCTAGGAAAAGGCAGTTCAGGCAGTGGCTGCTTCCCCCCCCATCACCACAGCATCCCCATGGTGCAGGTTTTCTGCCCCTGCAGACCAATTCAGCATGTTGACCAACAAAATATATCCCCAGAAACAGCAACAAAATGCGATTTCTCCGTGGCACGCGGCAGGGGGGGCTGATGCCCTGGGTATTGGCAGCTGCAGTTCCCATGCTGGCTTGCCCCAAAGCTGAAGTCAATGTCACCAGGAAATATCCCTTAAATCAGAAATGCTTCCCCCTGTGGCTGTAACCCAGGCATCAAGCTCTGCCCTCCTCCTTGTCCAGCACTGTTTAATCCTGGGGGAGATGAGGAAGCAGACAGCAGCCCTTTGCCCAACAGTTTCCGTCCCCAAGGCATAAATCAAGGATCAAACCCTCACCGAGATGGGCGATCACTCACTGCAGGCCAGGATGAGCTGAAACACACTCTCCCTGTTTAAATCCTGGGTGGATTTTAACTATCTATGTATTTTTCTGCTTAGACATCTGAATCTGTTCATATGGAGCTCCAAGTGCTGATGTGTTGGCTCAGATACTTGCACCCCCTGGGTACACTGCAATAAATTGGGCTGCAAAAGTTGCATTTTGCATATCGCAAAAGAGAAACAAAATCCATGTCCTCCCAGGAGGCGTTTGGTCCTGGGGGGTGTTATTTCACATTTGGAGAAGGGCTACTGCAAACCTGCCGTGGGTAGAGGAGCTGGGGCTGAGAGTCTCTCACCTGGAAGCTCAGCCAGTTTGATGCAGAAAAATACACCTTATTCCCCAGTGATAAAAACTGGCTGTGGACTCAGAAAATCTTCAATTAAGGCAAACCCCGGTTCGACTAATTAGCTCACCGCTGTCCCAGGAGCCTACTTAAATTGGCCCAGAGAGCTGACGAGGCACACGGCACGTGCCAGAGCGGGGAAGAAGTTTTGCTGAGGCCCTGACCTGAGTTCCCTTTTCTCATCATCTCTCTGATTTCCACTCAAGTTGCATCCTTGTTCCATGCCTCAGTTTCCCTATCAGCCATGGGCCGGGGTGGG
>NW_009260790.1:2510642-2523726 GCF_000687185.1 Egretta garzetta
GGGCCGCCGTGGGCCGGGGGGGGGGGGGGCGATTTCCTCCCCCTGGCTTGGTGCCTGCCCGTGCTGAAAGCAGAGCAGAGCCCTGTGCACCTGCAATCTCTGCCAGAAGAAAACTGCTAAAATGATTGTTCAGCATCACCTATTTAATGAGAGATTCTCTCCAAGCAAACAACATAACCATCCGCTTTTTTTAGCCTTCCATCACGCACCACTTGCATTTTTCTTTTCCTTACCCAAGGAGAACAAGGCTGTTGCACAACAGTGCACCTAACCTGGGCACAAATCAAGATGTTTCTCACGGGGGCTGAGCACCACCACGTATTCACCACTGTAGCATCGTCCCCACCTGCCCTGACCCCAACTCTTATGCTCCCAGGTGCTGCCATGCCCACGACTTGCTGCTCCAAGAAGCCACCTTCCTCTGGCTGCAGCCCCAAACTGGTCACATACAAATATTCCACCTGGGGAAGCCAGTTAATCCATGGAAAAGGCGGCACGGGGGTCAAAGCCCTGAGTGGGAAGGCACAACAACCACGCTCTTGGGGACATCTCTTCCAAAATGACCATCCTGGCTTGGAAACCATTTTCTGAGAAGGGGGTGGAAATGAGGGGAAAGTACCAGGAATAGGGCAAACATTTATTTTGCTAGGCCTACGGTGAAGTTTAGAGCTTGGAGACTTCCCAAAGGAGGGGGCTTGCCCTTCGGTAGAGGCAAAATACTGAGGGTTCGAGGTGACCCTCCCATCTTGGTTGGAGACCTGGCACTGTTACCCCAATTTCCCCAGAGCAAACGCTGTTGCTTCATGGTGAGTGGATGAAAACAAGCACTGCCCTGTGATCAAAGCAAATATCTATACACATATAAGTAGATAAAGTAAATTAAACTGTCCCTCCAGGGCCACATATGGTTTATAGGAAGGTAGCTCCATGCACCAGAGGTAAGAGGAGGACTACCCCAGACACCCCAAATGCACTGCGGGGGGCTGCGTACGCCATGGGGATGGTCCAAAAGACAGCCCCTGACTCCCACACCCTTCACCGGCCTCCATCGTCCCAAATTTTCTTGCAGGATCAGAGATTTGGTGCAAAAGACAGAACCACAAGTGCAACAGCCAGGATCTACCACAACTCTTACAAGAGTTACCCCAACTTTCTGTGCAAGGGCCCAACTCCCTCCTGGTAGAGACACCGAGCTCAAAATGTGACAGAAAAGGTCTAAATTGTGGGGGTTTTGCCCTCCCTGTGGCCAGGTGGGCCCAGCCCAGCCCTGCAGCACCAAAAAGGCGTCCAGCGCCTTTCCCCAGAGCCAGTGCACAAGGAAAGCCCACTCCCCACAATTAAATAAATCATAAAAATGAGGGAATCCCTGCAAATAAAAAAAAAATATTTCAAAGGCAATTTGTAAAACACAACCAGCGTCATATTTGTTTTTCAGGAATTGATGGTGGAAGGGGCAGGAAACAGCGTGGAGCTTCACGGTTGCTTTTCTGAAGTAAATATTTATGCATACACACAGTTTTGCATCTTTTTCTTAAGAAAAAACATTTACCAGAAATGACATTTTAACCGCCAACCAGCAAATCTTAAGAGCTTTGGGGGAAAAAAAAAAAAAAGAATGATCAACAGGAACAGCAAAGTGGCTGCTGCACCCAGACCCCAAACCAGGCTCCAAGTGCGGCTCCCTCAGGGAGCTCAGCTGCACCTCAGCCCCATCCCACTCCTAATGACTATTTAAGCAATTAATACTCACTAAAGCCATGGGGGAGCAGGGTGGTGGTGGTCTCAGGGGCTTGGGGTGGCTCTTTCTGGCACCCCGTCTCCAGCAAGCCCTGGCAGGCCGGAGCCAGCCGGGCAGCTCTCCTCAGGCTGCAGCTCCCTGCAGCCACCTCGTCCCTCACACAGCTGCACAGGATCCACAATTAGCCCTAACGAGCCAGGGCCAGCTGCCCCTCACACCTGGGCCTTGTTGGGGGCACCTCAGGTTTTAACCCATCTCCAGAGATGTGTTCTGCACACCTATAGAGCAGGGGGGGCCTAAAATAAAGGGGGTCTAAGGGTATTTTCTCTGAGTTTCACTTCATCATTGAGGGCTCCTGCCTGACTCCATTAAGCATTTCATCATGAGCAAGATCCTTCCTCGCCCTTCCTCCAGTAAGCACGGTATCTTCCCAACTCCCAAACACTGGTTTCTCCTTCTACTCATTTTCTGGTGCCACTCAAAGGCTTTGGGAAGAGAGAGGAGAGAGCCAGGACGGAGCTGACGAAGCCGATGCTGCCCTCTAAGGTTTGTGCCTGCAAATGATCGCACAGCTCCACATGAGCATAAACCATTTCCATTTTATATGATGCTAGAGTACAAGCCATTCTTCATGCACAATTTCCCTCCCTTTCTGCAGTTCCTGAAGCCCCTCAGAGGGGCCGGATCAAATCCCCACAGCCGGATCGAATCCCCAGGAAGGGTCCAGATTGTGCACTCATTAAATCAATCTGAAAGTTTTGCCTTTAACCCACAGCGTGCCCCGTACACACAACTCCACTCGCGCAGTTCAGCTGGCACATCTTTGCAACCTTTATTGCACTCAGCATCTGAAAACAGAGGAGGTTTGGTCTGGTAACAGAAGCAGGGGCCCTGCTGAGAGTCCAGAGGGGGAAAGGAGAAGAAAACTCTGGCATAGTTGCACCAGACTCCAACAGAAAGGGCAGGCGCCCTCCGGTAGCGCCGCAGATGTGGATACCACGGATGACACCACTTCTGCCACTGCTCAGGCACCGCAGATGAGGCGAAGCTCCTGTTAAATAAACCAAAAAGCAGCCCCCCAGGATGGGACGGGGTACAACGCAAGTTGAAGAGGCCAAGATGCACTTATGGACATCAGACAGAGCCTGGCTAAATGCTTAAAACTTCCAGTTCAAGTGAACTCCTTACCTGCAGGGGTGGGACTTGGAAAAAAGTAAGTCTGGGGAAGAGGATAGTGGTAGATAGGATGCAAGGAAAAGCAGCTTTCTACATCGTCCTGCTGCGTACTCACCTTCAAGAGGCTGGCAGTGACCCTGCTGGTCCAGCCACAGCCAAAGCCTGCTCCTGGCCCTCTGCCCACTTGTGACTCTCAAAACTGTAAGCTAGCAATCCTCCTCAAGCAGCAATCCTCCCCAAATACCAAGGGAACGTGCAGAGCTTATTGTCCTGACTGCCTATTGCCAAGCACAGTTAGCCCCACCAAAGAGTAAACATGAGCTATGAATCATGATGTTTCTCTCCTCTTGTTTTTTGCCTCCCTTCCTCCTGCAAGGAAAATCCATGACCTGTTTACAAAGCAAATTCTCTTCACTAAAAGTGAACCTGCAACGATACCCTAGAAAAATTACACATTGTAAGGGTAGGTGGGAATTTCAACAGCTAAAGGAACAATCTAAACCAGACAAAATGGAAGTTTTAACATCTCTGGATACAAAATGGTTTTGCAGGTACAAAGCTATCCTGGCAAAAATAAAGAGAATTTGACTGGTCTAACAAGACTTAGGAGCCCAGCACATCAAGAGTGTGTTTTAATCATATTACACTCAGAAATGAAAGCATTTTCAGCCACATATTTGGCTACAGGTGTCATAGGCCGTGAGCTGAAGGTCAGGCTCGCTCTCTCTGCTGTTTAAGAGGTGTGGTTGTTGCAGGCCTGGGCAGGACAAGGCGAGGTTTTGCAGGTCCCTTCACACCTAGGGAAGCTCAGCTTCCTGCCTGCTGGCTACAGGACAACTCATGTTGCTACAGCAACAACAATCCTCAGATCAGCTCTGGCTCGGGAAGACAAAATAGCAATTCATTAAGATCAAAAACCTTATTCCTAGTGTACAACTGCAGATTCTTACTATCTTTTAAAACTTGAAGAACCCACCCACCTTTCAACTCAAAGTCTGGCTGGGGAAGACAGAGGTGACGCATTTCCCTGAACTACCTTGCTATGCCCGCTGTCTTCAACTCATTGCCCTGGTGAAGTGACTTGCACTTTCTCCCAGCTAAGCTATGACTTGCCATTCTTTCTGCTACTGTAAAAGTGATGGTTTGGGGGAAAAAGAATTCCAGGAAGCCACACTGCTAACAACAGGCTATCTAAGGTTGGCAAAACCTGTGTTTTATCAGTCATTTTTCACTTTAAGAATAGCCCTGTGAAGTCAAGGCTCATCCATGTCCTTCCTACCTAGGAAATACTGCCCAGATTTCCCCCTGCCGTGGTTCCTCATGCCCACCACTGGCACTCAGATCAGCACTTAATGCCTGGCTTCACTTGCCAGACACTATGTCCCAAAAAAAAAATCTATTTCATCTCTGCCCTGGCTGACGAGTGTCTCCTGTTATCTATTGTGTGTGCAAGTGCACGTGTGCTTTCTTCAAGCTTAGAGCTTGATACAAGTCCAAAAACCTGAGTGAAGCTGAAACACTGCAAGCCATAAATCAAAGTTCGAGTCCCACAGTCCTTACACTCCAGTTCAAATTCCCAATCCTATAGTGGAAAGCACCACAGGGTTCAAGCTACGGTACTTGGAGACTTTAACAAAGAGGAATTTAAGATGAAAAAATCCTACCCTGGAAAAAGCTTGATTTATGAGAAGTGAAGCAGGCAGGGTTCCCAGCAAACACTGCTATTTGGAAGCACGTTCCCAGAACTCTTGATCCTTTGGCTATACTGATTTCATTTGGAGACCAACAACCATGAAACTTTCTGGCTTGGACTAAAGGTCTGAAGTAGCCCAAAAGCTCCCAAGTACAGCAAAGGAGATGAGATTCCAGATGTCCAAGTAACAACGCTCAACAGAAATCTCATGCCTGCTCACGTCGCGTTTTACCACCTCATTAGGCTTCACCAGGTCAGATGAATTGGCTCTGCGGTCATGAGTCTGCTGCTATTACTTTTTTTTTTTTGTCTAAAGGCTAGCAAACGAGCTGATCTCAAACATAAGCAAGAAGCAAGCATGGACGCAGCAATCCCAGTCTTAATCACTTCTGGAACAGCCTCATGCAACACAAGCAGTTCTAGTTAGATTAAAACTTATCACTGCATTCTTGTATGGGAAAGAAAAGAGGAATCTCACGTTTGATTCAGTGTTGGCTGACACAGTTCACTTTGGAAAGGATTTGGGGATTCCGTTCCCTTTATTTTTATTTAAATTTAAAAAGTAAAACCCAAACCCCCTGTTCCTGAGTTGAGAACTGTTAAGCCTTCCCTGACAAGAAGGTAAAATAAATCTCCTCCAAGCATAACCAAGTAAAAAGTTGCTATAAAAAAAAGAATAATCTAAGCACATCAAGAGATCTCAAAGCAAACCTAACGCTGCTGTGTGAAGAAAAGGTTCTCACCTTCACCTAACCCCAAAATTATTAAAACAACTCTCTACTTTTTGTGAAGTACAAACAACTCTTCTCACACACAGGTTGATGCAGAATTACCAAATAATTGTTCACCCTGCAACTGAAGAAACAGGAAATTTGTGTGTGCTTGGAGTTCTGTGCAGAAACAGATTTTAAGGTAACAATGGGCGACTGGAAACTTGCTTAAGGGGAGTTTTGCCTTCACCAGTTTTATTTGCTTTTCTCACCAGAGCACTCAGAACCCATTCAGTCATATGTTTAGAGCTTCCATGGCCTTCACCAAGGTGACCTGGTTGTTTGAGTCTGTCTCTCTCCTGTTGCTGTCTGCACAATTACTCTTGTTGGCCAAGACCTTTTGTCGGTGCCTTTCTTCCTGCCGCTTCTTCTTTTCTAGCCGCTGCTGTTCCTTCTTTTGTTTTTTAGATACCTGAAAGGGAAGGATGAAAACACAAAGTTGAAAACACATGTTTTTTGCTTAGTTGAGGAAAAATAATAGACTGGAAAGGAGACAAGCAAGTATCAAAGCAGCTGCCAGAGAATGTTGATTCCAAACTACTCATCTGGACTTATTTTGTGTCATTTTGGGAGGAGTGCCACAGGTCACTATCAAAAGTTTGTGTCAGAGAAGTCACAGCTGTAGCAGCAACAAAACCCGGTAAGGGGAAGCTCTTTTTAATTCAAAGTAGAAGACAGTTGCCGATTAAGCATTCTCCTAATCATTAAAGCGTGTGCAAATCACTGCCAAACTACCCTTCACATACCTTTGGGTTTCTGCTAGCTCGATTCTCTTCATCAGATCTAGCCTGTCCTTTGTTGTTTTCCATTTTGTCTTGATGCAAACTCCGATTTCTTGAACCAGTTCCGTTTTCTTCCCACAGAGTTCTGCTGCACGATTTCCCATCTTTGCTCTGGGGATCACACTGCTCCTCAGTACCTACCAACAACAGAGGTTTTTCTCAGACACACTTTATCCAGAAGCTGTCTCACTGTCAGCCATTTCTTTCTTCCAAAATTTCTGGAAAAGTTTCTTCCAAAATTTCAGAAGCTGGATTGAATCTGCCCTCACTAACAGCCTTCCTGAGCACAAAAAGGCTGAGGTGTCAGCGTCAGACAGTGTTCTTCTGAAGCACCAGGGGACAAACTCCACGTACTTACTGATTCTTTCCACTTCGTTCACTTGAAAGACGGCAAATATTGCAGATTCTATATTGTAGTCTTCCATTTCCAGAATCCGGCTTACTAAATCAATGTCCTGTCCACAAGAGGAGAAAGATAACACTGAAGAGAGTTCAAATCCCTGACATATATTCATTTAACAACCATCTGCACCACCGAGAGAGGGTTGCGGTCTGCTTTTATGACCTTGCAATTAGCCTGTATTCCATTTCTGAAAAAGGCGAGGGAGAAAATCTTAAAATCCTGAAAGTATCAGGAAAAAAGGAAAATGCTGTTTCAGCGTAACTGTTTTACTCTTGACCCTTTCCGTTCTATGCGTTTGCACAGTGCAAGCAGCAATCTGCAGGAACCACACAGGCTGTCCAGTGACAACAGCTGAGATTCACAGAGTATCTCATCATTTGGGATGTTCTACTATAGACATCCTCAAAGGATTTAAAATTTTACAGAATTTGTTTCAAAGTAAAGTTTCTGAGAGATTACAGGCAAACCTTCCAAAATTATTAGGCATCCACACAGAGTATATATTTCATCTGCATTGAAGGGTTGAGTCTAGGATGAAAACCATCCTGATTTGTGGCTGTGGTACTGAAATTGTCCAAGACGAATACTTTTAGAGAATTTTTCCCAAGGCTACTTTCACGTATCAGGAAGTTTTGAATGTTAAATATAAAAAGGTTACTCGGTACTTACTGAACATCCAGTTGCGTTACACACTTTTTGTACAGCATCTTCCGTTTCAACGCCAATCTCATCTTCAGAGTCACCCTTCTGAGGCTTCTCTTCCTCCTCCTTATTCAATTTGTTGCTGTGAAGCATCTGCAGGAAAAGCAAAGCCCAGCAGGTCACACAAGCACATGCAGCAACTTCGCCATCTGCAGCAAAAAAAATAATCTGACATCATAATAAATTTAATTACTGTGGCACACTTTTCTCAGAAATATCCTGTGTCAAAGCATCTTGGAAATTTTGTCACTTCCATCATCACCAACACCATTTCCCACAACTCATGCACTACTGAGCAAACTCTCACATACTACAAGATCATGCACACCAATAAACAATCACCGGCTTTTGAAATGAAGCATGAATTTTTTTACACCACCACACGTTACACAGTTTTGTGTGGAGAACCTCAAGGAGCACAGCTTACCCCTTAACACAAGAAAGCGAGATATGAAGAGGACTACTGTATCCAGCTGCTGCATTTCCATCTCCTTCCTCCCTTCCCTTTGTTTCTGCATTCAAGGTGCACGAGTATGTGATTTAGATGGGGTTGCTTCAACACATCTACAGCCCACATCACGGCATCAGATTTGGGATTGATTTTCAGCCCAGTAATTGAAACACTTCACAGCCTGTCTCAAAAGAGCAGGCAGCACTACTTACGATGACCCAAGGGGCTTTTCTATCCCCTGCATGACACAGGGAACAAACTCTTCTCCCAGTCTCAATGCAAATGAAAAAGGAAATCAACTGGTAACATTCATCTGTTTTATTTATCACCCACAGCCAACTCAGGTCATTCTGTCATAGCCAACCTCTGTCTGAAGATATGCTGGAGCTTCAGAATCATCATTGATTCTCCTCACACTGTCGTAGTGCTCTCCATAACGATATGCAATATGAAGCTCCCTCACATTGTTTTTGTCTGTGCCCCGAATCTAAATGAAACAAACAAATTGCAAAGGAGGATTTGGAATCAACTTCAGCATCATATTTTTCAAAGTTTTTTTTTTTTGAAGCAATGATAAACACTGATCAGGAGCAAAGTACATAGCTACTGAAGCATCTTTAAACAGGAAGAGTTGACCTAATAATCCAGATGTACCTGTGGTAACAACTGAGCTTCTGTCTCAAGGATAATGTTTGAAAACCAGGTAAACAACATTGGGTCAGTTACACCATAACAAACAAAACATGGCATGAAAATATTTCAGTGGAAAACTCAAAACTATTTTCTAAACTTTCCACAGGAGCTGTTACTTTTCTGATTACCTTCCCAGATCCAATTTCAGGGAACAGCTCCCATTGAGTGTACAATGACTTTTTCCCCTCAAACACCGCAGTGGAAATAGTCACCCCCCAGAGTAAGTTTTGTTCTGCAGCGGGGACAAGATGCTGGTTTAACAGTTAGCATTCAAAGTGGGTATCTTTTGTTTTTAAAAGAAAGACTAATAGAAATAAAGCCAAATCATGAAAATGTATTAACTCCTCTCAGGAGCACTGTTAAAACCCAAATATTCCTTTGCTTTGTCAGTGCCAAGTAAAGCAGCTTCCATAGAAAATTCCCGCTCTGAGTATTATCTGTACTGATGCAAGAATAATTCCTCCCCCGACCATCAGTGTCTCAAACTATCAGCTAAAAGCTACAGAGCATTCCAATTCTTGCAAACAATGCAGAAAATTACATGGCATTTGCAGATCTCCTTTGCTTACCTGTCAAGCCAGAGTTCAAAGATCTGACAGTTTTCCTGGAGGAGGAGATGTCAGTAAGCAAATGGCAAGAAACGCTTGCTTTAGGGCTCCAGAATTTCCCAATCCTTTTACGTCTTTGAATTGGCTTATCCCAACTTACAGAATATACACCAAGTCACCTTTCAACCACGTCTGCGGTTTGTGCTGCACTAATGACTTCAGATTTCACAACAGATACTCTCCATTCATCTGCTTTACACTTGTTCACCTTTAAGTTCCAGCTCAACACTCAGTTATACTTAACTCCTGCCTTTGATCCGATTAAGTTACTCAACATGTTGGATCTGAGTAAGATTTATTTTCAATGCTTCTCCTCTGCCAGAGCCTAAATATGTATCTAACAAATCCCAAAGCTCTTGAAAGATTATTCTGAATATTAGCCAATTTAGCTCTCAGCAGTGAAGCCTCTTTTTGCATGCTCTCTCCACAGTATGCTGGAACTATAAGTGAAAGATAGCTGCAGATAAAAAAAAAGGCAAAAACACTGAAAAAAAAAAAAAGTAAGCAGTTATCCAAAAAGCCTATAAAATAACGTATACATCATCTGAGCTAACTTGAAGCTCTACATTTACAGTCACTACCAAAAAAGGTAAAGGGTGTTTAAAGCCCCTAAAAAGTCCATACAGAGATGACCACTTCCAAAGAGCTTTTGATTAGGCCAGAGCTTGAGAAACAGCTGGAGGCCCTGAACGTTTCTCCTCATATTTTTCCAACTTAGCTGCAGTGGAGACACACGGTTCTCTGAAAATTTAAGGATAACTCACCACCTGCTTTAGAGTTGGGACCAAAGGAACACCATCTGCTTTAAGGAACTTGTTGATCTGCCTCTCTGGAAACGCCCTCTTTGGAATCTAATCTAAAATTTTGCTGGGGCTCCAAAGCAAAGAAAGAGGAAAAAAAAGTATGTAGATATATAGAAAACAAAGAAAAATGGGTGTCCTGGATTAGTCAAGTCTAGCAACTTGCTATCATTGTCACCATGTTGTGATCCCCTACACTATGAGACACGCTGATGTATCCTTGGTGCGGGTCAGAGACTCCTTAAGTCACAATTATTAACAGCTCGCTCTAATTATGCTACTCTCAAGAGCCTAAGGCAACCTTTCACTAACAAGCCTACACTCAGGCAAAACAGAACCTCATCACAAACTCTGTATTTACAGCCCTGGAAAGGTCAATGAATGGGGGGCGGGGGGAAGAGTTTAAGGTTTTCGAGAGGATATACAAAATATTGATAAGAGTTAAGTACACTGAGGTGAGTACCCGGTTCAAAACAGTAGCAAAACACGAACAGCACCCCATGAACTCTCCTGCAGGGTCACTACCTCTGTGCACTCTCAAGGGTCAAGCAGTTGAGTGTTCCCACTCGTTTGTGTAATTACCAGGTGCCCTTTTTCTTAAAAAAAAAAAAAAAACATGTAGGTTAGCTGCCTTACTTATTTGTGTAATTACCAGGTACACTTTTTTTTTAAAAAAAAAAACATGTAGGTTAGCTGCCTTACTGCCCACAGCTGCCACATAAACAAGAGTTTAAACTTGTTTGGGTTCAGGAATCCACTTCATACTGTTCCAAATATATTTAAGACACCACTGACAGCTTTCATCTGGTCTTTTATCTTTATTGCCCTGTTTAATCTATATACTTAATTGGTTCTGTCTGTAAATTGGTGCCAAAACCAATCCTGATTTGAATACAGGTTCTCACTTGCTCAGTGAACAGGCAGAGATCAAGCATGGACCCATTCCAGTGTGGACTTGCCACAGAAAAACAGCAAAAAAGAGAGTAGGAGGACATGATGGGTTACTCGTTCCAGTGTCCCGCTGTCAGTGGAAACCATACACACAGTCCTTTCCAGAAGCTGATTAAACACTGGCTTAAGGTTTTAAAACTTCTTCCCTCTTCTGCCCAGTCCAGAACCTCATTTCTCCATTTCTTCATTCCAACACACTACAGGGACTGCCCTGCTATACCTTCACTTCCATATTCCTGAGCCTTATCCATACAGGTGTCCTTAAGCTTGGCTCAAATTCCTATCAAAAAACTCACCTCATATGTAGTCTGATCTTCAGGAGAGAGAAACTTATCAATGAAGCTAGTAGCTTAAAACCAAACTAAAACATGCTGCTCTGTCTCCACATACTTATCTTTTGCGCGTTCATTGTTCTCTTTCATTCCCTCTCCTCCTAGCTGAAATCTGGAGTGTTTTCCTCCAAGGCTGAAAAAGCACAGCTCTACACCGTGTCCAGCTACCAACTGCTCTCTTTTAATAGATCAGGAAGTTTCAACGCTATTTGTATTCATCAGCTAAAAATTAGGCCAAAATACACAAGTTTTTTTTCTCACCTGCCACAGCGGAGCATTAAGCTGATGAATAACCACATTCATTTGATTGTTCCTTGCAAAGGCCACAATAGCATCGTTGCCAGCAAAGGTACCAGGCTTTGCCAAATTGGTAACTGAAGGAAAAAACATTCAGAAGAGTTGGAAACCTAGTTTCTGACACTTCCAAAGGCTTGGGAGGGATAGCGAGTAACAAAATTTCAAAACAAGCCCAAGAAATTCTGGAAAGGAAATCCCAGCTGTGAAATGGTGACTGCTGAGGCAAGAATTTGGCAGTGACAGAAGTTAACGCATCATAAATGACCACAGAAGCCTCTAAAAAAATGCAGCACACCCTTAAATTATGCAAGGCCATCAGCTCTGCGTTAGCTCAGAAGGAAGAGTGCCACATATTAAATGACCAAACCATTTTCCTGCATCACCCGCAGGATACTTGGCACATCCTTGAAGCTGTTAGAACAAAGGCTGGACTGGTCTCTGCTTTGGGTCTTCCCTGGGTTACCACTATGAAATATCAAGTGTCAAGGAGAAAAAGGAACCCACTCAACACCCACCAGTATTCAAGGAGAACAAGACCATTTTTGCAAGTGCCCTTTGAAAACATCAAATTTTTACCCCTTGCCTTTTTTTGCCTCTCTTTCCTTCTCCGAGTTTCTCCTAAATTTAAGCAATTTCCAAGACAAATATAATACAAGTTCAATAGCTCATCTTTCTACAGAAACACAATAGAATGTAAACTCACTGTTTCTAAAAACTAGAAAGGAGCCCTAACATAGTTCTGGGATGAAGAGCTGTTTAGTAAGAAGGTGCTCAAATGAGATGTAATCACATTACACAACAACCCCTCCCATTAAAGCCCTACAGAGACCATACCGTGTTTCTCAAAGGGTACATCATCCTCCACAAAAGGCTCAAAATCCTCCCGCTGCTTTATCATGTAATCCACCGTTTCCTGGCGATGTCTGAGGTGGTTCCGCGAGTGCCCCTCAAGCTGGTCACCGAGGGCCCGAAACAAACAATTGCTACCAAGAAAGAAATGGCAAGTTAGCGTGTCTGAAACATAGCTACCAGATACACCGCTAGATCAATGACCCTGGCATAGCAGCAGAAGGAATATGGTTTTAAAGGGAAAGGAAAAGAGCTGCATTCCTTCTGCCCAGTAAGTTCAACAAAGATAGGAACATGGAATAGCACCTACTCCCTGTGCTTTGAACAGCTGCCGAAATTAGAAGAGGTGCTGGTAAGAACACAAGGTTTTGAGTGAACATGTCGTCAGCTCCAGCACAATAAGTTAAAGGCGGTAGGCGTGCTGGGCCAAACTGCCTTAAACTGACACCTAGACAAATGACATAATGCATCAAAGGACAACCAGATGATCTACTAAGCGATTTGTCAGCAGACACGCCTAATGCCCCGTTTCACCAACACTTATGGACGTTCCTATGCTCCGCTCAGGCTGGGGGAGCCCTCAGCCCCCCGGGGAACAGGCCTAGGGCTAGCAGAGCCCTCAGACCAGCAGGCGACAGGCCAAGGGCGCCAGCAGCCATGGGAGACACACAGGCCCCGCACAGCCACGGAGCAGAGCCCCCCGATCCCTGTGGGGTACAGCGGGGAAGCCCTCATCCTTGCGGAGCACCGGTCCCACGGAACCCCGAGGGGAAAGCCCTCGGCCCCCGAGGACGGGAGGCCCACGGAAGCGCCGGCCCCAGGAGGGGCAGGGAGCCCCG
>NW_009260790.1:2523791-2526424 GCF_000687185.1 Egretta garzetta
CGGCGGAGCGCCACCATCGAGAGGAGCGCGGGGCGGCCAGAGCGCCGCTGCTCGCCCCACCGCCCCCCTCCGGTGGATTCCTCCAGGTGGAGGAGGAGGAGGAGGAGGGAGGCGGGAGGGTGGAGGAAGGAGGGGGTCCTGGGAGGGAAGCTGAGGGCTTCAGAGCTCAAAGGAGCTACCAAGGGAAGGACGGTGCAGCCAAGTGCCGGCGGCTGCGCTCGTTTTCTCCTCCGGTTATGCACCAGCACGAGTCGCTTCAGCCGGTCCGTCCCTACTCAGCCCCAAATCCCAAAGGAACCGAAATGGAAATTAAGAAAGAGGGGAGAAGATTGACTACCCACGAGGTGGCACCCCGAGAACATGGCTGACGGCTGCGACGGGTCAGGAGAGCTGAAACTGCAATAATTAATTCAATGTAATATGCAGAACCTCGGTGTCCCGTCTCACCGGGCACTGAGCCGCAGCGAGGGCGACCCCTCCGGAGCGCGGCTTTGGGATGAATGACGAGAAGACATTCCAAATGCGGGGAACAGGCATGGGGGGAATGAGGGAATCGGCTCCCTTGGCACGAGTGTTACAGACGTGCCATGGAAGCACGTCACAGGTGAGCAAGGCGAGAGAAAATCGCCGGGTAGGACTCTCCTGCAAGGTGTCTCAGGTCCCGCTTATTGGGTAAAACCAGGATTTGTTAGTACCGGCCGTGAGGCCGCTTCCACGCACGATCCGCTGTGGCTTTATTCGCCGCCAAGCGCAACCTCCTTTGTAAAAAACCCCATGCCTCACCGGCCGATGCGCTGTAAGTCTGCAGGCGCCTGCCCGCCCGCAGCGGCTCTCGGCTTTGCTCGCGCGTGCCCTGGGGGGATACAAGAAGAGGCTTCGCATCATTTTTAAGTTGCGTGGTTTGAAGTTTTTTGGGGTTTTTTTGGTTCTTCTTTTCCAGAGTCACACCAATGTGAAACGCAGCTTGGAGAGAGGAAGAAGCTCACGGGACTATCACCCGTAACTGCTCACATGTTTTGAATGGTACTGTGCTCAAAGCCCTACGGCAAGCGAGGATTTTACCCCGCAGGGACACGGCTGCTCTTTTATACCCGTTTCCTGTCATAAAAAAACCCTGCAAGAAGCATTCCATAGAAACACATTTTCTTATGCAAACATTAAAAGCAGGATGAGTATATAAACTGACTACAAATGATTAATGAAAACAGTAATTAGCCCACGTAGCATTAAAGGGCTGTAGGTAATTCCGTTAAATACAACCTGCGTGCGAGGCAGTGGACATCACTCCTGACGCCAAGGACAAAGCTGAGTCAAAATTAGGGCAGGTCCTTTGATGCTCGGTGGAAAAATCCATCAATGGAGGACAACAACAAACAGACGTTTTTAACTCAATACGACCGATAAAAACTGGGCAGAGAAACCACGCGCGGCCTGAACCGCGCTGCTGAGAGAAAACGGCTCGGGAATCGCATGGTTGCCCCACGCTAGATGACAATCGTCCCTTGGGGTCCCCAATCCACGTGGCAGATGACCGCACCCCCAGGGAAGCACGAGGACCTCTCCAAACCGCAACGTGCTCCGCTTCCCCTTCTCTCCTGTGAGTTGTTCTCATGTCTGTGGCAAAACAACCACGCCTCGCAACCGGCTCTGAGCTTCCAGCACATACAGTCGAAAGCCAGGCAGAAGGCACTCCCGCCCGTTGCGAGAAGACGGAGCAAACAGACATGGAGGCATGGGATCATCCCACCTCACTTCTAAGTGAAACACTCTGGTTAGGAGCGTAGTTGTACCTCTTGGTGTCTGTTCCAGCTTCCCAACACCTGCAAGGCAGTTTCAAACTGTTCTAATGATTAACAATCTTATCAATTTTAAGGCAGTTGCATTTTGGACACGAGAACTGACAGGCTAAATTCAAAACTTCTGAAGCTCGGTCTTCTGCTTTCTCAGATCTTTTTAACAGCGCTAACTTATTAATAAAGAGGTATGTGAAACACAAGAGAAAACTCTCCTATTTTTAAATGTAAATGAGCCTTGCAGTTCACCAGCCCACTTCCAGCCGTTCTCACGCTTCCAGTCCCACTTCTGCCACTGAAACATCTTCAGGCTCCTACAATTTGGGGTCACCTACAGGTCCATCAAGCACCGCTACAGGCCACGTCAGCAGCAATACAGCAGGAACACCCAGACCCTTTGACGAAGTTTGCTTACAACAAACCACCTACTGTTGCCTAGCAAATAAGAACAAGCTCTTCTCACCTCATCCCCCCGTCAGCGAGTTCACGAGATTAGAGTCTCCCTGAACTCCTTCCCCTCCTGAATTGCGGTTGTTTCCTTTCTGTTGGAGGGGGAGGCTGGTACATGGTGGCACAGCCAGCTTGAGCATTCGGGTGCGCTTGAGGCTCCAGACTCGGTACTGTGTGTGTCTTCTACCGGCACTGCTGACCTAGTCCAGCTTTCTGGGAGTAGTGACCCTTCCTTTCCCACCTTCCTTCCTTCCTCCCCCAGGATTCTTACCGAGAAACCACCTGTATTTTACTCCTCAAATAAAAAGACAGAAAGAAATCAGACAGTGAGGGATTTTGTTCAGGCTTTCTTTTATTTTATTTTTTAGAAGTGCTGAATATTCAGAAAAC
>NW_009260790.1:2526455-2532769 GCF_000687185.1 Egretta garzetta
TGTGAATGCCAAGAAAAAGACGACAGTCCTAGCGAGACACTAACCCCTTGTTTTTCATCTCTAGATCTCTCTCACAGGCTCTGTGAGACCCTGTGTGACCCTAAACCGTGCTTCAATTCACACCTGAAGCCCTCTGATGACTGAAACCACAGGGATGCTCCTAGGATAAAAAGAGTTGATAATAAGACGTTCAGTGCTCCACGTTAATAATCTCAAGCTCATTCTTTATTTTGTGCTCTAGGGTAGTGAGTATTGCTCAAGCAAGAGCAGGCTTCCCACCCAGAGCACTCACAATCGGTGATAACTCACGCTCTCTCTAATCAAAGCACTGCATTCAGTACCCTGATGTTAGTATTAGATAATTCCTGCGAATCTGTCACTGTCCAGCAAAGCCGTGTTTAGAGACCAGTGAAATGGCTTTTAACAAATGAAGTACTAATTTAGTAATAATGGTAGTGTCTGGCTATCACAGTAAACAAAGCTGCAGTCTGCTAATGCCACGGGGTCTGCTTCCGGACTGGAATTGCTCAGTGGTATCACCAGCCGTTGTAAAATGTCTTGGCCACAAAAGTTAATCATTAACGCAGGTCCCCGTCTCATAAAAACATCGTATTGTGAGAGCACAACACGCTTAAAGCTGTCACTAATCAATCATGCATACAACAGGAATAAAGCAACACATAAAAGGAGCCAGGAACTCAGCAAATCCTTCAGGAAGACAAACTGCACCGAGGTTTATCTCCATGGAGAAATCCACTGACAAGCACGAATCGACAGCTCCTGGAGTAGCAGAGGCTGAAAAGGACAGTCCTGCGCCTGCTGCAGAAGGTGCTGCAGAAATGAGGGGAGCAGGACCCCTAACAGAAAACCCTGCAGATGGGAAGAGGCTGGAACTCACTGAAGAACATGTTAAAGAAATGGAGACACCTTTGGTCACAGAGCGAGGCAGCCCTGATGCCTTTAAACCAGCAATTTTGGAAAAAGACTGTCCAAACTCAAAGCCTCTCGTTATGCTAACAAACTCACACTTTGCCGAAGCATACAGTTTTGAAATGAACCACCAGTGTTCAAGCACAACATCTATTGATATGGACTGCCTCGTCTGCTTCAACAAGTACAACATCTACAGAGTACCAAAGCTCCTGGACTGCCAGCACGCCTTCTGCGCCGTCTGCCTCAAGCTTATCCTCAGGAAAGAGGAGAACACCTGGATAATCACCTGCCCCCTGTGCAGAAAAGCCACTTTCGTGTCAGGAGGACTCATCCGCACACTTCAAAATAAAGAAGACATCATGGAGCACTTGGAAAACCCCGATTCAAATCCTGAGGTACACGTCTCTGCTGTAGGGCTGGACAGCAATAGCTGGACCCAGACCAGCCAAGACGCTTTATACAGAGACGAAAATGTTCCAGCAGACAACAGACTGGCTGTGCAGAGACTTGCGCTGTTCCTGCTGCTTGTGGTGATTCTCACTATCCTCATCCTCCCATTTATACACTCTGGGCTGGTAAAATGGGTAATTTGTCTCATGCTTACTTTGGGGTTGCTCATGTCTATGGTGCTTTGCTGCACTCCTAAATTCTACTGGAGGCGTAACAGGGACTCACTCACCTCTTGCCCCAAGGAGACTTACATCACTGCTATTGCCTGAAACGATTTAACATGAGCTGCTGGGAGATAATGGACTGGTCCTGCCTGCAAAGCTGCACGTTAAGACACCCTAGACGGTTACTGGACTTTGAAAGCAATCATTCACGTAGTAAGTTCAAGAGGTGGCTAAGGGATCAACGGCAATGCACAGTGCTGTTTAATTTAATTACTGGAAACGTAGTAAAATATTTATATGCTGATATTTATGAGTTAAAAACCATAGGGTTTCCACACAATTTTTATCCCAGACTAATCATTTTGTTGTTTTGCTTTTGTCATTTTGTTCTTGTTCATGTCATCTCCTGATTAGCGCTGCAGAACATTATCCGAAACACCTGACAGATGACATCCTGTGAAAATCCCTAGCAGTGGTCGCGTTTTTCCCACTCTTAACACTTGTACGCCTTTTCTTGTGGCAATGTGGGGAACTACGAATGCTAAATCAGGGAGTGGATGCCTCGCCTCAATGGAAGAGAGTAGTTTTAACCCAGGTTATCACTTCAATCCCTATCACTGCCCAAACGGTTGTTGGCAGGGATGGGAAAGGGACTGGGAAGAGGGTATGTCAGTTGATGATGGTTTAAGTTACACAGGAAATTGGAGAGGAAGAGGCAAAATCAATGCTCCTGATCTTGAGCCCGTGGCTTGCAAAGGGCAAGGCTCTCAACAGCTCGTGACGCTCCAAATTCCCTGTGTCATTTAGCACAGAAATAGCTCCTCTTGCTTGAACCTCCTTTAGCTGGCTACCTGCACTGCCTCTTTTCTTGCATTCTTTGAGTATGACATTGCCCTTGGAGATGCCCAGAAATAAACAGAAAACTGTCAATTGCTACACCGTACCACATGTGATTTTTTTATATGGAATGTGTCCATTAAAGTTTAATAATGTTAATTGCTCATTGACTTCTGTGTTTCAATTCCTCACTGACAATTAATGTCGAAACATTTCACAGTTTCCTCACTGACAGGAACTACAGCTGAGAAAGCATATTAGGGAATCTGTACAACTGAGTTGGTAAGGAAAGCAAAGAAGTAATGTGTTGAGGTTTTCATTTATTAAAAAAAATACTTAGTTGCTAAGAAAATTTCCTATAGCCCAACTAAAATTGAAAAAAAAAATTAGGAGTTGTGCTCTAGTTAAGTTAAATTTTTAAGAGTACTATGGATCTCAGTAGACCTTGGATCAGGCCTGTGGTAAATATTTGTGTTTGATAAGAATGGAAACTGATGTACTCCAGTTGCTCAGTACATAAATACACAGTGTCTCGCCAGCAGATAAAACAGATTAGACTAGGAGGGGAAGGAGCTGCTGTCCTCCTAGAGTCTTGGAAAAAACAGGTCTATTTTCTGCCTAAGAACACAAACCTTCAAGGAAAATAAATGCTTTGTTTTTTCTAATATATTTAGATTGCAACTGACTTATTGCAAAGTACATATGTAATAACATTTGCCAATAATTAACCAGAAAAGAAAAACTTTTTGATTGGGAAAAGGCAGGTAGTTTTAAACCCAAATAGTGTATTCCAAAATACAAAGACTGGACTGGATATTCAGCTGTGCTGAAAAATAATTTCAGAAACTCTTGCCAAGTCTTTCAGCTCCAAGACAATTTTCCTGAGTTCCCTTCATCAGCACTAATGGGTGACTGGTACTGTAAAGGTTTGTAACAAATCTATTGATCTTGGCCTGAATGTAGCATGCATGAATGCATCAGAGCAAGCTAGAAGGGCTAAAGGAAAATCATGTGCTAATTGCTACAGAACACTGATCTCATTAAATGACCAAATAGCAAGGAAGAAATAAGACTGTCCTAAAGATAAGATGACAAAGATGGCCTGGAGACATAAAATAACCCCAATTTAAAAAAGAAAAAAAGATAAAACTTGGGGACTTTTGCCTAAAAGGGGAAGAGACCAAGAAAGATACCCAATGACACCAACTCCAGAAGGGTGTGTTAGTCGCACCCAGTATCAGTTTGCCATCATCAGTCAAGAAACATGACAAAGATTTTAGAGGCAGCGTTCCTTGTCCTTTGTATCACAAACTGGAGCCTGGCCAGCCCGTGTGGGCTTGTCAACACATGGGTGTGAACAAATGAAATCAGAGAATGAATGTCAAAGGAAAAATCAGTTTGTTACGTATCACCCTGCCCTTCCAAAAGGGCGTGTTTAATTTTATTACACTAATTTCTACGGTGTCAAAAAAATGGCCAAGAGAAAAGGGCTTCCCTCAAGGCAGTATATACCAGCAGGAAGGAAGCATGCATGCTGTGTGATGACCAGTGAAAGAATCCCCATGGATCCATACAGTAAGATCAGCAGCCGTGGAAGTCCAGGTTTCCACCCCCACTGCTTTGTATCAGCACCCTCCAAGCCTGTGTTCAGCAGTTCAACTGAAATGTTTCTTTAGCCTCTGAGAGCCACTAACAACCAGATGATTCAGAGTTCATGGATGTTGGTGGGAGTCATTAGGCCCTAGAACCCGGCATCTTTGTAACAGCTGCTGATTCTCATCTGACAAGATAAGACTCAATGACAATTGTAAACCTTTGAAGCAGTAACTATGTTTATGGAGAAAACGCCAACAAAATTGTATTACTATTCTAAAATGTAAAGAATTTGCTGGTACTCAGTTTTAATTCACGCCAGTCTTTTTGGCAAGAAAGCTTCGGCTCCGAAGTACGTTGCCCTGCTTACCTTACCTAGCTGACTCCCGATTTTGGAGAGTGATCAGGTAGCCTGAAAGAGAGAGGTTCACAATGAGACATGGGCCCAGGCAGTAATATTCAGCTGTACCTGACAAACTGCATAAATATCGGAGCACTGTGATTTACAAAGACAGAATCCCACTGAGACATTAAGAGCACGGTAAGACCCAACAGTGGTATTTAAGGATTATAGTCTGTATAGACAGAATCCTGGACCAGAAACTTCAAAGGTGTTTTGTTTAACAATGCATGTACACAAGCTGGTTTTAATTAAAAAATACACCTATCCTTTCATTGTGCTGTGCTCCCACTCTGCCCCTCTGCCCACAGGGCCCTTCCCAAAGCCACAATTTTCCCTATTCCAATCCCTTTTCAGGTTTCTCAACCCCCCATTGCCCACCACAGTCACTAGTTACTTACATAAGAGAGCGAGACAGGTGCCTGAAAAATTTTCAGTGTAGGTGTTCTAAATTACTGTTAAATGTGGAAGTCTCACTTTAACTAGAGAACTTTAAATTATCCATAATTGTGCTGGCTTTGTTACTAAAATAAGATCCCAAGTTTACAACATCTGGTAAAACTCACTCCTAATTATCATTCCACTCAACTTACGTTTTGGACCACTTTTAACAGCTTTTCTGCATTATCACACAGATCTAAACAGGCAAAAATAAACATGGAATAAATAACACATTTCACACTTCCACATCGCTCAGATTTCGTACAAAGAGAACTTTAGGTCCTCAAACACAGAACTATCAAATCTACAAGAAACTAAGTTGCAGATCTTGGTCTGAGAGCAGAGATTGGTGTCCAGGTGACTCCTTGCTCATTGTGAACCATTTACAACTTGTCCATTGTGTCGTGCAGTTACCCAAGTCACAGGTAAAGCAGATACCTTCTGCGCCCTAACCAGGCTCAACAGAACTCACTTTCTGAACTTCCATGTCACGTGTAATGACTATATGATGATGCTTAAAATACCTATACGTAACAGGAGCACTTGTATGAGTAACCCTGATGGGGTCTAATATTAGTAGCAAGCAACCACAGCAAGATATTTGGCCAAATCAAAATGAGCTTTTAAACTGATCTAGTAGCCAGATTTTTTGAAGAGTTTATTTTTAAGTAAGTCCCACATAGCACATTTTAAAGCATAAACTGGTTACCCCAGCTACCAAGCAACCAAAACTAGTTTTGCTGTTGTGAAATGTGATCATAAAGAAAAACTGCTCTCCTTCCCCTGAAAAAAACATATTTCTCCAAAACTTACTACACATTGGACTTGGGGTTCCAACCTGAAACTGCTCTCAGAGAAAATGCATTTCTTAAAACCCTCAAAACACCAATGCAAAAGCCTTATGCTTGGGTAGCCTTAGGACTTCTGCAAGGCTAGTTAACCACAATGGAACAAAGCCTCCTGAGCTGACCATGGCAGTAACCACGCTGCTGTCAGAAGCAACACATACAAGGCCCTCATATTTGCCTGAGTGCATATATATACGCAGTGACATACTTCAGCTTCTGTTCATATGACTTTGGGATCTCACCTGGTAACACAGCACAAAGTGTCAGACACCAACGAAGCTGTAATTTTCCTCAGGGTAACCCTCAGAGACACCAACCTGTTGGGCATCAGAGGTGGTAAAGAACTCTTGGTGCAGCAACCTGAGAGCAGCTTCACCAAATGCTCATCACACTCTCTCTCTATAACCCTTCCTCAGAGAGGGAGGGGTTCTCACAGGAGAAGAAGGGCTTTAAAGGGAGCGAAAGGGCCGGTACACACATAGGCCTAAACCCCGAGCGAGGCACCAACGTGATGAACAAGGCCCAAGATTGCGGATAAAGGTGGGCAGCGAGGAAAGCGCAACTATTGCCATCTCGTGGTGGAGATGAACCTACCATCACCCGCATGAAGGAGCCGGGTAAGGGCCAGCCCAGGGCTGCCCGCCGGCC
>NW_009260790.1:2532943-2563656 GCF_000687185.1 Egretta garzetta
GGCGTCCGCCTTGCTGCCGGGGGTGGCTTCCTCAGCGGTTGTCACAAGTACTACTTGCTGTTAAAACAAACAAACAAACAAACAAAAAAAGGCCTGTATTCTAGCAGCAAACACAAAGGACTTGCGATAAAAGTGAATATCAGCGGCTGTGGAGATGTTGGTCCTCACAGCTTTCCCAGCCGAGCTGTTTCCTTCACGTTTTTCCCGCTAGTGATGTCTCTCGGCTGGCCACGTCCCTCTCCGCAGCTTCGCCCGCCTTCTGTGTGCTGACATTGCTGCTCAGCCACTGCTGCTACGAGCATCGGGATTAACCGGATCAAACGCACTCCGTTTTGCAACTACTTAGGCTTTTTTTCCATGTCCCCGTCCCCTCGGTCCCTGTTTTACATTTAGTACGCATTTCTTCAGCAGCCGTCTGTATTGCATTCACATATTTTTTGTGGCGAGACATGATTTTATCCGAGACTGAATTAATTGCGTTCCATGTTTGTATTTTGTATCTATGGATTAAAAGTGAAGGCCATGGTGCTCCCAGCATGTAAGCACGTGTGGCTCTGGAGCCCCATGCAAGTCCCCAGGAAAACTCATCTGCCCAAAAGTTTCCTCGGTCACAGTGTCCAGTGCTTCGCTGCAGTTTGCCCATGCTGTTCTCGGGTGTGTCTTGATAACGGACTTTTTGGCCAGCCCCATCCGAATAATTATCTACAGCTACTTCTCTGAAGTTGATGAGACACCTCATTAACTTTTAAGGGTCTCAGAGATTAACTTGTTAGCAATTTGGTCACTTTTGTCATAGGTTATGATGAATGGGATGCCAGCATCTCTAATTCTTCCAGCAGTAGGGAGCATGTGTGTGTTGTACAGCTTTAGATCCACAAAAGGATTATCTTTCTGCTTTCCGAACAGGATTTTGGGAACCGCTGTATAAAATACACCACCTCTCAAGAAAACAAAGGGCTTTGTATGAAAAGTGAGTGCTGGAAGTGATAAAAAATTTCTCTTTGAAGTGACGGTTCAGATTATGGCAGTGCTATTGATTGCTAAATCACAGTGTTCGATACAGAGGCGTGAGTGCCAGAAGCTGTAAATACCTTTTTGGATATATTTCTAGCTCTCAATTCTCTCATCTTGGATTTAGTGGCAAAACTTATTGGCCCACGTTTTCTTTATTAAATCATGTGTTACCATTTTTTTATGCTGCATGTCTGAAAATCCAAGCCCATTTTTTCTTAGGTATTTATGAAGAAATTGGTATCTATGCTGAGGAATGCACATCGAGTGTAGTGATCAGAGCATCTTCAGAGCCAAGCCTTCCAGAACTTGTCTGGGTATTCCAGATGCTCATCATCGTGAATTATTTGTTGCATAATGGTAATAAAGTTGCATGCAAGAAGCCATTATGGCATCACTCCATAATTGGTCACTTCTTTTATGTTATTAGGAAACAAGGTTAAACTGTTGTACTGCTTCTGGGTCCTTTTTAGCTGCTTCAGTTTTCATATGAGCCTGTGTTAACAAATCAGTAAAGGTAGGATGAGATGAAATGGCCTCAAGTTGCGTCAGGGGAGGTTTTGATTGGATATTAGGAAAAATTCCTTTACTGAAAGAGTGGTCAGACATTGGAACAGGCTGCCCAGGGAGGTGGGGGAGTCACCATCCCGGCATGTGTTCAAAAAATGTGTAGACATGGCACTTTGGGACGTGTTTTTGTAGGCGTGGTAGTGTTGGGTTGATGGTTGGACTTGATGATGTTGGAGGTCTTTTCCAACCTTAATGATTCCATGAAATCTGTCACAGCAGGGAAGGGGTTTTTATTTTCAATGCTGTCTCCCACAATAAGCTAATAAATCTGTGTCCAGAGGTGAGTAGACCTGCCAAGTAATTGTAGTTAGTGAAAATTTTAAGTGTTAGATTATTTCTGGGCAAATTGGTCCGTAAGTCTGGATGTTTTAGGAAGATCAGAGCTTCGTGAGTGCTGTGAAATGGATTTTGGGGGTCCAATTGAGGGCTTTGGAGCTCCTGAGGTAATGAAACAATCTTGGGATTGTGTAAGAAGGCCCTGGAAAGTGTGGAGGCACGCCTCGTGCCACCCTCACAGTTCAGCCAGCGTAAATGCCGCTGCAGGTTGAGGTTGGTCCTGGAGCGGGCCTGCCAGGTCTGGGATTGATAGAAGTGCCCGTTCTCCCCAGGGAAGCATAATCTGGCCCTTCCCTCCTCTGGTTGGCACGGAGTTTATTTATTCCTGCGGACTTTGTGCTCCCATGTTGCTGGAATGTGATGTTTCCATGGAAACGGACCGAGATGCCATCGGATGATAGGTGTTGCAGGGGGGCTGAGCTCTCTCTCAGGGACAGAGGTGTGAGTTACGATAACTGTCAGCTCTTGAGTGATGAATTTTCCTTGCATTTATGCATCAGCAGTTAAATAGTGCAAGCCTTGAGAAGTACAAATTGCCTCAAATAAATTTCTGAGCGGGAAGGCAGGACAGACACCTTTCCTGGAAGACCATGACAGATGGCATGCAGATGATAAAATCTCTTTTTAAAAAGCTGCTCCTGTGCTGCATTTCTTTCTTCTAGGACTCTAAAACTATCCCATAAATGGTGTCAGCATCCTCTGAGATTCAGTACTTGCTTCAGTACAGGCTCCGAACTCCTGTTTTGCCACTTTGTACAGGGTTCAGAAGAAAGGAAATATTTAAATGGGAAGTATAGAATGAAATAGGTGGTTTGGGCCCCTTAGAAAGTCTTGGTGAAGTCAGTAGAAATTTCAGGTGATGTGAGCGAGCTTTGGAGCAGTGTTACCCATGTTGAATTGTGAAATGAGCTGTTGTCATATGTTCCTGATTTCAGTCGTCTCGGTTGGCCACCTGTGTAATCAGGGGAGTTCCCGGGGAGCAGTTGCAAGCCGTTCAGTTGGAAGCGTGCACATCTGCGCTCTGAAAAATAATATTTTGGCCCAGCTTAAGGTCCGTGTGGCACAAGGGAAATATTATGGGAAAAAGCAGTGGCAGGTTGTATAGAGGAGAGAATGTTACAAGCAAAGCGATGTCCATGGGACACGTTAAAAATCCTTTTCATCAGAGGATGCAGCTGGACTCAACTTTCTCAATGCCGTCAGCAAAATAATCAGAGGAGCAATTTGGGTTGAGGATGAGAGAGGCAAATTATTTCCCAGGCAGCTGTACTGGTCCCTGCATCAGGTGCAGAGCTTTTATTTCACGTGTTATTTTTGTGGTAAACATGGGGATGATGCGCCTGAAACACAGCCCTGTCTGTTTGCATCTTGAAGGGGACCTCTCCTTTTGCTGTGTGAAGTATTGTCGGCTCATTTTGTGCACAACTTTTGAGAATCGGTGAACAGAAAGTCTCCTGTTGTCTTCTTTGCTCACAGCACTGAAAAAGCAAAGGCAATTTGTCTCCTTGCTTCCTGGTTTTCAACTGTTTGTTTTGGTTTTTTTTTCTTCTGCTTTTTCCTCTTTGGACTTGCAGGTAAAAATGGCTGCAGAAGAGAAGTGGAGAGGTTGGAGTTCGAAACAGCATAGCAGGGCTGAAGAGGCAGCTGAAAAAGAACCGTGTGTGCTTCTGGGCCAGCAGCTGGGTGATCCAGGAAGATTTGCTTATGCGGCGCTTTGCGGGATATCCCTAGCACAGCTGTTCCCTGAAAAAGAGCAAAGGTACTACATGGGGTAGCAGGGGGTGAGCAAAGGAGGTGGCTTTTGGGTAGCAGCTCAGGTGGAGCTGGTAGCAGACTCTGGGGCCTTCTGAAGTTAGGGGAGCGGAAGATCCTTTTATCATTAGGCGTTTTCTTAATTGTATTGGCTTTCACTCTTACCCCTTTAAGACTTTTGTAATTCAGCGCAAAGTCAGCCTTCTGCTGACTTCTTACAATGCTTTGATTTTTGTGTGAACCCTGAGAGACTAACATTTGAAAGCAGGGACCACTCAAAGTTTGCAAAAATCCTCAGTTACAGAGCCTTAACTGCAACCATTGCCTTACAGCTCCTTCAGGACAGAATTCATTGAGGGCTTTGTGAAATGGCTGGACCTGCCTGAAGCTGTCTTACCTGCCATGACAGCATTTGCTAGCGGCTTAGGAAGTGAGGGCACAGAAACTTTTGCACAGATTTTGCTGAAGGATCCCATCTTGAATGAAAATCCAGTTGTCATTACGCAAGTAAGTCCATATGCTCCTCTCGCCCTTGTCTGCTTTTGCAAAAGAGATTTGTCATGCGTGTCAGTTTGCAACTGAAGTTCTGTTTGTACAGTCAAGGAAGTAAAATCAGTATTTCTGATATGCAGATACTTCTGAGCAGCTGTGTGGGTGACTGGCAGTCTCTCTATCCATTAACAGCTCGTGGAAGTGATGAACGTGAAGCACAGTTACTGTCTGTTGAATTAACATTTTGCATCTTTGACGCTTTCGCTCTACAGAACAGAGAACTGTCAAACTTTTACTTTGCATAATTGCAGTGGTTTTGATTCATATGTGCATTCTACAGATTTTGGTGAAACACTGAACCTGAGAGGCCTGATTTTCCTTTGTTTCAAAGCCCCTCACTATACCTGTAACACAAAACACCTCTGCATACATGTTCCAAATAGCAGAATTCCCAGAGTCTTCTTCTGGAGTCAGCTTTGGCTAGAAGGAAATAAGTTATTGTGACATTATTTTCTTTTGCTGACAAAGTGAGACTGGGACTGCTCCGTAATGTTCTGATGTGAAAGCTGACGTAAAGATAAAAGAGGCAAAAGTATTTTGGTGGTGTTTGCCTTTGTTGCACAGTCTCAGCTGGGGAAGATATCTCCTCATCCAGCCTCATGTTATGCTGTGCAGGGCAAAGAGCATGGTAGGCTGCTGCTGATGCCAGGCATAATGTGGCCGCTGTCACCTCACACCCTTCGCTGTATACTGCACACAAGGAAACAGCGAGGCATCCTGTGTGCTGACAGAACTGTGATATTGAGTAATAGTTATTACACACTCACCTTTAGCAATGGCCCAAGAGAACAGCAGACACGAGAACAAGGCTGCGTAAGTAAAGATATGATAGGAGTGAACTTTCTTGGTCATCATGACCAGCTCTCGTTATCTCAGCCATCTTTCATGTGTTCTAGTCAGTCCATAAAAGGCCTCAGAGGATCTGCTCCAAACATCTGAATGCCACAATGCCCAAAGTCCTAGAACAGTAGAAGTACAGTGACAGAGAATCTTAAGCTTAATTAATAGTTAGGACAGAGATTTTCTCACGAATCAATAAATCCTCACTCGGTTCTTTTTGGATCTAGATGGCTTGGTATTTCCCAGGTTGTTTCCCTCATTCTCTCTGCTTCAGGATGGATTCTCTGGATTGAAGCAAGTTTTCCATTGCTGCTGAGTTTATTAAGGGTGAAATTTTGGTGAAATTTAGCTTGTGCTTGCTCTGCGCTTATGCTGCATAAGGGCTCCTTGTGCTTTTACAAAAGCGGCTCTGGATCAGTGGGAGCGCACAGTGTTTTGCTCTGAGCCAGAGAACTGAGGCACTTATCACCTGGATTCAGGTGGAATATAGAAGCCATAGATAACACTTCTTTGATTAGCTGAAAGCAAAGATCAGGAATAGCGATCAGTGTGATGCCACAACATCAGTACCTTATGCAGTCATGTATATGGGCAAGGGGATTGATTTTGTCAAAGGAAAGGTAGAATTAAAGACTTTTGTAGGGCAAGGCAGCAAAGGCTTGCAAGGTGTCTTTGGGAAAACATACTGGTGTGTGGGAAACTTCAGTCCATCAAGCTGAAATCAGCTTTTTCCTTCTTACCTGAAAATAAACAAGCTATGGGACAAAGCTTTGTGAATTCTAGATATGTTGCTTTATGGTGCTTTTGCTTCTTTGTATTCAGCTGCTACTGACGCAACATTTACTGTTTATTTAAGAAGTATACACTTTAATCACTCAGCGAGTTCAGTGGCAAGGTCCTCTCAGCATTAGTGCCTGCGTTTTTGAATGCCCTCCATCTCAGCGGTGCTGAAGAGATGATGCATGAGGTCAGGAGATTAGAGGTGAGCTCACCATTGACTCAATGAAAATTTGAGGATTATGGATCTTTATCTTTGTTTGCACTCATTGCAGATGACTAATACAGGCAAATGTTGATTAACTGAATCCTTTAAGGACAGTAGTCATAACACACAGGCTGTGGGTGCAGTATGAGAAGGCAGTGCAATAAAAAGAGGTGAAGAAGTGATGATAGGTGACAAAATGTGGGAAGTTCTTATTAGGAATCATTTTTTTTTGCTCTGAATATACTTAGAATGCCCGTTTTCCTGTGCTTTTCTACACACATCCACTGTGATGAGGATTGGATGCTCTCTGTTGTTGAGGAAATGGATTCTGAACATGCAGCAATTCGTAAAAAGCTGGCAAAGACTCTGAATAAAGATTACTTCCCTTTCTTTGTAAGATTTCTCAATCATATGGGTGGTAGTCTTCTGCATGGAGTTCGCAGGGAGATGCAAAGCACCAACTTCAAAATAAGACTGAAATGTAATAACTGCTGCTTAGAGGAGGAAAACAAACTACTTGTAAACTAATCTAATCAATGCTGATTGGATTCCAGATGACTGCACAAAGCCTAAACCAATTAGAAATACTTGGGGATGCTATTTGGCACAGATGTAATAAGTAGTTCCAGTTTATCAAGTGATTACCTGTGTCCATCCCTCACCTTTTTAAATACATGTATATAAATGCTTAGGCTAGATTTTTAAGAGAGGTTGTTTGATATTAGGTGCCACAGATGACACTGGGCGTATCGTACAGGACCCACGGCTCCCTCTGCAAGACACAGGGAGAATTTATTGCCTACAAATGGGGTGTGCACAAACCACAAGCCTGTTGGAAAATTATGGCAACAAGGTCACAAGCTTCACCTTATTCTAGACTTCAGGCTCTTTGCTCGGTTAACTTTCTGCTTGGGACTTCTAGCCCTGAACCTTCTGCTGGGCTTTGACACTTCTGTGCCAACCCTACCTCACAAAACTGCAGCCAGGGAGGAGGTGACGGTGCCCATGTACCTAATACTTGGGTAGTTACAGTACTCGGGCTCTGGGAAACCTGGGTTACATTCCTCCCTCTGCCTATGGGGATTAATGTTTCCAGTTCCCACATCCCACCAACCCTGGGGAACAGTCTGCAGCGTGTGTGTGTGCACAGAATCCTAATTGTGGCCAGACCTGAAAAGGAGCCTTTTTTTTCTGCAACATGATTACTGGGGGAACAGAGGAGGCCTGATTCGGTGACTAACTTAAATTAAAAGGGTTATTCACACTGGAGATAGCAAACCAGGACCTCCCTTTTCTTGGGTGAGCACTCTGGCTGTGGGGATGCAGGATTAAAGAGCAGTGATGACTGCTTTGTGCAGAGCCCAGCCCAACAGATTCCTTCTGGAAAGCCTTACCCCATTAGGGTTTGCAGGACAGGCAAGCAAAACAAGGCTTCTCTGTGGATGGGAACAGCCACCCAAATAGTCAGTGGTAGAGGTTTGTGTGTGAACACATTAGGCAGCAGTGGAGCTAAGGTTTTGAGGCTACACCTTGTCAGAAAGCACCCATGGGTGGGAGTTCAGCTGCCCTAATCCTTTGGTTTCCTTAGTCCTGTGCAAAAGCTCCCTTCTCCTTTATGAAATAGCAGATGCTTCTCATGTTAAAATGATATTCAGAGTCCAGGCACTTACTTTTGCCTGGGCAATATCTGCAGTTTGCCCCCGAGTCAGTTAAGGATGGCTTGTTCTCCGTTCTACACTTCTCATGCAGTAGGGAAAAGATTAGAGACATTTTTATGATACAAATTTTGCTTAGGAGCTTACGGGACTAATAATCATAAACTCTTTGGCAGCATCCTACATCTTTGGCTGCATTTTTTGTGTTCCCAAAGGGCTGAAGGATTCCCTGTAAAATTCAGCTGTGCTTTATTTGTGTGTAGGAGAGGGAAGCAGCTAGACTGAGCTAATGCTTAGTGTTGTAGTTACATAAAGAACTTAAAATTTATCCAGTGACAATAAAAGAGGAGAACATAGTAGTAAAAACACTGGCCTCTTTTTTCATGGATTTGTCCAGAGAGACCATCTATTGGATTGATCTGCTTTTCCGATTTTTTTGTGATGAAGAGCCAACACGGAAGTCCAGTCCCTCAGAGGTCTTGACAGATGGCCATAAATTCAGTTTTCTATTTTTGAGTACTTAAGACAAAAGAACTTCATGCCAGTTCAGCCTTACTGCCTAGAGCTATGAATTCCCAGAATGCCAAAGAAAATAGGGGCCACGAGTCCATTAGAGTAGCATTCAAACCTGTTACTGATATTGAAAATATGAGTATATATGACTATATAGCGAGCAGAAGGCATTAGAGTGGTAGGAGGATTAGAGCCCTGTTTCTCCAAACTTTGAAGTACGGTGTAATTGTGGTGCTTTCAATTGCAACAGGATTGCTAATAACAAAAAATAGGGGTGCTTCAGCATTATACCAAGCAGGCACTGCCCTCTCTTCCTGTGCTTATGTACTTCTGCCCAGCCTTTTGTACCTGCATATGGAGAATTTGGTACTGGAAACATCCGTCTTTGCTCTGTGCTGCCCTACTGAATTGTAGCTTGCTAGCTTCCCATGCCTGTGAATTGACATGCTGCAGTAATTAAATCATAGTCCAATGGGTTCTCGTGCCTCCATTTTGAGACTTCTGGGCATACGTCATCAGTTTTAACTTGAATATGCTTTTTTTTTCTTTTTAGGATCTTCTGTCCTTCTCTCTTAGAGATGGTAAGTTTACTTAGCATTTCTTCTTTGTAAGAATAATGTAGATGAGTTTACATCTGATACTTCAAAATGCTCAAAAAGCTCAAGGTACTGTTCTAATTTATCTTAGCTTCCTTTACAGCAAAAGCAGCACATGTTTTCCCTATGTCCGCTATAGGAAAAGCAACTATAGTTTTAGGAAATTATTAATAATACCTGTTAAAAATGGAACAACTGTTCGCTTCCTCACTTTCACATGCTGTGCATTGGCATGCAAATGTATTTGATGGTAGGAAAGTTCTGAACTGGAATACCTGGACTGGGGTGTTTTTTCTCCAGTGTTTCCAGGGGAGCAGGCGACCTTTAGGAAGGCAGTAAAGCTGTTATGAAAATCTCAGCCTAGGAAATTTTCTGCAAATTGCTTGTTGCCTAAAAAGAAAAAAAAAATATTCAGGGAATAAATTCCAGAGTGTCCTGTGAAGCCTATTATAAATAAATGTGATTTTACTTATATATTATATTATGCATAAAACAATTTTCTGGTTTATAATCCATAACATGAATTAGTCTGATAAAATGAATGAAGTAAAGACTGCCTATTGAACAAAATGTTCATTTCTAAAAGAAGCCTGGTTTATATCACTGCTTGCATTTTTTAAATCTCTGTGTTTTAACATGTTCTCACAGGAAACATGTGGTAGCTGATTAGCCTGTTTCACTGCAGAACAAAGTACCAGTTTCGTTCTTGCTTTATTTTTAATGGAAAATTGACAAGTCAGCTATTGCAAAACTGCTTATTTTGCTAAGCTGGAATTTAAAAGAAATATATTTTCAAGCCTCGCTGACTTACTGCCAGGCTGGCTAAGTAAAAGGCTAAGTTGTGTATTAGCAGACAGGAAGCAAGATGGCTACTCGTTAAAACACCTGCTTGGCCTTGCAAGACATGGCACATACCGGGCATGAAGTGAAGATAAATACTGTCCTTATTTCTCAACTAAGCAAAGATCTTAAAAGTGATGTCATTAGAGCCTACCAAAGTTGTTTGGTATCTTGGTGATGACAGTAATAAATAAATAAACTTAATAGATTGCCACATGGCATATTTGATCTACGTGCAGCGGGTATCAGAAACATACTTTGTAGTGGGGTTTTGCTGGTATCTTCACCTACCCCTAGGAAAGCAATTGTGTTTTTCATTCCAGAGTGCACCAGGAACCCTTTACAAAAGCCTACCATCAGCAAGCAGCAGGTGCTACTAGAGAAACACATTAAAAAAGCAAGAGTTGGCGCAAATAATTTAAAATCTATTATATTTAAAATGTCTTTTCGTAGAGAACTCCTGCTTATAAGCCCAGGAGTGATCATTACTCCTGTTGCGCCTTGTCTGGGTGCACTGTCCATACCCACATCTCCAGCGGTGAAGTATAAATGCAAACAATTGTCAGTGATGCTGCTAGGTGAGCTGGTGTGTAGTTTTAAACTCCAGAGTCCCTCCTGCTGCCAAGGAGATGAATTGAATATAAAGGTGTGGTATGGAGGTGCATTTTTACAATAGACCATATCTTGCATTGGTGCATAGTTGAGGTGCATTGTGCCATGATACCCAATATTTGATATTTCCAGCTAGGACTGGTCTTGCCGCAGCATTTCTCTGTTGAGAAGAAAGTTGCAGCCTATCCAGAGCCAAAAGGCCTCTGTCACAGAGGATGAAGACCGAAGGACTTGAGATCCTTTTTCTGCCATAGAGGCAATTACCTGGTGTAGTGACTATATTCACAGGATGAGGTTTACAGGGATGAAGGATTTTCCATTTATTGCTCTCTTCTCTAGATAGTAGGAGTTGTCTTCAAATACATAGAAGACGAAGAGGGCCTGAGGGAAGGAGCTATGCTTGTATGTAACATGGTCCTCTAGCACAGCTGGGTGCACCGCTCGCTATTTGGTCTGGTGCAGACTGACTGATTTGCTGGGCTTTCCTCTGTTTAAGGGTACTACGATGCTCGAGCCAGGGTGTTGATCTGCCATGTCACCTGGCTGCTGAGAATCCCCTTGGAGGATCTGGAAGTCCTGGAGGAGTCTCTGCTTGAGAGCCTGAAGGAACAAAAAGAGGAAGAGTCAGAGTAAGAACATTTGGGTTGACTATGGGATGAAAAAACACTGCCGGTGCTTGAAAGCTTAGCAGTAATTACTTGTGCCTAAGTCCAATCTCTGATCACTCCCCTCATAGCTCTTAATGTAATTGTTTATGGCTTGATTAGGGTTGCAGAGCCCTCACAGCACAGAAAGCTCAGCATTCTTAAAATCAGAGCTGAGACCCGCCCTTGCAAGCTGGTAAAGGCTACTCTGCACTGAACTGCCTCATTTCCTTGTTCCAGTTGCCTCTCCTAGACTGCAGATTATGCTTAAATACATCACAAAGATCTTGTGTCTCTTGTCTCTTGGCCCAATATTCTTCAGATAAAACTGTCTCTTGCAGAATGAAGCTCCCATAAATTTCAGGAGTAGATCCTCAGCTGCTCGTTTTCTGTGGATGTGTCTTTCTCTGTGCCTGTTTAAGAGGCAGCTGTCTAACTCCTACTGAAGGTAGATTTCTGAGGGCAACAGTCTGCATCTTTAGGTACTTAGGGACCTGACTCCTAACTCTGTGTTATTAATATAAGATTAATCCTCTTAATGACCACTTAGATGTGAAACAGCCAGAAAGTTGGTATCTATAAGAAATATACCACTTTTAGATTCCACTTATCTGGCAGGAGTTGTGTGACGGTTTAGCAATATGTAAGGCAGTAAACATGTCCATAGTGGACTTTCATGGGACTGTTTAATATTTTTATCTGTAAACTCAGCAAACAGGTTATGAGATTAATGTGTTATTAATATAAGATTAATTGTCTTAATGACCACTTAGATGTGAAACAGCCAGAAAGTTGGTATCTATAAGAAATATACCACTTTTAGATTCCACTTATCTGGCAGGAATTGTGTGACAGTTTAGCAATATGTAAGGCAGTAAACGTGTCCATAGTGGACTTTCATGGGACTGTTTAATATTTTTATCTGTAAACTCAGCAAACAGGTTATGAGATTAATGTGTTATTAATATAAGATTAATTGTCTTAATGACCACTTAGATGTGAAACAGCCAGAAAGTTGGTATCTATAAGAAATGTACCACTTTTAGATTCCACTTATCTGGCAGGAATTGTGTGACGGTTTAGCAATATGTAAGGCAGTAAACGTGTCCATAGTGGACTTTCATGGGACTGTTTAATATTTTTATCTGTAAACTCAGCAAACAGGTTATGAGATTAACCTGAGTGCTAATAAAGGCTTTAATCAACGTCCCTGACACAGTATGGTTCAGGCGTTACCGTGAGGTCCAGCATGTGATGGGTATCTTTCAGTTATAGCTTTATTTAAATAAAGTTTAACTCTGTAGCGCACTGTAAAAAGGGAAAGTCAAAATAATCTCAAAGCTCATGGACTGCTAAACAGGACACCATTTGGCCTGCAGGAGCAAGGGTTGGTATTAATGCGGACTGTTTTGCTGTGGCTTGTGGAAACAAACTCAATGCTGGGCCTTTAGCACAGGAAAACACCGATGCCGAGGGTGGGGTGTCACTTGCGAAGATGATGCTCCAATACCTAACTCTGTATCAGCTGGACTGTGGCTCTTGAAATGGGCTGTAGCACAACCCAGAAAGATAGCAGCATGCCTGATAATGGCAAGAGCGACTGGAGAATTATGCTGCATACTTATGAGCACAGCTTTCAAACATTGCAGCTAGCACAGTGGGTTTGGTGCGTATCTGGTGTGGTGAGAGCCATGGATTTCAGTCATGTTCTTTGCCCGAATTTTAGCCATGAAGATAAATACCTATTAGATAAAAGGAAAAAAAATCTTGTAATGAGAGCAGTGCAAGACTGCGCTGTGAACACATTCATTAGTGCAGTGCTAAACCAAGCACAAGGCTGAGATTTGTGGGGAATTGATGACCCTTTGTTCTAGAGTTAGGAGGCAACAGGGAAAGGAAGCAGAATATAAACCTGTCACCGCTTTGACCTCGCAGACTTTTGGGGCAAGGAGTACATTAACATCTGCTTAGGATGATTCCAGCTTTGACCATCCACTGCAAGAGGTTTTGGAACAGTAACAACCAAACGGGGTTTCACAGCTTCTGCGTAGGTGTTTTCTACTGATATTTGTTAACAGAAGGTTTGCTCCTGCCTTTGCTGCTGTGGGTGGGTTGGACTGTGGCCCAGAACGTGCAAGGTTAAATGTACAGTCATCTACAGAACAATGTTCCAAACACTTAAATCCATCTTACTAGCACCAAACGTGTTCTGACTTGCAGGTGTGAACCTCTCTTTTGTACAGGGTTCTGTGAGAAACTGGAAAACATGCCGTCAGCGACTCATGATGTGTACTCTTGCCACTTTTCATCATTGGAAAATGGCCTGTAGTTCCACCTGTAAAATCTCTGTGAACATAATTTGTGGTTCAGGCAAGACGCTGCACATCCAAGATCACTGAGGGCAGAGAAGTACCGGAAGAGGCAGTTAATTACCACAGTGGAAAAAAAGCAGCCTGGGAATCAAGTGATAATTGTAATGCAGAAGCTATTAGGAAAGCAAATGTCAAAAATGGTTGCTAGCAGCTACAGAAGGAAAGCAATGACAGGTAAAACTTCTCATGGCAGTAGTTTTACTTACTGCATCTTCAGGCAGGCTTTAGCTGCAAA
Source organism: Egretta garzetta (assembly GCF_000687185.1). Lineage (NCBI taxonomy): Eukaryota > Metazoa > Chordata > Aves > Pelecaniformes > Ardeidae > Egretta > Egretta garzetta. The sequence continues at coordinate 2,546,457 of NW_009260790.1, forward strand.
CTGTCTTTCTGCCCACATAACTCAAATTGCTCGTTATTGCAACTAAAGCCAGGTTAGCCATATTTCAGCTCTCTCAATGTCGTCGTTTTCAGCCCAGACAACAGCGCATTGACTATAAAAGCTGATGAGCCACTATGTAGAACAGAAATTGCTGGATATTGCCAACTTAGGTATTAACAGTCAGGCTGCAGCACTTGTTTAAAGAACTCCGGGAGCAATTTTTTCCAGGCGTTCGTATTGGTGACTGCATGCACAAACTAGGGCATATCCAAATACTGCTTTGCCCATGGGGCTGTAGAAAGTGAACACAGTTATACAGAAATTGCTGAAGAGGTAGCCATTGCAGGCAGCGCTGTTGTTCTCTGCAGACAGCTACGTTTGCTGCTGCAGCAGGTCATACACGATGGTTTTTCAGAGGATCTCTGTGGAGGCAAAATCTCCATGCCATGCAAGTCAGTGGGAGTTCTGCCATTGGCTTCAGTGACGCAGGGATTTCACCCACTGTGCTTCATTCTCCTCCTGCTGTGTTTTACAAAGCTGCATATTGTTTGGGACTCATCTAAAATTGTCTTTATCAAAATTACAGTGCGCTTAGGGGGTTCCAGGAAGGATTAGGCAATTATATGGATAATGAAAATCCACAATTAGGCTAGGATTAAGAGGGAAAATATCCAAGTTTGGAAGCAAGATAAATTCTCATGTTTCAAGGCCCAGATTAACTGCTGCATAAGCAGGCTAGAAGGAACCTTCCTCAGTAAACAAAGTATTCCAGTATCCTCTCTTTCTCCCACTTTTCCTCTGAAGTGGGAAGCATTTCTTGTAAGAGAGAAACCAAAGACAGCGGAGAGAAGCCGCAGGTAGTGCCTAGTAAGTGATATTTGTTCCTTTTAGATTTATTTACCTGTTTCTGATAAGCTTGTTAAAAAGTAGCTTAAGTGCACACAGACAAATGAACTAATGACTGTGTTTAATACCTGTTATATTATTATATCGTGATGTGCAATTAGAAAGCAGTTCAATATAAACACTGTTGTTGGAAAATAGTTTAATTCCAACTCTGTGTTTGTTACCACAAATTACCCCTATTCCCTTTTGTTTCAAACACTTTTCTCTGTTTCCACTTAGCTTTCTTGCGTTTTTTTTAAGACGCATAGGCAGTATATAGTTATTGAAATGCTTTTGACTTTTTGTTTCTTTTTTTTTACAAGCTTCAGCCCTATTAGGAGGGGTTTTCCAAGTAAGTAACATCTGTTGGCTTTTGTCAGCAATTAAATCGGTTCAATTTAAATCTGTGAGTTTATGTCCGTGCTCATAAATCTGAGTGTATTGTCACAGTCCGCACCTGCATGTTACGTTTTACTGTTCCCAGTAGGGAAATTACTCTGAGGAGAATAAAAGCAGATTCTGATGCAGTCCTGTTATCCGTCAGGCTTTTCTGTCAGCTTTTGTGTTTCTAATCCCCCCACAGAACTGCAGAAGTATCAAGAAAAAAGAAGGAAAAAAGGAAAAAGCTGAAGCAATACCTGCTGATCAGTTTGGCAGCCGTTGGGGGCGGAACAATGATTGGTGAGGCTGCCCTAAGCATTTTGGGGACTTGCTCCTGAACTGCATGCACAGCACGAGGGGCAGAGGGAGGGGTGTCTGAATTACACATTCAGCAACAGAAGCCATCATACCTTTTAGCCCAAGCTCTAATTTTAAAGAGTTCACTGCTTTTCTTCGCCAGGCTGAAGGTAGTGTATCACTTCAGATGCCAAAAGACCACCCCAAACAAAACAAAACAAAAACCAAACAAGGAAAGAAACCTCAAATCCAAGAAAAGTATTTTATATGAAAATAAAACTGGAAGAATTAGCTGGAAAAGTTATTCCAGTGTAGCTTCACTGGCTGGGGGAAGTGTTAAACTGAGGTCAAGACCCTTAAAAAAAGTTTTCTCCTCTTTTGCTCTTGTGTTATAAGAAGACCAGATCTTCAACTCTTAAATTCAAAATAGTATGAGATGAGATCAATGTTTCCTAAGCAAATAGGGCATAGCTCACCCCAGTCCACCATACATTCTTCCTTTGACTTTTAAGTTATTCATCTGTGCAGAGATTCAGGGCTTAGGGAGGGTCTCAGAAAGCCCCTTTATTGGTGATGCTGAAAAGACCATCATTTGTACTCTTCCAGTAGCATTAGCAGTACTCACATGGCACAGGGAAATGACTGCCTGGTCTTTGTAAGTGAATACATTGGTGATATCACTTGTTGCATCTTCAGGCTTGACAGGGGGTCTTGCTGCCCCTCTGGTTGCTGCCGGAGCTGCTACTATCATCGGAAGCGCTGGAGCGGCTGCTTTAGGTTCGACTGCTGGAATTGCTGTCATGGCATCCCTTTTCGGAGCAGCTGGAGCTGGCCTTACTGGTAAGAAAGTGACTGCACATTTCTCAGCTACTGAGGCACAGGATCATGTCTGCCAATGCAGAGCTAATGACTTAACTGAGCTCTGCAGAGCAAGGGAAGCAATTCGAGGTGTAATTTTACAACTGAAATTTTTATTTCAATGCTGATTAAGATACTGCGTAGCCCCTGATGACCAAGAAGGAAAAGACTGATGACCAAGTAGGAAAAGACTATTTGGTATGTGGCTAATGAAGGAAATGAAAGCTTGCTGCTTTGGATTAGAAAGATGCTGCCACGGAGAGCAGCGTCTGTTACAGCTGATGTCTGCTCTGCAGCAAAAAAGCCTTCTGCTGGGATACCCTTGGATCACACAAGCTCAGAAGGATCATATTGGCTCCATACCAAGCTTTAAGTAATGCGTGGACTGGCTGAGGGTTTTGGAAAGTAAAAAACCTGATTCAAATTACCCAAGTACTTTCTTACAAAATTCTACCATTGGCAGAGTCTGTCCTTGCTGTGCAATTTCTGAGACTCGCGTTTCTGCCTTGCTGCATGTAGGATACAAGATGAAGAAGCGTGTGGGAGCCATAGAAGAGTTTGAATTCCTCCCACTTACTGAAGGAAAGCAGCTTCATATCACCATAGCAATTACTGGATGGCTGTGCACTGGCAAATATGGTAAGAACAAGACAAGGAAACTGAGAGAAGCCTGGAGAGCCGTGTCTGTGTTCTGTTCCAGGCAGTATTTGTGCTCCTGTAGGACTGTTGCATTTCCCACACTTGCATGGCCTGGTAACTAAAACAGATTGACTCTCAACATAAGACTTTGTAACCCAATCTGCAATCCCAATCAAAATAGAGGAAAGAGAGAGGGCAGTAAATTGGTAGTGATAGTCGGATTGGTAGTAGTCATAGCAGGATTGTTTCTGTTAATAAATGCTGTATGGTTTTGCTAGGAAAGGTCTCTTTGTGGTGGATGATTTCCAGCACGAGGACAAAGTGTCTCACCTATCTCTGAGACCTCCAGCAATTAACAGAAAATAGTGCCTTTTTTCCTTTCTCGGTATCTCCCAGCTAATGAGGTTTATTGGCAAGAAAGTCCCGTCAAGTAAATCCTGTTAAGCACAGCACTCAGGAGGTGAACTTACAGGCAGCAACCTTGAAAGGTCTGTAGTGTTTTATTTTCCAGTATAGCTTGTCATGTAAAATATGTCAACTGTCTGCTGATGTGTTCAGCAACCTGACTGAACAGCTGCCAATTTATTCAGAAGCATAATTAACACTGGATATCATTAATGCAGAAGGATGTCTCTGTCCTGTTGCTTGTTAGGTTGCAGCTTGCTGTCAGAGTGAGTATTTTCACTTTGCAGTACCGTGCTTTGGCTTTTCTTGTTGTCTGCTTGCCAGCGTCCAAATCCCTGGGGTTGGAGGGCTCCCAGGCACTGCTACAAAGACAAGTGTGTCCCTTCAGGAACCTTTTTGTCTGTGTGCCCTTAAAAGGGAGTTACAAATGACACACATTCTTCTTCCATAACTAGCGATCTGCTATAATGTTTAAAAAAGCAAAATTAGATTTTTCATCCATTTTCCTCCTTACAGCTGCATCTGTCTATTTACACACTTGCACGACTCCTTTAAAAGAGAGGGACTGGGGACAAGGATTTTGATGGAATTTGCTACCTTGTGATTTTTGAGCTGCCACTAGCTGCCCAGCTGTACCTTCACAAATCTGACAGTATATTGTGGTGCCATTTGGCATGGGGCTCTCTCGGGCCACTTTGATCAGCTGCCTCAACCTGCCCTGCCTTGTTTGGGGAAGGAGCAGTGTGGGAATGATTTTAGTTAGTTAAAATGAAAATTATGCTCTGCCCTTCAGAGTTCATCTGCCATTAATTACATTGGCAGGCACCTCTTGGCCACTTAGTACAAGCTACACTAAAAACAGGAGAGAGAGTATGGCTTAAAAATTATTATTTCAGCCAAGAATTAGGCTCACACAGTGTAAATTATCCATTATCTCTCAAATGTCCAGGCACTGCTCTTGATTAGCATCTGGAGGGAAAAAATTAAACTGAAGTGGCTAACGACGCTAGATAGCAAAGTAAAAATAATTTCAGTCTGGATCTGCAAATGCAGATTCCTTGTTTTCAGACAGAGCCATTACTGCAGTCCTTGCCCATCCAACTGAAGCACTGGGAAGTTGCTCTGCAATATATTTTGACAAGATCTTACATATTTTCTGTGCTTCTGGTCCCATTGAAGTCAGTCAGTGCAGCCAGTCAGTGCTTCATCTTCTCAGGACAGGCCCTCCTTTGGTCTATATGAGAAGACGGAGCTGCAGGATGTGGCCTGATGTCTGACAGTAGGAGGAATGTCCTTAATACCTGACACCATTAGTGTTAATGTCCATCTGTCTTGGCAGTCTCTGAGGCAGTTGAATGGGTCATGAAGTCAGAGCCTGTCCATGCTGAAAAGCTAAAGCTGCACGATTATTTACAAAGCCCAAATTTATTGTAAAACAGTGGAAATATGGAGTCTAAACCTCACAGTTTTAAATAGGATTTCTTGTTATCACAGTATATTAGTATATTCCAGAGTCCTGGCGGTTCTTTTCTGATTCTTTGCTGGACTCATCTTATCAGGAGTTGCTGCATTTTCTCTGGACATGAATTCTGTCTTTGCAACCTTTCTCAGGGAGCTTCACAGCACCATGGAGCAGCATGTTGCGATCGAGTGAGCAGTATTGTCTGGCGTGGGAATCCAAGTACTTGATGGAGCTTGGCAATGCCTTAGATTCCCTCCTGAATAGTTTTGTGAACATGATGGCTCAAGAAGCCCTAAAATTCACTGTCTTGTCAGGTAAGAACCTAAATCGTGTCAGATCTGCTTGAGTGGCTCTTGTGCAGTGATGCTGTTGGTCTCTGTTTAAAGGAGCTTTCTTAAACAAGGAAGATTTCTGAGAAGGCATATCCTTTGGCAGTATTGGCACTGCCCTGCAGAAGGGGCCCAAGAACCTTCTCTGCCACACCTGTGTTTTACGTTTGCTTTCCTGGATTGCTGTGCCTCCATGTCATCGATTCATTTTTTTAAAATTACAGCTGGAAACACCTTCCTTCACGTGTGACTGTGTTTATTTCTCTATGTTATTACACTGTGTTTTACTGCTTTACATAAACCTTTCAAACATGCAGGTTACATTCATGTATAGTGTCTGTTTGCCTCCGTATCAGAACATCAGATTCTTTCTTATCTTTAGCCTAGCAAAACATTTCTCAGATCAGCTCTTGAGAAAGAAGAACTGGAAATGACAAAAGGTCCTAAGTTTAGCTTTTAACTTCAGTGAACCGTCTTGCTTTTGATGTTTCCTAAGAGCAGCTCAGATTTGTTACTATGCTGTGCTGTTTGCTTTATGTGTTGCAGGTATTGTGACGGCCTTGACTTGGCCAGCTTCGCTCTTAACTGTTGCCAGCGTCATTGACAACCCCTGGGGAGTGTGTCTCCATCGGTCTGCTGAAGTAGGCAAACACCTAGCACATATCCTGCTCAGTCGACAGCAGGTAATTGGCTAGAAATTATCCAGGAATAATCTCTGGAAGGGATTTGGCCCATGGAGGTTAAGTTTTACAGTCATGCTAGTTAACTATCAAGTGGTATCTTTCCAGGGAGAAGAAAATTAATAATAAACTGAAAAATTAAAAAATGGTGCATAAAGGTGACCAGCGTGTGTCTGGTTCATTGAGGAAAAATAGGAGGTCCAAAGTGAATCAGAGAATTCCTGATAAGATTCATTCCATTTAACCTGAAGCTTTTCTAACTGAAGAAGAAGAGGTCCAGGCCATAAATGACAAGTGGCTTGACCACATCACAAAACAGCCAGGCCAACTCACCTAGTGGAAATTTGAGAACAGAAAGATAGGTGAAAAGGAAAAGAGAATACAGAGTGTTAAAAATATACACTGATAATTAAGAGACACTAGCAAAACAAGGTAAGAGAAAACTGTGCAGCAGGAGATGCACCATGAGCCACGTTTTTGCCTGCAGAGAAGTGGAATGGGCTGGTACCTGAAAGAAGTGACAGAAGTTATTAAGCCTCCCTGAGGAGGCTTGCAAAAGACATTTCTGCCCCCCAGAAGCCTGCCGTTATTTGCTGGGCTATCACTGGCATGAAGAGAGGCTGTTTGCTGCTGCCCACGTGTTCGCCTCACAGGCATGTTAGTCCAGTATCGATGATAGAGGAGCCCTATGGGAGCCGTGGCCCCAGAGGTGCGTGTCATAAATAACAATGTCAAACAGCAGAGTGGAAACAAACTTGATTTCTCCAAAAAATACAATCGCAGGAAAGGCAATAAACTTTATTTCATACAAGCCCTTTCTTTTGCTTGGGGGCATTTGTTACTGCCTTTTAAGAATTCCCTATGGTGAAAACACACATTCCAATGCGTGTCTAAAACTAGTTAGCGTGATGTCTAGGGAGTCCATCGCACACCTGCTCCCTGGTTAAAACAAAGGCCATTTTTCATTGTTGTTGAGATTAGGCTTGATTCAATTTGATTTGATCTTATAGAAAACCTTATTAGGCTATTCAGAATAAAAGCTTACCCCATGTCATTTTTTATAACAGCCACACAGTGCTGCTGCCATTCAGTCTTTAATCTAGAAGTGCTCAATGTTTTTGTATTACAGCTGCTGCTTCTGTTTATTGAAACATTTCTAGGAAAATTTTGTTCCGTGAATTATGCTTTCATTTGGAAATTTCAAAACAATGACAGTGAATGTTTTGTTTCTGTTTGAAACATCTACTTTGTTTTAACTTCCGGTCATTGGATTCTCTGAGTATCAAAAACTAAAAAATACTCAGACATGCACAACTCTGAATGTTGAACTGTGCATAACTAAGGATACATAATCCCTTTGAAATCAACCAAATTGCTCGAATGTTTAAAAGGTCATGAACGAGCACAAGCACTTTGCGTTTGAGGGTCTCGGGGATCTTCTGGCCAGTCTCTCTTTCTAGGTGTAGAACAGTATTTGACACCGTTTCCTTCTTTCATTCTTAGGGAAAGCGACCTGTCACACTGATTGGCTTCAGTCTGGGTGCAAGAGTCATTTACTTCTGCCTGCAAGAAATGGCACGAGAAAAAGGTAAAATTCACCTCCTAACCTTTTTCTCCTTTGTTTTCCTTCCTGCTGGTAGAGAAGTTTTTCTTCCAAGAGGAAGAGTTCTTCTGGAACAGAGGTTGTATCTTTTAGGATAGGACAGAAACCTAAAAAAATGGTTTTTAAATGCATTTGGAGCCAAATTCTACTGTCATTTCCACCAGTTCAGTGGATTAAATCCGCCGTCTTCACTCGAGGTGCTCCAGTGTGTCAGTTTGGTCTCCAGTTTGTAAACAACAACTTGACATTTTGTGACATTTGACTGCTCGATCAGTCTGTGAGTTGCCCACGCGCCACTGTGATCTTGGCAGAGGATGCCTTGCCTTTATTGGAAGCTCTCTGGAGCTATTGTATCTGATTCCCTGAGTCCTCCCTTCCATTTAAGTCACTGAAATGCCACTGTCATCTGCTATTTTCATGGTAATTTTTCCCCAAAGTCAAGTATAAAACCATCTGTCAATTTATTACCCGTTGTGGTTCTGTTTATTAATAGATTCTATTTTTAATTTAGAAAAAGAATAAAATCATTGTGATCAGTTGATGTAAATTGTATCTTGGAGTTGAGTCAGTAGTTGAGTGTGTGCATGCAGCCTGCCTTCCCCCCCTACGTAGCTAATTTAATTCATTAACCATCTAGCCTCACAAAGAGTCACTAATAAATAAGGAGCTTTATAAAGGAAAACATTCAATAAAGTCGAAGAAGGTGGGAATAGAGTCAAGTGAGGACGGAGAAGGTCAGCATTTTTTCTGTTGACAGCTGCGTGCCAGAACTTCACTTCTGGTTTAAGATGGAAGTCCTCAAATACAGGAATTCTGTTCTCAAAATAAATCTAATCAAATCCAGAATGATCCTAATGGAGTTATACTGAAGCCAGAACCCAGATCCTAATCTGGCCTTAGATCTGCTCTTTTTGTGTCCTAAGAATGCCGGGGGCTGAGATATTTTCAGGCTTTTATTTAATGGTCTGCAGTCTCTCGCTGGAATAACATGGGACTGTAGCTAAGTAATACGTGAAAGGAAATCATTACGGGTCTTTGAGGTTGGCTGCCATTCTAAAGAAATCTAAGCATCGTAATTATGTATCATAGCAGCTCCCCACTGTACGCTAATTTTTCAGTTCCTTAATTGAATTATGAAAGCTGAGCTGTTTGCAAGATGAAAAGCAGCATGTTTAGTGCAGATTGCCAAGCCGTTCTTCACATGCACATTCCAGCGCAAGCCGCAGAAGGAATGGAGCTGGGACCTGGGACATCTGAGACTGATTTGGGTTTGGACTTGGATGTCTCACATAAAAGGAGTACAAGGCCTAGTCATGCAGGCCTTTTGTATCCAGATGGCAGTGGCATTTCTGAGGACAGATAACTAATGGTGGATTATCCAATGAAACACTGTGGCAGAAACTCAAATTCTCTTAGAAGAAAATACTGTTCTGCAAAGCAAGTAAATAACCTTCGGCATACTTCATCGCAAATGTCTTTGAAGCCAGAGCTTAGTAGGTTTCCAGAAAATGACATTCTAGCAGAAGATGTAGTAATGACCCATCAGAGACAAGCAACTACATGAGAAGATCATTGGTCTCATTTCTTCATCACGAATCCCGTGCGTTTTAGTAAATAAGAAGTGTAAACTAATGAAAACTGACAATGGTCTGAACCTGAACCTTGAAGCCATACTGCGCTCGATAGGAGTGAGGTATCACATGTTACGTGTTTGTCTAACACTGATCACAGTGCCTACAGAATCACACGTGTGACCAGTATCACTGCTGGGTTATCATCTCTGCTGTTGTTAGGTATCAGGAACACTGCTGCCAAACCCTGCCGTGAAACGCTGTCCTTGGCACTGCAGCTGTACAATGCCCAGAGAGCACTAAATTCCACCCCTGTTCTCTTTTCAGCAAGGATGAATGTGATAAGATGCTCTCCTCTTTGCCCAGCAAGCTGTACCCTAAAGATACAGCAAAGCTCAGCTCCTGAAGACTGGCTATGGCCTCTGGGTCAGCTTGTATCTTCCACACCTTTTCCGGACAAATCATCTTGCCAGTTTTTAAAGTTTGCCCATCAGTAGTTGTTTGGGGCTTTTTTTTCCCCCTGCTGTGCAGACTTTATTATTCTTCATCATATAAGAGGTTTGCAACTGTGAAATACATTTAACTGATCTAGAGTGTCAGCAACTACGTAGGCCAGTTCTCAGGTTTCTGTCCCCTTCGGTCAACATTCAAAGAAAATGAGTGTTTTTCAGCCAAGGCTAAACATTTTTGTTCTGAGCAAGAAATAAGCTGTACAAAGGACTGGAGAAACAAAAGCTTCTGCTACCTTACCCAAATGTTCAGGATCCTGATGAATTAGCTGTTTGTTTATTCAGTTGGCTCACGCTGTGGCCATGGAATTTAGTACCTTGGTTGGAACAAGCTCCCCGTTCGCAAGGCTCTGGGTTTCTTTTTCATTGCCCATGATTATGGGAACAGGACTTTATTGCTCACAGATTACACTAACAAAATTGAATTGCTCTTTGCTGTTCTCTTGATGGGTGCAAAAATTTGCTTTGCAGTAAGAAATAATACCACGAGAGCTCTTTTGGATTGTTGTCAGGCGCTGGGATTTACGCTGCAGAGAAAGATGCAGGCACTGCAGGCAGCTCCAAGTCCTTTACTGCTATTAGGGAAAGGAAACCAATTAATGTACATTTTAAAAGTCTAGCCAGGCAGCACCTTTCTGTCATAATTTGATGTGGCATGCAGTCATTCTCACTTTCACTTCCCCGTAAACTTCAGCATATTATTTTACAAACTGTGAACGCCAGCCTGAGAATGGTTTAGCTCCCATCTTGTGCAGGCTGGTCTCCCACAGGTGGAGAGTATGGATTTGGCACGCTATGCCCATGAGTCTCCCAAGACGTGCACTGCTGTGAATTTCATTTAACTGCTATGGCATCAGGTGCTTGATCTCTCTTTACAAAGAAGATTTATGAATAGATATTAATATATTGTTTAGGAGTTTAGGAAAGTAGCAGAGCTGCCCGGTATTTCTCATTCAGCCATTATTTCTACTGAAATTCCCCAGCTGCAGCTGTCTGATAAGAGAGGAAGATTTATTGTGCTTAAAAGCCAATGTTCCTTTTCAGCAAATCATGCCCTGGGCATTCAGGTTAAAGTACCCTTCAAGAAAATCAAACCAGTTTGATAGATTCTCACTTTGTGTCGGCAAATGCCTTCATTGTTTCTAGTTTCCAATCAATATTAAGAATTTGAGGGTTTTCTGTTGCATGTGAAGGTCACGTTTTTCATTAATTCAGCTCTAAGGGCTGGTTGTGGGAAGAATTTATCATGCTTAATATATGACATTGGCTCGCTATATGGTCTGTCAGTTCCTTTCACCTGTTTCAACGCATAATAGTTCAGCTCTGTGCAAACCCAGATTGATAGGTCTGTGGCAAGAACTTTCCCCAGGTTTGCTGCTTGAACTGGCTCTTTCTGGACAGAGGCCAGGCCACTTCTGCTTCTTGCCATCAGCCTAGCTCCTTTCCATGTCTCAGGATCTCTAATTTTCATTTACCAACTCCAGCTGGAACTGCAGACACTTAACGTTTATGAAAAATGATGTTTAAATCCTCCTTTCCATTGTTTCTGTCTTTAAAATTTAAACCACAAAAACGATGATTTTTCTGTAGTGCACATCTGAACATACCCCTCCTTCGTGTAAAGATGTATTTTCTGATCCGTCTTCTAAATCTGAGCTGTTCTGCTTTCATCTTTATAGACTCTCAAGGGATCATTGAAGATGTGGTCTTACTGGGAGCTCCAGTGGAAGGAGAAGCCAAGTACTGGAAAGCTATCACGAAAGTGGTGTCGGGCAGGATCATAAATGGTTATTGCAGGTCTGTACACGCTCCATCCCGTGCTTCATTATCCTAGCATCACTTTGAAATGATTTTGTACATTTTGTACATGGTTAATGGTTGGACTTGATGATCTTAAGTGTCTTTTCCAACCTAAATGATTCTATGATTCTATGATTTATCCCTTTTAAACGTTTTGTGAATAATTGTTCAGCTGGTGAGTACGTTGATGCAATAACTCCAGAGACAGCAGTGCCAGAGCCTCTTCCCTCCAGAGGTGTCTCCCTTGGATTAATTGGAGATGACAGTCTTCAGGAGACACTTGAAGGCTGTTCTGCCTCCAGCTCTTGGCTGTTTATGATGCAGAGTTACACTGGAAGCCTGAGGTGCTCAGTATGTGGGTCCTGTTCATATGGCAGCAGTGTTATATCACCCTGGCAGCTTAAAGCTGGGTCAGTGTGTTTGTGTGCATAATCTGACATATTCTAAGGCCCCTTTAAATCTGAGCTTTATGTAAAGGACTATAAATATGGCCATAAAGTTCACTGACAGTTAAAGAATGTGAATTAAAATCTATAAAAGCTTTGAAATACAATTCACTAGGGGCTGCTTATGGGGAACAAGATGTGAAAATTGCAATGGAAGGGAAGGAGCTCAAGCAAATGGAAGAATTTTTATACCTAGAGTCAGTTTCTGTCAAGATAGTCCACATGAACAAGGTATTTTACTTACAAAGGAGGTATAGCTGGAAGAGCTGTAGCAAATTTACTAAGGATGTGAAGGAATAGAAAGGTTACCTTGAAACCAAATACCGGCCTTTTAAAACTGTGCAGACAACTGCTGTGCAGAGTTGTGAGAGCTGCTGAGTGAAAAGGGGGAGATTCAGAGGCACAAACCAGCTGAAGCAGTCTTACAAAAGCTATTAAGAATTCAAGTGACAGTATCAAATCTAATGACTGTGCATTGGAAGATAATTGTGACAAGAACACTGCTTACCAGCACAATTAGAAGAGAGGAAATTAAAATGAAGGAATGAAGCAGGGAAGACTAAGAGAAAATAAATTGAGAAATAACCAGGCAAGAAGATTAGCAAAGAATATGTAGCTGCACGTCAAGACAGCTTATAAAGCCACAAGCCCTCAGGTCAAGGCCAGTTGGCACTTTTCATACACACATATATGCCTACATACGTACATATAAGATGACGCAGTATTGTATTACTGTGCATCTAATATAGTGTATGAATTTACAAAGAAGAACTAATAAAAGAACTAAAAGCATTCAAGATTAAAACAGTAAATTATTAATCCCATCTGTCAGTTAGGCTGAAAATGGTTGCTTTTGTCCTTTTTGGATCACGGGAGGTTTTATGGATGCTGGGTGTGCACACCAGTTACAGCATCTCTTCATGTGATGCAAGGAAAAAGCAATTGCTGCCTCCTTGGGAGTGCTTCGGTGTTCCTCCAAGAAGCCATAAATGATAGCAATTGTTGCATATGAGTGAATTTGCCCTGGCAAATACCATTCCTCCCTGTGTTATACAAAAATCAGTTTCACTGCAGAAAGCTCAGTGTGTTCATTTCCTATAATAATAATAAAAAAACCCTGATCTTGTTATAGTTTCAAAGCCTGCATGTGCTGTTGGAATAAAATACTGTGTGTGTTTGTACCTCTGTGTGTGCAGTAATTTGGTTAGTTGGTGCTTTGGCAAGCCCATGTTGAATGAAAAATGATGTCAAAATTGTAGCTTGTTGCTCACAAATAGGAAGAAGCAGGTGAGGAGGCTGTCAGGAAATATTCCACGATGCTGGTTCTCTACTTTGACCTCAGATGCTGAATTTGAGGGTTATTCAGTTAGCACAAGGGGCAGCTAGAGGAGGTGACTGAGAGATACGGAGGATTTATGTGAGGATATTAGATATGAGAGAAGGACTGTACAAACATTTCGTGGTAAGACCTCACCTGATCCTGATTTCTTGAGTCTTTTGCTTAGATAAACTGTGGCCTCGTTCTGTCACTTTAGGAGTAACTCTGTTTGGATCAGATGAATTACATTGAATAGAATGTCTGCAAGATCAGATTTGGGCCCAATTTGTTGAGCTTCAGTCCAGTGTAGCTTCTCTCCTTCGGCTTTGAAGTCTGAAAGGACACGGAGAGTGAAGGCCAGCTGTCAGAGCTGTCCCGTCCAATTTCACAGCAAGGTTACAAATTCCGAGTGGGAAACCTTAACCAAATTAGTTAGACTTGTTCAGCTTTTGACACAACCCATGCCTGAGTAGCATGGATGCATTGCAAAGATTTTGCAGAGCTCTGCATAGACTTACAGCTCCTAGTGTGGAGCATTTTGGAGTGGACAGGAGCAGCCAGAAACGTCCATCTGTGCATTTCAGCTGCTGCCACCACAGAGTACAAATACCACTCGCATCCAACTTAAATCCACTCTGTAGAGTGTAGTGGCATTTAGGTGCCCAGATTTTACGCTGTGGCTCAGTGCAGGAGAAGAGGTTACGCGTTTCCAAAGGATGCAGCGCCTTCTCTTGTCATGCTATAGTCTACCCTGAAGCCATCACAGTGACTTACAGCAGTACTTTACAATGGGAACAAACTCTTCCTAGTTCTGTCATTGAAACTGTGTATTTATACAGTACCTATAAATCAGGAGCATTCTGAGGAACTTCAGAGTAGGTATTTATGTCAGCAACATTGGTATTGTAGGCCTCATCACGTTTACAGCTGTCTGCAGGCTGGAGAACTTCTACCTATTAGTACATTAAAAAGATTAAATATGTGAATGTATTGCAATCTCTGAGGAAATACAGAAATAAATAGAAGGGTCAGATTTTTAATGAAATTCAGACTCACCCTACTGTGTCCCAGGAACCTGCCCTGAATTTGGCAACTGCTGTGATTCCTGCACCAGACAAAGCTGCAGTGGGCCTTGGTCCAGACATCGCTGTGCTTCCCGGCCCTTCTGCTCTCCTTGTGGGCTGTGTAGTCACAGATTGCATTGGTTTGGCAACAGGATTTATTCTACTTTTCTTCTGCTCTGCTCCTAGGGGAGACTGGCTGCTGAGGTTTGTATACAGAACCTCTTCCATCCAGATCAACGTTGCAGGCCTCCAGCCAGTAGACTTGGATGACAGGAGGATGGTAAACATGGACCTTTCGTCTGTAGTAAGCAGTACTTCTTGTATTCTCATTTTTTTCTATCTGTCCTTCGCTTGCAGCACTGTAACCTCACACTCATTGATTAGGGGAAGACAGGATACTGAAGAGAGCACCTCTATGCACATTGTCCCTCATTCCTTTCTTTGAGGTGACTCTCATCTCAGACTTGACTATAGATTTTGTTGGCCCAGCCAGTGCTCAATATTGAGCAAAATAATGAGAATTTGCCTCTCTTGTTGGATACATTTGAGGGTTTTTGGGTTTTGAAATATCTCATACTGGAGACAGAAAATGCCACTATTCTTGCAAGCCCCGGATCAGCAGGTAGGTAAGATCAGCAGCTGGGAGACCTGGAGCTCACACGCATGACTATGGAGGAGGTGCAACCTGCAAGCTTATCGTGGTGGAGCCTTCAAGGGTCGTCCAGGGGCAAGTTCATAGGCCCTTATACCTTGGTCCCCTGGGCTGCATTGACACCGTGCTGCAGGAGCCAGTCTGTAATTACAGAAGCTCTGTGATGTCGATGGCTGGTTTGCTAGGTCCAGACGTGGGCTGCTGCCTTTTTTTGAGTGTAGATCTCCAGGAAGCGGGAAGAGATTCACCTGTATGTCTGGTAGACATTGAGTTTCCTCAAAGCTATCTGGCATCATTAATGATAAGCCGCTATATTGTATATCTAGCAATATTCAACTCAATTACCTTAAGCAAATTAATGATCTCATTGCCTTGTCTTCACTCATGAGTGAGCTCTTCCGCAGAAAATCATGCCAAACTTAGCTTGTGCATTCATACTTGCAGTAATATTGGACATGCAATCTTGTTTTTCTTAATGTTTTAACTCATTCTTCACTCTCTGCAAACTGGACTGGAAGATGCTCAGCACAAAGCTCAGGATACTTCCGTGGTCATTGTTCCTGCCGTGACTCCCCCCAGATGTCCCCACAGGCTGGTAGGGGTTGTCAGCGTTGCTCCAGAGCCAAAGGCACTTTTAAGTGCTTTCAGATTTTTTGGAGCACCAGCCTGCTGAGCCTATAAATACCCAACTGTTACCAGCTCATTTCATTCATTATAACCGAGCTACGTGCAGCCCTTGCCAGAAAACACAGGGCTTAATGCTCTACAGATAAAATAGAGGCTTTGCAGAACAAAATATAGCCTTCCCAGAAGGAAGTGGTGTAGTAGAGGCTTTTAAACATGGTCCAGCACTGTAGCTGTTCTTGTATCTTTGCATCTTACCGGGTTGTCTTGGTTAGCATTTCCACATGCTCCCACATCCATTTTTTCACTGTCCCCAGAGTTGCCATTAGTCGCTTGCGAGCAGTGACATCGGTTGCTGGCATGAAAAGAAAAATGGCCAAAGATGTCAAGCCGCGGTGGCACTGGGGTGACTTTTCCTGTTAGTTCAGTCAGTGTTACTCTCCTCTTTTTGACTTCTCTTCAGAGACCCTCTTTCTGTTGACCTTCTGCTTCCTGAACTTCGAGACCCCCTGGAGTCCTGCAGACTTTATGCTGCCTGGCTCGCAGCAGCCTCTCCATTTTTCCCCCAGAGGAGCAGTATTTACATTTCAGCTAAACGATAATGGTTGCAGAGCTGCTATCGGCTAATCTTCTATTGTTGTGCATCTGTATCCGTGCTGCGTGATGCCAGCAGACAATCCCAGTGCTGTTCTCATTTCAGAAAGAGCTGACACTTTCGCTCGTTTAATGTTACGCAAAGCATTGGGGGGAAAAAAGACCAACCCCTGCCCCAGGGGGAAAAACCTGTATTAAGTAAGTGTCATTCTCTTGATCCATTTTCCAGACCATGGAGCTTTATGAAAAGAACTACAGTGCATTCCGATGAGCATTTTTAAAGTAAAAGGAGCAAGAATGGGGAAGGAAGTATTCAGGGGCAATATTTTTTAAAGTGGCAAGAAAACAAAGATGGATGTTGCTGCAAATACAGTGCAGTAGCATAACAGAAATATGTAGATAGATATTTTCTGTAGTGGGGACCAGCTCCATCCCTGCCAATGCCCTTGTTGCAGGTCCTCGGGAGTCTCCTTCCAGGAATAAGAAAGGACAAGCTGTGATAGAAGAATAAAGCATAGGTGATGCAGAGGTGCTCAGTATGCAAATATTGTGCAGGCAGCCTTGGTATTTTAGGCATCTCCCAGTCCATCCATCATGAAAACCGGGCTGGATCCAGAAGGCTTGGTTCTCTTTGTTGTGGTAGCATCAGAATCCTCAAATGAGTGGAGGACTAAGAGACCTCAGTATAAACAGGAGTTCACCTCCAAGGCATTTATTGCATGTCTCTCTTGATTAGTATGTTTTTTATCTGACTGTCAGTAAAAAAAATGAGAGAAAAATGTCCTCCCACTCAGCAAATGCAGTTATAAAAGCCTTCCTTGTGGTTACAATGGGACTGATTTATTCAGTAGATTTATTTGACAGCACCTGTTACAGAGACCAAGGATGTAATTGAGCTGTAGTGTATTAGATTGATTGCTGTTTGTGCAAATGGGATATTGTAGATTACGTTTTGCATTAACATTTGAATATTGCAGAAATGCTCAGAGTTAGAACGTAGGCAGAGCATTTTCATGGAGGCTCACAAGTCAAGAAGACTGCTTAAGTTTCTCCAGGCAGTTTTACCACAGCAGAAACCAGGAA
>NW_009260790.1:2563668-2565649 GCF_000687185.1 Egretta garzetta
AGTTATTGCAGAAGTCAGTACTGTTCGCTTGTTAGTCCAATGTGAAAATTGCCTTAAAGATCTTTAGACTATGACAAAGTTTTGCATCGACATTAAAACTCCTTCCTTTCCCATGCTTTTGATGGCAGCTAAATTCTCCTTTTCCTATTCTTCAACACATTGTCTAGATGGCAGCTGCCTGCCTGCTGCTGGTGCTCACAAATTCCTGTAAAGGCAACGCGTGGCAACACCAGCTGAGAGTAAACCCCTCCTTATTCAAACACCTGGAGTGCCAGAGCTGTGCTCTGCACGGCTCACAGACTGAAGACACAAGGGGCTTTTTAATCTCTAGAGCAGTCATTGCAACGGTACGTAGAGAAAACATGCTGATGCATTTCACAGCCGTGTTCTCCTGCAGCACCTCCACCCAACGGAAGGCAAAACAGCAGAGCTTCTTTTTAGAATAACCCATGTCACACATCAGCACACCTTTGCTTTTTCCCTCTGAGATACCTCAAAAGCTTTTTACCTCTTCTCTTCTTTGCTGCTGTAACTGAGCAGTGGGAAAGTTCTCTGTGTGACAATGATTAAAAACCGAGAACTGATCTCTCTCTCCAACAGCTCTCTCAGAAGAGGGGCCTAGTATTCCCATTATGAAGGCAGGCAAACAGATTCAAAGCAGTCTGGCCTTTAGCCAGGCAGGTACACAGCGTACATAAATACCGTAAGCAGATGAAAAGTCTGAATTTTGTGAAATCCAACCGATTTGGCACTTCTTTGAGTCAGGCTTTTTCCCTAAAATGCATTAAACTGTGGAGTTTTTTCCCCGGTATTCCCAAGACTTGCAGCAAACAATTAGTTGTGGTTATGAAATGTGGATTAATTAAGAACCCTGGGGAGTTCAAAAGGCAAAAGGTTGCCTGTGTCTCATTACACCTTTGTTTCACTTGTTTCAAATGAGCAGTGCCACCTCCCGTGGTGACAGGCATTACCAGGATCAGAAGAGCAACAGCCAGGAGCAGAACTCTGCTTCAGGCAGGGGCTCAAAGGAGCCTGGAGAGCCTTCTCTCACATCTGGGGGCTATGCAAGTCTCTGTGGAAACGAGTCAGTTTGTCTGCTAGCTTGTAAGGTCACAGGGATGAGTTCTTCCTCTTTGTATGTCCCTGCAACCCCGGAGTCATCAGTGGCTTAGTTTCCTGTGATCCTTCTTGCTGTCGATTTGGGAGTTCTGAGAATGACACATTAAATACATATTAAATACATCTTTCCCTTTGGGATCCAAGCAGAGGGTGCTGGCAATGTCAATGTATTAGAACAGAGGAAGAAACTGAAAAAGCTTTTCCAAAAAAGTGCAAACAGAGCCATTAAGAACTTGCAGGTTTTTTTGCTTTGTGGCAGAAAAAACCTCAAAGGCTGGTGTCCCCCCTTGCTTCAACACAGATGTATTGCTTGGTCCTGATGTACTCTTTGGAAGGCTGCAGATATTTAGCTGCTTTTAAAAGGCAGAGAGAACCATTTTATAGTGCTCCTTGAGCCTTTATTTTGTAAGTCTGGTGCCAAAATTCACACATGCCCTGCCACTCAGAAGCAGCATGGTGCCATAACAGTGTGGCCTTCCTGCAGATTTATAGAAGTAGTAATTTACCCGTTTCCTCCATTGTGCCTGGAACACGTGTGTGTCGTTTCACGGTGTGGGTTTCCACAACATCTGTTTGAGTGCGTACAGTGTTCAGACACCCCGACTACCCTGGGCAAAGCTGAATTTCTGGGACTGCACCCCTCTCCTTCAGGAAAGCTGAGTTTACCAAATGCCACGTTTTAGAAAGCTTTGCAGGTAGTTTATAGAATCATTTGGTTGGAAAAGCCCTTTAAGATCACCAAGCCCAATCGTTAGCCTAACCCTGCCATCCCACCAGTAAACCCTGGCCCTAAGCACCTCGTCTGCCCAGCTTTTAAATCCCCCCAGGGATGGGGACTCGACCCCTTCCCTGGGCAGCCCCT
>NW_009260790.1:2565785-2581021 GCF_000687185.1 Egretta garzetta
GTTGTAGGGAGCGATGAGGGCTCCCCTCAGCCTCCTCTGCTCCAGGCTGAACACCCCCATTTTAGACGTTTACATCTAATACAATTCAGCACACGAAATCTGCTATTCCATTTGAGTAACCAGCAAAGGTTTTATACCATTACGTCTTTCTCCCATGGAGTGTAACTATTTGCATCACTTATCACCTTTTACAGATTTTTTTCTTGCGCTTTACACAGTAGAGCTCCTTGCCTTCAAAAATAGGACTGTTCTTGCAAAGCCAGGCATTGCAGACTCCATTCTTGGAAGGTTTGCAGGGAACAGGTTTGTAGCTGTTGACTTTGCAAGCAGCTATCCCAATCACAGAGACCCTACTCGAGCAAAACTGCCAGCATAAGCAGGAGGAGTTTTCCCTAAGTAGTGTTAATAATGTTTGATTCTGCAAGAGTGGCTGCACAAAGCACGCTGAGGTGAATTAAGGACAGAGAATTTAGCTTTCTAGTTCCTGTCTTATGGTGGAACATGAACACTAATTCTGTATAATTTTTGTGTTCACTTTTGAACTTCATTTCTAACCCCTTCAGCCAACATGGAAAGAAAATTCAGCTGCAACATCCAATTAAAAGTATTAAGCAAAGGGGAGACCAACTTAGCTGGCACATTCTGTACGCAAGGTTTTCTCTTGGAGCACGGTTTCAGCTGACGTGTTTGAGATCTTGCAATTACAACAGCTTGCATTATTGCTATTAGCTGACCGTAGCTGAAATACCGTGAAGCTTATCACTGCCTGCTGCCCCAGTGACACTGGGGTGAGGTAACGTCTTAAACTTGCCTGGTGCAATGGATTTCTAGGAGGTCTTATTGCTAAGGAGAGGTGCTGCACTGCTCCATAGCTGTTGAAATTTCCCAAATGCCCGAGACTTCTTGCCCAGATGCATTATTACCATCAACTGATAATGGAGATTAAGGGATGAATAAACTGAGAACAGCTCATTGTTCCCAACCACGGCAAAAATTCCCTCAGTTAACCAAAAGTGATCTTGTTATGTGGAGTTGAGCTGAGAAGCTGGTTTGAAAGCCACAGAGATGGTGTCGTTTCATCTGCCGAATCTTGTGATTTCCCAGGGCAGGATGGGGAGAGGAAGGGTGATTGGTCCCTTTCAGCATCACAGAGGAGTTGTCCTCTCCTGCAGGCAGGTCCTATTATATCATCCTGATTATGGAGGCTGAATCTCATCTCAGTGTCGTCTGGACAAGGGTCATCTGGGCCCTTGAAAAATTCTCCATAATCCTGGCTTGATCAATATAGCAGACGTTTTGCATCACTAGCAGACAGCTGTCATTTATAATGTCAGATATCTGGGTCCCCCAAGCTATTTTTAGGAACAGTCCCGTTCGATATATCAATCCAGCCTTTATTTTTGGGGATCTCTTCTCCTCTGAGGCCCAAGAGATTATGTTCAAATTATCCCCCAGCGATAATTATGTGCATAGTTTATGCTGGGCCTTTTAAAACATTCTTTATACCATCTAATTTAAATAATTTCCACTTGGATTAGCACCAAAAAATAAGCATTTGATTATAGCCACCTTAAAAGTGAGTGGCATGTTTTGCAATCTTGATGTAGCTAGAGAGACTTTTGCGTGTTCAGACACCAACCTAATAGCTAAGGAAAAGAACCGATTCCACTTCTGGCAGTCGTCAGTGAGAGCACCAGCAAAAAAATAGTCAACAGCAGCTCCGCAAACAGTTGAAAAATTCATGGAAGCAACTTGTTGCCTTCAGCTGGCTGGCTTCATTACCTGTCGGGAGAAGGACACGTGTGAAGGCACCTTTCCCTTGAAACTCTTTCAAGGGCTCTTATTAATTCAGAATTTATGAAGCTCCCTCTTCCTAACTTTGTCCTGCCCGTCATGGCTGATGTACAGCTGCTCTCCATCTTGCTCCCTCAGGGCTCCAGACTTCTAAAACTTAGTTCCTCCATTTGCTTCCTCGGTTTTCTTGTTACATTCTGTATTTCACTCCTCTCCATCATACAGTCCTCTTGGAATTGGTGGAGGGAAATTGAGAGTAAAGCTGGCAGAGTTTTTCAGCAGTGGACGACTCCAGCAAAAAACCCCCAGTGTTCACTCAGAATTTTCAACATTGACATGTTCCCATGGATTGTATCAAAGTTTGATGGAAAAAGGCCTTGGAAAAACTTACTGCATTCATGTGAAACTGGCCCGAGTGCTGTCTGCGGGCAACGTCCCTCAGTTATCGTCCCAGAGGTGAGAATTACTTGATCGATAAGTTGCGGCTGAAAGATGATTGCATGTAAAAATTACAGTCTTGGTCAAGAAATGTCGCTATAATTAAAGGAGAACTTTTACTGGTCAAATTAGTTTTTAAATGAGAATCAAAATAAGAATTGAGTGACTTATTCTATTTACAAGCATTGTAATTGTGCGAAGGGATGATTTAGAAGCAAAGCCTATTAGCTTCAGCTGAACCATGCTCCAATCTTTATTCCATCAGTTTTTCAGAGCAGAAATAGAAACATTAAAGAGGAATAATGCAAATGACATTGACAGTATTTTCCAAATAAATTCAGCTCTATAAAGTTTTCCTCAAATATATTTTTATTGGCTTCTCCTCTGCTGGAAGCCAGGACTGCTCATGCTCAGGATATACCTATAGTGCAAGGGAGGACTTGCCTCAGATGCCAAATTCACATTTTTCAATAAATCTATTTAAATTCCAGCTCCTGAATTAGCCGACGTGTTCACTGTCCTCGCTTTTGGAAAACATCATTCCCTAAGAACCCAAACAGAAGGATTTTATTTCTATTTTAACTTCATTCACCCACAGCCTCTTTCAAGGTTCATTTAATGTTCTTCTGGTTCTCACTGTGGGCATCTTCTCTGCCGTGGCCTTTGCCAGCTCCAGCCGTATTTCCCTGCCTGAGCAGCACTAGGTCTTTGCCGTAAACTTTCAGAAAACTGTGGAAAGCAGATAGGACATTTTCTGCCAGGCTGAATGCCCTCTGTCATGCAAGACGTACCCAGCGCTCTGAATTAAGGCTTACGCTGAGATGTGGGAATAACTCTGACCGGAGGAGCCTGCCAGCTTGGCAGAGATGACTGCGTTTTGAGTGATAACCTGGCATAGCTTGGGAGTCCTCTAATCAATCAGTCTTTGCCACCATCTGGCAGAGGAGGGCTGCACGGGTTTGGGGGCAGGATCCAGGACTGAGGATTTTTTGGAAAGCAAGAGCAGCATTTGAGTTTCTTCCCTTCTTTCCCAATGCTACCCCAAAACCAGCTGGCAGTTCATTTCAGAGTGCAGGGTTGCACTCCGGTTCTCTTCCTGAACGATAAATTCACTGCCGCTTATGGAAATGGGAAAAGAACCTAAGAGCTGAACTGGCAATAACAAAAGTTGCTGAGCTGGCTCTATTGAGATATGCCACCCGGAGGCGGTTTGCATTTCATTATGTGTGCACACAAAGTGTCTGACACACCAGCGGGGAAGAAAGGGCTGCTGAAAAGTGAGGTGTGATTATTATCTGAGCTTTAGAAACTGCAGCTCACTCTGTTAACTCATTCACCCCCCACAAAACACCGATTTCTAATAAAACCAATAGCATTTGTCAAAAGGGAATAAAAAAAAAGGTCTGGAGAGATATTTTAAGTTGAGGGTATCTTTTACCTGCAGGATAAAGTTGCTCTTTGGACATGACAGGCTCAAAACAAATGAAAGAGGTGAAATTCTCAGCCGTATTGATGACCTGCACTCCTGTGAACCTGCGCATCCTCTGCTCACACTGCAGTCATTCTTGCTCCTCAGTAATTCTCTGTGAATCCACAGGACGAGGAGGAAGACACAGCCCAGCTGCTCTGTCCTTTATCTCTCCCTGCAGGTAGCAGAAAGGCCGAGGGACTTTTGCGTGAGCTCTCGCAGATTACACGGCCCTGCAAACAGCTCTGCGAGCCGTGCCAGGCTTCGGAGCAGGCGTGTGCTCTTTGTGTTGGCCGCTTGGGATCGGTGCGGGAGGTCTTTTTGAAGGAAACTGGACAGGATCTTAAAACGGTTGGCTCTGGAGTGAGCAAAGGCTTCCTCTGCCATATTGAGCAGAGCAATGTCATTGTCATACCCCGTGTTGTGATGGAGTAGGAGTCTTGCCTGTGCTCATGTGAGTCCATGGCAGAGCCAGGATCGTATGTAGTACCTCCTTTCTCCCAGGTCCTTTCTCTGTCCACCACTTGGCAGGCTCCCCAGGCATCCCCTCTGGGCTTCGGGGTACACCTTGCGTTCCTATAGCTCAAAACCTGAGAGAAGTTGGGATTCTTCCTCTGTCCCAAAGAGCTGGATGGATCCTGTGTTGGTGCTTTATCTGTTCTTTCACAATGCTGGGGAAAAACAACTACAAAGGCAATTGAGTGGAGCTGTGGAGATTGCACCGGCTTACTGCTAATGGAGAGAGCTGCGTGGTAACTGCAAATTGCTTCCATTATCGTCTCTTCTCAGGCACGCTGATCTCTGTCCCCTGTCCCTCTCTGCCTAGAGCTGCCACCGTTAATACTGAGAGCAGCATCTGTGCCACAGAGCTCACAGCTCGCCTTGGTACAGCGACCACCAGTGGGTTCGCTGCAGGCCCAGGGGTGGCGTTATTTGTTTTCAAAGCTCCCGTAAATTGAACTGTGTTCTGTGTTTTTATGACACCGTAACCAGAGGCTCTCATTGTACCAAATAAAAAGACTTCCATTTGAATTTAATAGATGCAGCTGATTATGCTCAATGACATTTTTGACACTTCTGGGTGGATTTGAACTTGAAAACCTTTCCAAGCTTACTGAACTGACGGCTCCTTTCAGCTGACTGATCCATCCACCTGAACAATCTGTAGTCCTTCGGAGATCTTCCTGTGTGGTGCTGTAGTCCTGCAGCAGAACTAGCGATGTAGGCAGCTGGCTTGTGTTTTCCAATGAATCAAAGCAACCATAAAATCAGATACAACGGGGGAGAAGTCACCTAAGCACACGAATAAACCTACCCTACTGCTTTCATTTCCTTATAACAACCATAAATATTATTTGCTTTGGTTACAAGGCACTTTTCTATTCCACGTATTCTGAAATTCCTCCTGCACTTTGTTCCGACAAATATTCAAACAATTCTTGATTTCCCTTTCAAGTTTTTATTGTCCCTTACAATGTTTTAGATGTTACCGTCCCTTCTCCAGTAGAGCCTACTCAGTGGAGGAATTAGGTTTTCAGATTGCAGATGAAAGGGGCTTTTGAGAGCTGGAGTTGCTGAATTTTCCCACCAGGATGGCTTCACAGCTTTCAAGCAGCAGGGCAATTTGTTCGCCCTTCTTTTGCTGCCAGCTCAGTACTTAATGTCACGGTATAGCAGAGGAAGAGTCCTGCCTCTTGCGCTTCTCAGGACTTGCACTGGTCTGGCTTTATGGAATCCTCTCCTGGGCCATCCTGGAAACAGAAGTGAGTTTCCTCTGAAGAGATTTAGACCCGCAGCAAGGGACGGACTCTCAGCTTCTCTTTTAGCTGCACAAGGAGAGGCTCAGCCCTTCAGAATTGCTCATACCCAGCGTCTCTCAGTGGTCGTGGTGCTCAAGGAAGAGGAATTCCCCGTTGTTTTAGTGGAAGCTGATGGATATTGAGTTATGAAAATCCGGTCCTTAGGGCGGCAGAGATTTGTTCTCTCTGACTAACGACTAGGTAACGTAACAGGCTGAGAAATCCTGGAGCGCTGACCAGGGCAGGTAGGTTGTGATGTAGAGGTTTCAGAGTACAGCAAACCAAGAGACTTCAGCAACCCCTCCCAGTAGGTCCATTGCCTTCTCTCTCTCCACCTTGTCCAATGCTGTGCTCTTTTCTTTCTTTAGCACCAAGCCCCCCTGCTGAGTAGTAAAAGGTTCGTACTTTTTTGGAGAACAATGTACACATCTTAACAGCCAGTCTATTAGTCTTTCAATGGTTATTTTAATTAACTAATCTGTTCAAAACATCAAGAGCCTGTTGAGCCATCTGGACTGATTAAAGTCGCATATTGCATTACTAATGTGCTGATTAAATCCTTCATTTTGCTCCGAGTCCCAAGTGCATCCAAATGTTACCACTCAAAAGCTGCTTCACGCAAACAGCTTGGAGGTTTGAATTTTGCCCATGTGGGAAAGGAAGCTTCCTTTAGGTTTGGGGAGAGGTGCGCCAGTAACCCTGGCTGCTGGCACAGCGAGGAAGGACTGCCTGGGTCGCAGCCAGCCTCTCGGACTGAGCTAGCAGGGAGGTGAGCCGAGCCAGGTCTGCGTTTCTTTGCAGAGCTGGGTTTCTTTGCAGAGCTCTGCAAATTGCTCTTACAGTCTTGTACAAGCAGAGAGCCCCTGCCCGGGCACTCGGACATGCGTCTGGGAAGCAGGAAACCTGGGACTGTGGTGTCTGGTATTCCCTGCGGTGGAAATTCCCTAATTACTAGCAAGATTTGGGAAAACAAGAGGAGGTGTTGCCTGAGACAGCTTTTGAGCTGGGTCAGGAAGGATTTAAACTGTTAGGAATAGAATTTACCCAAGATGCTAAAATATCTCAGGGTGCAAATCAAACCCCTTAATCTTTGCTGAAATCTACAGGCCAGCTGGTGAGCGTGCCATCAGAATAGCCTCGCCTCCGCCTGACCGCACTTTCCTCTCCACAGAAAAACCCACTATAAATCCTCCTCGTGCTCACACGCGCTTCCTCCCATTGTGGCTGTGAGTACAACAGCAAAGGGGATCTGAGGGCTGCTCTCCGGTAGAGTCTCTGCTGGCGTTAACTTGAAAGGCTCAACTTGCACAGGACACCTGAACCAGAGGCGGCAGTTTCTGCCCTTCCAGCCAGGGAGCCTTTGCCATATGACAATGAAAACCTTCAGAGGAGGCTTTCTCTCCCCACTGTGCCCTGACCAAAAGAGTGCATTCCAACACCCACCTCAGAAGGGTTTATCTTACCATGGAAATCACCTTACAATAGAAATGTGTGGTGTTTTGCGCATATTGTTGACTTTAATTCGGTTTAGGAGCCCATAACTCCCAGGCTCCCGGTTTGATATGGTGTGGGGCAGATCAGTGGTGCCTTCCAGCCAAGAACCTTAACACACCTGGTAGCTGTCGTGAGAGTTAACTACTGTATCCTAATGTAAATAAGATAATCTTTGCTTTTACAAAGGAGCTAAGGCACGGGGAGGACGTGTGAATTAGCAGAGAACAGGGAGTTGAACTGAGGCAGCTTGTGTCCTACCTGGGCGTCTCTCACCACGACAGATCACCTCCTCTCTTAACCCTGTGGCACCCAGAATCTGGGGGGTTGTGACTCGGCAATGTCCAAGCATACACATCTTAAGAGGAAAAGTAATCCGGCAGCAGCGTGTGCCACAAAGGGTGCAGCCAGCTGGGGTTATTCACTGCCTTTTTCAAACCTCATTCTTTCAGCCTTTCAGAGCTAAAACCAAGTCTCACGGCAGCCATGGCTTTTGAGATGAAGGCCTTGCCTGAGCTGGATTCCCCGCTGGCTTCCCCACTAACAGGACTCTTCTTGTTGTTGCTTGCAGGTAAACGGCCACCTGGACTACATGAAGCAAATGGACACAATCCTAAAAGCTGTGGGCATTAAAACCAAGGAATGTCAGCTGGAAGAGAAGGGCAGTGGCAGTCTTTTCTCCCCTCTAGCCAAGAAATCACAGCAGGCAGCAGGCAGTG
The DNA here is from genome assembly GCF_000687185.1 of Egretta garzetta. Lineage (NCBI taxonomy): Eukaryota > Metazoa > Chordata > Aves > Pelecaniformes > Ardeidae > Egretta > Egretta garzetta. The sequence continues at coordinate 2,573,495 of NW_009260790.1, forward strand.
AGACTCAGGAAGAGGAAAACACGGTGCGAGAGGAGAACGCGGCTGACAGTGAGGCTCTCCCAGCCGGCCATGCTCACCGCTGCGATTCCCCCCACTGTCTCTTGAGAGAAACCTCGCTCCCCTGCCCAGACCTTTCGAACAGCGGGGACAGCGAGGAACAGGCAGTGGGCAAAGGAGCAAGTTAGAGCTCTTCATGTTGGGCAGAGATGCTGCGCCAGCACCAAAACCGCTTTCGAAGCACCATCCCTTGCACTGGGATGCCCAGAGGAGCATCGGTAGAGCCGGCAGAGGTGTAGCTGCAGTTTTCCGACCCTTCTGAGAGCCTGGAGCGTGGCACCGGTGTGTCCCTGGATCAAAGCTTTCAGAGCAGCTGCCCACAGCATCTCCCATGGACGAGAAAGGGCTGAGTCCTGCCTGAATCAGCGTTGCTCCTCAGGAAGCAGTGGCACTTCCCTCCTCACACAAACTGGGTTTATTCTTGAGGGAAGCAGCTGTCTCCATTCGGGACGCTGTCTCTGCTGTATAACTCCCGGGAAAGCAGGTGCCTCTGGGGGTATTTTTAAGCCTATCATGGAGCGGGGCTCGTCACTAGGGAATTAAAAACCTTTTTCCACCAGTGGTTGATTTAGGCTTTGGTTTTCATGTCAGCAGGCGTGTTGCAGGCTCTGGCTGCCCGGCTATCTACCTCTCGGCGTCCAAGCTTCGGCTCTTTTAACTGGGGAGGCAGGAGGCTCAGGGTACCTGGCTTCTTTCCCCCGTCTGCCGCCGGTTTGCTGCCAGGGCTTGGGCACTTTCCAACCGACAAGACTGTTTCCCTATCTGCAAGCTGAGGGCGATGAGTGTTCGAGGCCTCATTGCTATTAGAAACATGCTTTGAGTCCCTAGGTGAAAGACAGCAGAAGAAACAGAGTGGGCTTTTTATGATTTATTACTTTGTGAAACTTCCTCCCAGGCTTTGCAAGCCAGCAACCCACAGAGACTTTCGTTTTGTGTCCCACACACATCTCCAGCCTTAAAAGCCCCCTCCAGATGGGTTTTTAATTGGCTTAGGATAAAACCAATACTTGGCATAGGATAAACACAAATCTGTTTTGATTTCTACCTCCTTCCGTAAAAGCGAATTGGCATCCACTCTCTTCTCCCTCAGTCTCAAACCGGAGGGAGGGACACTGCTGTACATCCCCTGCCATGCAGAGTCTCCCAAAACCATATGGGACTGATCCACATCTTCCATAAAAGGTCCTTTTCTGGCCTATTTTGCCACTGAGCCCAAGAAAACGCAATCTAGCAGGAACGTGGTGGGAGGATCAACCCCCTCCTGAGAACACCTCTGTGTTACTCCGCTTTAAAACAAGTGCTGGTTGGTATAAATCCCACATCCAGGTCAGGAAGCTCTTGTTGACCCACAAGAGGGGAAACGTCGCGACAGCAACTCCTGATCTCGGTTTGCATGGAGTCCTCCTCCTCTCGCCCCGTTCCAGCAGCCGGTTTAATAACCACCTCTTTCTGCTAACCTGACCTGCAGGTTATTTCTCCCGAAGTTGCAAACATGGCTGCTTCTGGGGGCAGCACCGTGACCTGGCAGTGTGCAAGCAGCTTTGGGTACGGTGCCTGGCTTTTGCCCTCCCAATTCCTGCCACCAAGCGGGGGCTCAGACCTGCTCAGCCCTGGTTCTGGAGTGGTGGGAGACATCTCCAGGACAGGCTACAGGATCCCACAGTTCCACTGGTGGGTGTTGGTGCCGCTGGCTGCAGGAAAGGGATGCAATTTCTCTACCGCATGAGAGGATTTGTCCACAAGCAAATGCCTTGTTATGAAGAATTGGCTCGATGAGAGAGTAACGCGTTATTGCTTTTGAGCATTTGGCTCGGAGAAGCGGTCCCTCTTGTCCATGCCTGCTGACTTGGCTCCCTAAAGGACTTTCAGAGTTCATCGTGTATTTTTCTACTTCTTTTTAACTGGAGTTGTAGTCAAAGTGTGGTTTTATAACAAATCCAGGCGTGGAAGGATATCCGTATTTATCTTCATGCTCGATATCAAACCCAAGTTACCTGTCCCTGGATACCTGGCAAAAATGCGTTAAACGCTTTGATGTTTGAACCTGTGCTCAGTCCCCCGTCTGTCACGGTCATTTGTCACGGGCCGCTGGGCCGGCCGTAGGTTGCAAGAGGATTTGTAGGAAATAAATGTCACGTTAGTCATAAACCCACTTGTTGTTCAGTTCTGGAACATACGTGGGCAACGTGGAATGAAAACGAATGAGATTTGCTTGGCGTGTGGCTGCTTCCTCCAGCATCCTGCACCCCAGGGACGCTTTGTGTTCGTTTGTATAATCGTGAGCTTCAGGAGCACAATCAAACTCATTAGTGTGAGCTCGGAAATAGGGTACGAGTCCAGGGAGGGCAGAGCAACTGACTACCAACCCATCTCTGCATCTGAAAGGCACTTGAGGAAGAATTTACTAAAAGCATTTGCTGTTTTATTTTTATTTTTAAGTGCCCACTTGCTACCTAACTCGCTGTTCTCTCTGCTTATGGTGGGGGGGCTGGTTTTTTCATTTGGAGACATTGCATCGTCTAAAAATCGACGGATTGTCGGAGCAAAGTATAATGGTCATATGCCAAAAATAGGAAGCTGTAGGATGAAATCTCAAGGGAAGCTTTTTCCGTTCCTTACTACTGTCAGGATACCCATAGAGCCACAAACAAGTCAAACACCCACACCCTCGCTGAATACCCAAAAAGCAGCGTTGAACATTTTGCATCAAATTCAGTCCCCCGTAGTGCTGGCTGTTGGTGACTAAACACGATGGCTTCACTGTGTTGCAGCTCGCATCTTTCGCAGGAATCCGGGGCAGATACGGCCCAGGTCGGGCGAGGAAATGAAACTGCGAGAAGCCGTGGTGTTCTGTGGACTGAAGCAGCCCCAAACCTCTTGGCCGTGAGTCGTGGGATGTGGTTTTCACCAGTCCTCTGGGTGAGAGAGAGGTGATCTGAACTGTGTGAGAGGAAGCTTAAAACCAAGCCTTGGTTTAAGTACAGGGAGACATAGGCTTGCAGGAGGGTCTGGAGTCCGGGGTTCAGACTAACTGGTGATGAAAAGGCCACGAGAAGCGGCTGTCGGAGAAGGGTGAGGGATTGGTGACAGTGAGCAAAGGAGGGATGGGAAGGGAGAGAAGGAGGGCAGAGTAATTCAGCAGTAAAACGTGGCTTTGTGCTGCCCAGACCCGCAGAAGTGCTCGGTGACGGCGTCTTCTCCAGGGAGACGCACGGTGCTTTTGAAGGGGGCGTTGAGCAGCCACATGTGGACAGGGAGACGTCGTGTGGCAAATTGGCCCTCTGGAGAGTTCGCGTTGGGCTGGGGGATCCTTCCCAGCACACAGAGGTCCGTGACCCTCCCTCAGCATCTCCCCCGGCCGCAGCCCCACCGACGCCCTCACTCAAGCCACGGGGGTGCCGAGCTGCTTGCGCTGCACCTCCGCATCCGGGGGCTCCACCTCAAAGATGTTGACCAAGCGGGCACCGGGGGCTGGGAGAGCCAGGGGGCCCTCGCTGGCCAGCAGCAGGCTGGGTTCGTTCCCCAGCGCCCCGGAGTTGACCGAGTCGGTCTCAGCCTGCAAGGTGAGGACGTTCTTGAGGGATGTGGCAGCGCGGGGTCCGCTGTTGGAGTTCCTCATGGAGAGGGAGATGGCGCTGGGACGGGGCTCCCCCGAGCGCCGGCAGCAGGGCAGGTATTTGCCCATGGCCCTCTTGAAGTCCCTCATGAAGAGCGGGTAGATGATGGGGTTCATGGTGCTGTTGCAGTACCCCAGCCAGGTGAGCACATCGAAGAAGCCGGCCGGGACGCAGCCGCAGACTGCCTGGGGGAGGGACACAGCAAGGGTTAGCAGCATCTCCCACCCCAGCCCCGATCCAGAGCCGTTTCCCAGGCATCCCAGCATTTTCCTTTCAAAGGAGCCCTCCAAAACCCTTTTGAAGGGTTGGTCCTTGCTGTTGCTCCCTGGGGAAATTGCATCTTTGGTCCCAGAGGCTTCCCAGCAGGACCTGCAGGTGCCTAAGATTGAACCCAGCTGGATTCAAAGTGAAAAGCTTTTGAAAACCCAACAATACCCACCCCCAAGTGCTTACCTGCGTCACGTTGGTGACGAAGAAGGGGAGCCAAGCCACGAAGAACATGCCCAGGAGGATGCCCAGCGTCAGGCTGGCCTTCAGCGCCTTCTTGCTGTGCTTGTTGGCGAACCTCCTGCTCTCGCTGCCAGCCGCGGGCTGGCTTGGGGCACGGGGAACCTGCAGCGGGAGACGGGGCAGTGAGCCAGCGCTTCCCCCCGGGACGGAGCCGCCGGCACTGGCGCCAGCCTCCTGCCCAAGAAAAGCGGCGTTTGGTGCTGCAAATCCCGCAGAAAACCTGGCCGTTACTACTCTTCTCATAAGGGGCGGAGGATGGCGCACACCGCAGTCCCTGAACCGTGAATCGGGAAGAGGAAACACAACATTGAGAGTATTTTTATTTTTTTACTGTGAAATAGGGGCTTTATCATTAAGATGCTTCTTTTAGACAAAAGTCCAACTCAATGTTTTGGTGAGGATAAAGCATGCCCTAAAGAGGCAGCTCTGGCTGCTGATTAGAGCAGCAAACTAATTATATTTTTAAAAGCAGGACACCAGCCCTTCCAGCCTACAAACACCATAACTAACGCCGTCCTCTATCCACTCCTGCAATCTGAAATTCATTTGTTATCTCAGCCCTCGGCTGTAATGAAGTGAGGCCCCATTGCCACTCAGCTTCCTGCCCCCAAAAGAACAAAAATCTGAAAGATTCATCTAAAGAGATGAAATTCGAGGGTTCCCCGGCTGACTCCTCCTTTTCAGCTCACCCTGAGACGATTCGGGGCTCCTAGGAATCTGCTGGGTCACGGCAAGTTGTGTTTGTAGAATCCAAAAACCTGGCATCCAGGGGTGGGGTGGGGGAAATAAACATTTTTATGGTATTGTCCGTTTATTCTTTGATTATCATTTTCCTTTGGAACGTCTGATAGCTCTTGTCATGTGTGGGAGAGCTGGCTGGGTCAGAGCCTCCTGGCTCCCTTCTTAAAAGAGAGAGAACAACAAACTAAATCAAGGTATTTAAAGGCAATTAAGTTTGTCTTTTCCCCGTGGATTATGAGGTCAATAAAGCCTATTATGAGGAATTAAAGCTGTTAGATTTAGGGGCAATTACCTTCTCCCGGAGAAAGACAAACAAGCGCAGCCACGTTTTGGTTATAAAACCCACACGTGCTGGTTTAACCCGAAATCGAGTAAGGAAGTACCTTGCGGTTCCCATGATCCACCAGGTGACAAAAATAGAAGCCGGCTCTCCAAAATGAGCTGCTCTTCAGAATTTGGTATTTGCTGTTATTTAAGCTCCTTCTCCCCCATACATCTCACGCCCACCATGGCCAAGATTTACGAGTGGAAAGTCAGGTAAGATTAAAACTCCCTGGGATGACGCTAGCCAGGAGGGGGCAAAGCTGCATTTATTTTGCTCTGCTGAGCACTGTCGCCTGTATCTTAACTTATTTCTCTGCATCTGCTCGTGTTGTTCCTGTGCTCCTGAAGAGCCCACCATTGCTGGGACAGGACATGGGGCACCTCCGAGGACACCGCAGAGCCACTGTCCTCCTGTCACGGAGGTGGGTGTTGCCCAGAATCTCCCCCCCTGCAGTCTGGTTGCCAAAGCCCTTTGCCCCAAGGCCATCCCGAAGGCAGAAACACCCCAGGCACCCAAACCAAGCAGCAACGTCCCTGTGGCCACCTTACCTGCGGCGTGGTCTCGTCGGTGGTGGTGGTGGCCACATTGGAGGCGAGGGAAGCCACCTGCACCGCTTGCTTGCGGGCTGCCAGGAGGATGCGGCAGTAGGTGAAGGAGATGGCGGCGGATGGGAGGAAGAAAGTCAGGCAGGAGGCCACCAAAGCGTAGGGCAAGCTGACCAGAAGCCGGCACTGGTCCTCGTCCCCCTGGGAGGTGACGTTTGGGGACCGGACCTCGAATTCCAGCTCGTGCCAACCCATCTTTATGGGCAGGAAGGAGGCCAGAGCAGCCAAGGTCCAGGTGGCCAGGATGAGCCAGAGGGCTCTGCAGGAGGTCATTCGCAGCTTGTATTTGAGGGGGGAGATGATGAGCAGGTAGCGGTCCAAGCTGATGACGCAGAGGTTGAGGATGGAGGCGCTGCAGCACATGACGTCGAAGGAGTACCAGAGGGAGCAGAAGTCTCCCCGCAGCACCCAGCGGCCATAGAGCTGGTTGAGCATGGCCGGGGGCATGACCACCAGCCCCACCATCAGGTCGGACATGAAGAGGGACACCAGGAAGTAGTTGGAGGTGTTGCGGAGGGAGCGCTGGGTGACGATGAGGAGGATGAGGAGGAAGTTCCCCGCCGTGGTCAGCAGGATGATGAAGCAAAGGAAAGCGGCCACCCAGCTGCTCCCCACCAGCAGCGAGCGCTCCCCCAGCACGCTGGCATTGGGAGCCCCCAAAACACCCTCCATGAGGAGCCGGGCGGCAGGGCTGGCTCCGGAGCTGGGGGAACCTTCTCCGGCTGTGACCCGTGCTAGGTGATCATGGCCGGAGCCAGCACCAGGGGAAGAAGGACCATCCCTCTCTCTCTGCTCTGTGTCCGTCCTCCTTCCTCCTCTCCTCCTCCTCTCCCTCTCTTCCCCCACTCTCTGTCTTCACTGGCAATCAGGGCAGAGCGACATTCCCGGGAGCCGATCAGCAGTAGCAAGATTCCCCTCCCTGTTACTCACAGCCAGGCATTTCCTTGTCCCTGCAAATCCCCCTGTGCTGGGATGTCCCTGGACGCTGCTTCTGGATGCTGGGGATGCTCTGGATGCCAGAATGCTCGAGATGCCAGGGATGCTCTGGATGTGCTGATGTTCTGGATGTGCTGAACCAGGGAATAATCTGGACCCCAGGATGCTCTGGATGCTGGGATGCTCTGGACGCCAGGATACTTCAGGTGCTGTGGATGCTCTGGATCCCAGGATGCTCCAGATGCTAGGGATGCTCTGGACCCAGGATACTCTGGATGCTGGGGAGGCTCTGGATCCCAGGATGTTTCAGATGCTGGGGATGCTCTGGACCCCCAAGGCTCAGCTCTCTCCCCCCAGGCTGGGCTTGGCTACCTGCAGAGCTCTGTCCCCTGGGGCCCCACGAAGCAGCTCGGTGCCTGAGCTCTGCTGCGGCTGCAGCCAGAGCCAGCGAGAGGCAGAGCAGCCCTGAGGCGAGCACGGGGATGCTCCCAGCCAAGCTCGCCTGCGAGGAGGAAGATGCAACACGCAGGAGTGTGGGAAGGTGTCCTCACCCCGGCAGAGGTGCGTCCGGCGTGCAGGGGTGCGGGTGTGTGCATGTGTGTGTGCAGGTGCCGGCCAGACTTTTACCTGCTGCTCTGTGATGCACAGAAAAGGATGCAGAAATGCCGATTCGGAGGAGGTGGGGCTGGGGGGGGGGAGAGGAGGAGATGAAATTAAATGCTAATGAAAACAAGGA
>NW_009260790.1:2581054-2584864 GCF_000687185.1 Egretta garzetta
GGCAGCGACCCGCGGGCCAGCAGGTCTGCGGCTAAGCCCAGCCAGCAGCACCAAGTGCAAGGCTCCATCCACCACGCCAGTCAATAAAAAGCAAAATTTTGCAAAGCCAAATAAAAAGCAACAAAACCTGCATGCACCAGCCCGCAGCTGCCTGCTCAGAGAGCAGCCAGAGGCACGGGAAGGACTTGCTGGCTGATTTTCCAGCACTCCGCAGCCAGGGATGGAGGGCGTGAGCCAAAGCCAAGGGAAAAGGCTGCACCCGCGCTGGGACAGCCAGCGGTCTTGCCCCTCCGCTCCAGGGTTGTTTAGGCTGGCCTCGGTGCAGCCAAGGACCCTGCCTTTGCAGGGGCAACCCCAGATGGACCCATGGCAACTTGCCCCTTGGCAAGTGGGAGGCAACATGTCAGAGAACCCAGCGGGTCCTGCTGGCTTCTTCATCCCGTGTAGTTCAGAAGACACTTCTGAACCTTTAAGTGCTGTTAGGTATCCCATGCTACCGCCTCCACGCTTCAGGGCCAGCACCTCAGGGTGCTTGGCAGGGACCAATTTGGTTTTTTTAATTACCCAGCTGCCAAAAGTTTTCTTTTCTTCCAACAAATGGCTGCGATTTCTGTTGGGGGGAGACCAGTGCTGAAGGTACTGACTCCAGCACAAACCAGAGCCGTGCGTGTGTCTCCGTAGTGCCCCTGGCACCTACCGCTGCGGTCACAGGGCCAGACATTGCCCTTTCCTCCCTGCACCGCTGCTGAAGCTTTTGTTAACGCGCTTCCCCTGGGAAGATGCTGCTGCAGATGTGTGGGCGAGTACCAGATGTGCACGCCACCCACCCCACCGGCCCCAGCCGCCCGCCCCAGAACAGAAATTTGTCTCTTTACCAAGATCTACTTTTCTAATCACCTCTTCAACAATTTTGTCGTGCTTTTCTCAGTGGCTGAAGGGGCAATTCAGGCCTGGAAAATATCTCTGAGATGCAAAGCAGGGCTCACCTCTGCGCAGGGACACAGCCCACGTGCAGCCCATTGCCCCCCCAGGGTCTCTGTGCCGCTGAAAAGCTGTTCACTGGGTAACAGTGGCCATCACTCGTACCAGGATGAGCTCTCCTGGGAGCCTGTGCACGGCGTCTGCCCTCCCTCCGCTTCCCCGGGACCCTCTCCTTGGATGCTCCCAGCCAAACCTCCCCGGCCACCTCTGCGTCACTCTGTCCTGGCTGGGTGAGCCAGATGTGCATGCCACCCACCCCACCGGCCCCAGCCGCCCGCCCCAGAACAGAAATTTGTCTCTTTACCAAGATCTACTTTTCTAATCACCTCTTCAACAATTTTGTCGTGCTTTTCTCAGTGGCTGAAGGGGCAATTCAGGCCTGGAAAATATCTCTGAGATGCAAAGCAGGGCTCACCTCTGCGCAAGGACACAGCCCACGTGCAGCCCATTGCCCCCCCAGGGTCTCTGTGCTGCTGGAAAGCTGTTCACTGGGAAACAGTGGCCATCACTCGTACCAGGATGAGCTCTCCTGGGAGCCTGTGCACGGCGTCTGCCCTCCCTCCGCTTCCCCGGGACCCTCTCCTTGGATGCTCCCAGCCAAACCTCCCCGGCCACCTCTGCGTCACTCTGTCCTGGCAGGCTTCCCAGGGCAGAGCACACACACGCGAGGCTCTGATCGCAGCAGGAGGTTTCTTTAGAAAAGTGCTTGTACCAGGAAACCCTCATTTCCTCGTCCCATCTGTGCTGGGAACAAGCGAGAAAACCCACCCCAAGCCCACACTGCGGCAGCCTCCCCAGCTCGGATAAATCAATGCAGCAGCACAGATTTATCCCAGCTGGGTCCACGCTAGTGCTCAGCGAGGAAGTCGTGCCACAGCGCAAAGCCATGCTTCCTTCTCAGCCCTGCGGCACCCCGGCCTTGGGAGCATCTTGGTTTATCTCCAGAGCTTTTGCTTCAGAAAAGGAGATGGCATCAGGAGCGTGTCCTCCCCAAATAGGTACGTGGGAGGTTTTGTACCCTCGGTTTGGATGTGTTTGCTGGGGAAGCGAATCTGAAATGATTGAAGTGAAATGTATTTAAAACACCCTGCCTTAAAATGAGGTCCAAATCCTACCGTTGCCCCTGCAAAAGCTTCTCTGCTCCGGCAGCTCTGCTGGCCTGTTTGTACTCTCTGCCCTGCGCTGCGTTTCTGGACACATCTGCAGAGGATCATGGTTTCCACCAGCTCTGCTCTCCAGTATCACTAGCAGGGAAAGCAAAACCAGGTTGTCAACAGCCACCCAAGTGTCAACACAGCAAAAAAAGGGCTGGCGAGACAGAGTGAGTGAAGCTGGAAGGGCAAGAGGCCTCAGTGAGAACATCCAGGCAGTCCAGGGCTCAACGCAGCGGCTTCCAATAGTGCAATCTACTCTCATCCTGTCCTTTAACTGGGATGGCTCCTCAGGGCAGGTTTTGAGCAGAGCCTGACTAGCTACCTTTAAAAAAATTGTGTTTTCATCTGCAAAACAGCCCTCCACTGCCTGTTTCCACTGAAGCTCAGGTTGTGTCGAAAGGAGGTGGAGACATCCTGCTCCAAAAACCCTGAACTGCAGCTCCTGGAGTTTATAGGAACAGTCTCCCTGCTAAATCCAGCCCCCGTTTTCATCATACACCAATAAAAGGGCCACATGACAGTGGTCAGTCACAGCATGGGTTTCTCCATCTTTCCCTGGCTCTCTGGTAAAGCTCCCTTCCTTGGGAAGACACTTCACAGCCTAAAAACATTGTCTTAACACACAGGACACTTCCACCCCTGCCAGGGTTCTTCCTTTCCAGCCCATCTCCTTCGTTGTGGCAATTGCTGCCTTAACACAAACCCTCTCCTGCTTCACCACCTGGAGAGCTGCTCTCCAAACTTGCGCAGAGCCTCCGGAGCCTGGGACTCAAAGAGAGGGGCACCAAGAGCTGGCTGCTTGCATGGCACAGCCTCCTGCCCCTCCAGGAGCAGGCGGGACCTTCCCCGGGGTTTGGCTCAGAGAAGCGAGCATCAACCATGCTGGGAGGCCAGGCATCAGTGGGACCAGAGGTTTGCAAGGGCATGCTCTGCCCTGCCTAGGGAACGCTTGATCCAAACACCCTTGGAAATAGCCCCCTGGTTTTCAGCCAAGGCGCTTGGGCCCCCTCCTCACCCACGAAGGGATGTCCATGTCCACGTCCAAGTTCGCCTTCCTCCGACTCCAGAGGCACTCCTGGAGACCATGAACATCTGGATGCCATGAAACACGCTGGATCAAGAGTGTCACCTAGTGGCAACAGAGCTGATAAAGATTGTATGATCCCGCAGAGACCCCACGCAACTTCCCACACAAGTGGGACCAACAGCCCTTAAACCTCCAGGCTGCAGCGACAAGGGTCCTTGAGTACAACCATGCCTGGGCGACAGCTGATGAGCAGGCTCCCCACGTCCACCTGCAGCCCATATGCGGAGTATCTGGGGTCGGTTTTCCTGTTAGCGGCTCTCCCTCCTCTTCCCAAATTGAATGCAGCAGAAAGCTAAAGGGAACCATCGCTCTCCCATGCCCTGAACCCTCCTGCGCTGCTGTCCCGTCGGGTGTCCTGCTGTAAACGGCCTCTCCCCCGTCAGCACCGAGGAGCCTACTGCCAAAAACCAGAGGCATCAGAGCACTGAGAAATGGAAGTCAGAACTAATTTATTTAAGAAAAAAAAAAAAAACCAAACTTGTAAAAAGGAGGGGGAGGCATCGATTACAAGCTCTGGAAGCTCTTGTCAGGACAGCGCCAAAGAAATCAGCTTTATACAACAGAGAGAAAGGGGAAGCAGGAGGGGCC
>NW_009260790.1:2585628-2598341 GCF_000687185.1 Egretta garzetta
GGGTAGCAGGAGGGCCCCGCGGCTGCCCCCCCCCCGAGCCTCCCCAGCCCTGCATGAGCAGTGCCCCACAAAGGTACATCGGCATCCCGGCACTCGTCCCCCTTCTCCCTCCACCACCATTAAAGTGCAGCAGGGAGAGGGGGGAGAGGGGCTGGCTCCCACCCAGACCACCCCAGCACTCGCCTGCTCTTGGCCTTCCCCTGCGGGCTGCAAAATGTGAGGCCCCCACACCCATGGCGTGATCCAGCTCCCTCATCCCCAGGGAGCTACATGGTGGCCCTGAGGACCAGCAAGATAAGGTCTCTCACCACCATGGCTCCCAGCAACCTCACACACGCGGCCCCAGAGGCACATCCTGGGGCAAAACACTCCCCAAGAGCTACCTGATACGAGGGGGTTGGGGCTGAATTACAATCTGGTGGGTGCCAGGAGGAACAGCATGTCCACGCTGAGCCCACGTGTCCTTAGGCAGGCAGGGCAGACAGGAGGAAGAAGGGATGCCGCTGGTCCCACACACCCCAGGAGAGATGTGCATCTCTTACGGGACTGTGGAGACGCTGCATTCCTTCTTCCCCCACCCCAGGTACGAGCCATTCACAAGAGAAAAACCCAGAAGGACTCAGCAAGGGCTCCACAGCAGGTTCAGGAGCCTGCAGACGGCCCCCAGAGAGCCCAGCTCAGCTCTTGTTCTCAGCCACAACCCCCTCGTCTGGGTTCCCGCTCCTCTCAATATATTATTACTATTATGTGCAAGTAGTTTTGCATCAGAAAACCCCGAGCCCTCCTCTCTCCCCCTGCAGCTCCAAGCCCCATGTCCGCCCCTCAGCCCTGCTTGTGCCTCAAAATGTTCCTCCAGCCCCGGGGTGTCGTGGAGAGCAAAGCGTGAGGGTAGCTATTAGACAGGAAAGACTCCACCACCCCCCTCCCTCCCCAAACCCCGGCCCTCTCCCTCGCACACACCCCCTGCCCGCGCCACCGGCTGCAAGGACAGTCCGCAAGGGCCAGGTCACTCGTCGCCCTCCTCCTCATGATGGTGGTGACTGGAGGCAGGAGGTTCTTCCACCTCCTGTTGGTGGTGGCCATAGTGATGGGGACTGGGACCTTCAGCGGGCATGTTCTCCTCTGCATTCAGGTAGACGTTGAACAGGGCTCCCTCATGGCTCGGCTCCTTCCCGCAAGCCTGGCAGCTACAGTGAAGTATCTTCTCCACCAGCTTGTCAACCCTGGGGATCTCGTCGTTGCCTGGACAGTCCAGCGTCACCTGAGTAGAAGGACGAGGACGCAGTGAACTTACAGGCTCAACGCCCGGAGGGCCAGCCTGCTGCAGGTGGTCTGACCTGCCCTGTGCCCTGCGGAGTTGCCCCGTGCCCTGCGGAGTTGGGGCATTTTAAGCCAGAAGCGATGGCTCGCTGCCCATACAGACAAACCTCCACAGCCAGTCTGCAAGGCAAGAGTTCTCTGGGAATGTCTCACAAGGTCACAAACTGCAGAGACCCGGGGAAAATGCACCAACTCAAGCAGGACACTGCTCCCAGGCACTACTGGCACAGCAATATTGGTGGTAACTGCAAAGGCCACCCACAAGAGTTGTTGCTGAGCATCTCAAGATAGTTTGGACTAAACCATCGGCCCAAATGTCTGAGTTGAAAGCAAAGCAGAGAGCTGAACCCAGCTCCCTGGGGGCCTAGGCCTGCCTCAGAGGCCAGGTTTGTGGCTCTGCCAGGATCAATGGTGGCACGAAATGGTGAGGTGTGAGGGTGACTGGCAGATGGGCTGTGGGAAGCACTTCTGGACATGGAAGAAGGCAAAAACTCCCAAGTGGGAGGAGGCGACAAACGGAGTGGTGAAGAGAACAGGCACGCGGGATGAGCACAGGGATGAATAATGCAGGGACTGACGGGGGATGCTTCTGCAAACAGAGTGATAAATGCATCGTTCACCACAGCAGTCACGTTGCTTCCAGCAGCCGCTTCCACCCTGGCATCTCAAGACAGGGTACAGTCACCCGAGAGACACCCTGGAAGGAAACTACGAGTGGGAAAACTTCAGGGAAGGAGAATGACTTGCCCTGAAGTGGTGGCAGAGCAGAGCTGAGAGCCCCTGAGCGAGGCCCTGCAGAAAGAACCGTGGAGCAGGCAGGGATACTCACGATTTCCCACATGGACTGGGCTGGCATGCAGGAGTCGCAGTGAACCAGGGACTCTGTGGACTGAGGGAAGGTGTTGGGGACGCTGTAGCTGAAACACTGTCCCAGACAGGCCCTGCAAAGACAACAGGAGGGATGAGGGCTCAGGGGAGGTGCCTGCTCTTCCCAGAAAAGGCAGAAGGAGATTTGACCTTCCACTGAGACAGAGAGAAGGCAGCCAGGCAGAGGCAGGACACTGTGCCTGGCTTCTTGTGCGAGTGACAGTCCCCAGCGCCACCCCGGTGCCATTCACAAATGGCCATCAGCTGCATCCAGCTCTGCACTGAGGGCGGATCCGTACCTGTTCTGGATGGACTTGGACTCACAGCCGCTGTGCCCCACAATCTGGGTGATGTTCTTTGCCTCGCACCAAGCGCTCTTGTCTGGGAAGAGGGCGAGCTTGTTTATGGGGGGCGGTGCAGCCAGGAGCAGCGCTGGGAAAAGGGCACCAACCACAAACCGTAACATCATGGCCAGCTCTGCCAAAATCCTACAACTGGAGGCAGAGAGCGAAGCGTTAGGAGGAAAGACAACAGGGAAGCTGGCCCATTTCTCCAACCCCATGGCAGTTCTTTGGCTGCAATAAGCACAGGCACGTCCTCCCAGTGTGTTGGTACTCATGTTGGTACTCCACAGCCAGGGAGGCTCCACAAAACACCGCACGGGGAGTGGGACATGCTGCCCTGCCTCTTCCCTGTGCCAAACCAGCTCTGGGGCAGACAGACACCTGCATTACTTCTCCCGAGCTTTGTGCCAGGAGCAACAGCAGGCTTTTCATCATTTCCCACCCAAAGCTGGGCTGGGAGAAGTTTGCAAAACAAAAGCATCACCACCACGGGCTGAGCCAGGCTGGAGAAGTCATGGACCTCACAAATGTTTTTATTTGAGGAAGGAGCAGACTTCCCCACTTCCTTTTCTCCCACCTGAAAAGCCAGAGCTGGCCTTGCTGCCAGCCTTCCCAGGGAAAAGGGACTGCTTTCCCGGGAGAGAAAACCCCTCTGCTCCTAGAAGTGCGCAGCAGGTGTCGCTGCAAGGCAGCAGCAAGCAGGGAGAGGTGGAAACCTCAATTCAGAGGCAAGAAACCAGCACGGAACGACCAATACGGCGTTTATTTTTATAGAGCCACTCAAGATTCAGCAAACGGTTACTCTGAGGACGGGAACTCAGTCTGCAGACAAGGGGGGCTGCTTTTAATACCAAGCAGAGCCCTGGCTCGCCAAGGTGGTCGGCCGAGAAGGTTACTTACCACCCCCAGAGAAATCCCACGCAGGGTTTCCTTGCAGGCCAGCTGTACTCTGGAGCCAAGGTGCCTGCATTAACACTCCCAATCACTGGGGAAAGGCAGATGGAAAAGCATCATAGAAACAGGGAAATTTTTTCCTTTGTGGGGTTTGGATGGAGTCATAGTGAAAGGCAGACATTTATACTTTCTAAAATATTTGCTAGAACCATGTTATTTGTTATTTCCTTCTATTTATTTATCCAGACCAAGATCCAAAGCCCACACTGGAAAGACTCCTGTTGATTCCCATGGCTCCTGGGCCCAGCCCTCTAACACTTGCTGGGGAAGGAGAGGAAAAATGCCTTGTTTATCAGACGCGGGTGTCAGAGGCAGCTCTGCGCTGGGGACTCCCAGCTGGGCGTTCCCCCGGTCACTCAGTCTATCTGCACAGTCCTCACCAACACATCCTCGGCTGGAGGACCACCGTGTTTATCTAAATGATTGAGGTGGCCTACTAAGCACCTCTCACAGCGCCAGCTCAGGTGTTTTAAGGTCATTACAGGGCAGAGGGTTTTGCCCTGTTATCCCTTCACTGAGCCCAACCTCCTGGATCCGAATCATGAGAGAGACGAGACAGAGATGCTTCCCCATCCTCCATCCCAAGGCAGCCAGGAAAAGGGCATCCTCATTCCCTGGCCCCAGGATCTCTGAAGGAATCAGGTGGGGTCTCTGCTAAATTTTCTTATTTCCTGGTGATACAAGAACTATAATGGTATAACACAGCAACACCTTTATAGCCCTGGCTTCCTAATCCTCCCAGCGCTTGTTCATGCGAATCCCACGGGCACCTGGTGAGAATACCTGCACAAAGCGGGGTTTGCAGGTCTTGGTTTGAGATAAGCAGAGGGTTTTAGCCCCTGAACTTGCACTGCCATTAATGAGAGCAGTGTGGTTAAATACATTTGTCCCGAAGACAACTCTTAGGGCTTACTTCTGCTCCCTGGTGGTTTGGGTTTTTTTTTCCCATTTCAGTGGGCAAATTCTGCAATTTCTGCTAAGAAGAACACAGCTAAGCTGCACACACACACAACTTGGTTTGCTTGGTTTTCTGAAAGGAGCATCGCTCATTCCTCAAATGCCAGCAGCTCCACGCTGAGGAATCCTGCTCCCAAAGGCAAGTCCGAGATCAGAGCTAGGATGTGACCCAAACAGCAATCACAACTCCCCATGGAACAGCCGAAATTCCTCTGGAGTCTGCATGCAAGTTCACTTCCACATGCCCGATTAGAGAGCAATTTCCTTCTTTCCAAAGAAAGGTGGTGGCTGTTTTTTTTCCAGGTTTCTATGCATCTCTACCCAGCAGCAAAGAGGCAAACATTTCTGTCTGCGCTGACAGCCCTGCTTCCCTGGGACCTTTTTTTTATTAGAGCGAGGTGTTTCTGCAGTGCTGGTCAGAGCAAACGCATTGCCAGAGGCATGAAGGATCATCTCCGAGCATCTGGGCTCCTGTCTCACTCCGATACGGAGAGGAAGATGAGTGAGGTTGTGCTCTGCTAAAGCACAGGACCTGGCCTGGATTCAGGAAAGCACTTAAACACATGCTTAAGCCCTCTCCTTTCCTGAGCAGGGATGTCTTTGTAACCAGGGCCCCTAGCAGCACGGCCGCTGGTCCCCTTTGCAGAGGGGCAGCCGGCGAGCAGGGGAACAGGGTCCCTCTATGGAGCTGGAGCAATTGCAGCTTTGCCCCATTCTTCAGGGCACTGCTGCCCGAGCACTGCTATCCCCCACTGATTTTAAGCCTTGAACAGGCCACATCCACATGGTGTTTGCCTTCTCTCAAGAATGCCCTGGAACCCGCAGAGCCACATTTCTAGTAAGCAACAAGGTTTATGCCAGTGCCTAGGAAAACATCTGATGCAGCTGAGTTTGGGAGGGAGCTGGGGCTGGAAACAGCCTGCTCGCAACCGCGGCATGTTCGCTGGCATAGTTCAAGCCAGTCATGCGAACAGAGCTGCCACTAAAACCATTCATCTGACAGCAGCCACAGGGTCGGAGACAAAAGCACCGTGTTCCTTCTCCCCCCCCGGCTGGGAAGGGGAGGGAAAAAGGAAGACAAGGCACCCGAGCAGGTTTGTAAACTCACGATTAAATAAAGGCATTGAGCACATTCCTCCATGACAAGCTAAATTACATGTTGCAGCTCCTAAAGGAACAAGTGTGTGCTCCCGGCGCTGACCCCGGCCCTGGCCTGCCGGAGGGGGCAAGCACTTCCCCGCACACAGGGGCTTCTTTCTCTTCTCCGCACCGGGGCACATTTTTTTTCCTGCTAGTCAAAGCTTTTCAAGCAGAAAGTTCAGCTCAGTTCCGGCAGACCCATCAGCCCATGAGGGTCTCCCCCCTCTCCCTCTGCAGGGAACCACACAGCAGCTTCCTCCGCCATCCCTTCATCATGCATTTGAGAAATCAAATGACTCAGCCCTTGAGCCTGGCACATCCCAGACTCCAAAGACAAACAACTCCTCAGCACACGCACAGCTGCAGCCTTGTGGTGAGCGGCCCCAGAGCCCTTTTCCAGCCTGTCCCCACGCCCAGGGAGCTGGGGGACAAGATATCCAGGGCTGATGGGTCTCAGCTGTACCAGCTCAGCAGCCCTTCAAGGCCCGGAGAGCCTGGCAGGAGTCCGGCCGACGGCTGAGCCTCCCATGAGCCCGGTTTTGAGATCTGGTGGTAGCACGCTCAGATGTTTCATGTCACCTAGAAGAGTTCCTTCCTCCCATCCCAGCAGTCCCGGGGACTCTCAGGAGTCCGGCAAGCAGGACAGTCCCCGCCAACGCCTGGAAGCAGCTGGGAAAATCTACATCGTTACATCGGCTGGAGGACAATCACGGGAATTACCTCGGAGGCCACGTTCCCACCATCCAGCCCACAGCTGTTCCTGGCCATTTGGAAACCAAACACTTCTGGAGGAAAATAAAAAAGATCTAATCAGTTTTACCCTCTTTTTCCAGTGGGAAGTTTACACCATAATACAAGACGAGCCTGCAGGTGGACATGGGGAACATTTCATGAGTAGTTTAATATATTTATAGGTATTTTTCTTAGCCAGGATCTTGCAATTTTGCCAAACACATAAAAACACAGACACAGGTATATTGTGCTCATGGCCACACATGCAGCATCCCAGGTTGCAAGAGACAAGAAACCCCTAAGCCTTACAAACATTGCTTAGCCCAGGCTCAAAGCCTGCGAATACAGCAGTGTCAGCTCCACGCTGTAGCTAAGGAAAATGAGGTACGAAGCTGGGAAACGGCCTCACCTCAGTGCCTAAGTCAGTGATTCACGTCCTTGTGTGAGATGCATGAGATCTCAGGGAGATGGACAAGGCGAAGGTTTCAGCTCCTGGTCCGGATCAGAGCTGGGAGGAGCCACGGCCCTCCTGCCTGACAGAGCCGGCTTCCCACCCAGCCTGGCTCCCAAGCGACACCACACCAAGCTGCCAAGAGCAACCCCAGGTTGGTGTTAGACATGAATCACAGCAGTACCAGGTCTTGCTTTTGTGTTCAACTAATTATTTGTGCCATTTTGCTGAGAAAAGATGCTGCATGGTGCTGCCGGGAGAAAAGGAAGCCCCAAAGATGTGCTGCTGAGCGCACTGCTCCGTGCCTCGGTTTCCCTGCTTGTAAGACCAGAGACAGGGGAGCACCGTACGCCGAGTGAGCTGCTGGGTGCAGAGAGAGTGGGAAAGCACGGGGAGGTCTTTGGAGAGCCTGACTTCCTTCGAGGGAAGAGGCTGCCCGGGGCGGGAGGGGAGGGATGGCTGCCAACAGGCCTTGCCCCACACGATGCGGCGCGCGCTCCTCGACGGCAAGGTGCTCGGGGGAAACGCCGGGCAGGCAGGAGTCAGGCCGGGACATCGCTGTGGGGTGGGGGAGTCGTGCAAGGACACCGAGCTTGGCGTCACTGCCTGAAGAAGAGAAAGCTCTCCAAGGATCTTGGGTGGGATCGCTCCTGTGCGCGGAGGTGGCTGTAAACGCTGAAAGGCAACCGATTATTTAGGCACCTAAAAGGCAGCAAAGCCACAGTAAGAGTCTGATTTGGTGGCAACCAGAAAGAAACATGTACCTGTCCCAGAAAGATCCAGGGCATGGGTCTCCTTAGACACAGAATTTTGTCTATATGGTAACTTCTGAATACTACAGGGAATTGCCTCTTAGGAATCTCCACTCAAATAATATTTGCTTACATGGAACAAAAAACATTGTAAACCAGCATTATTAGTAGGAAAAGTTTAAACCTAAACTGCAAAGACCTGAAAAGTCACTGTGGACTGACAAAAAGAAATCAAAACAACTGATTTTATTCAATACTTCCCCCTGTTTTGAAATTTGCATTTAGCTAAAACTTTACACTTTTCAATTTGGTTGCAAAAAATACAAAGTACAACATTATTCTGGGGACTCTACTGTTGTGCCTGCAATAGCCTAAATTCATCTGATGGATGTCACGACAGTATCGCCAGGGGAGAGGGAAGAGAACCATGCACTGAAAATGTCTAGAGGCAACTCTTCAGGACAGCAGGACAGATGAGTGCCTAACTGAACACAGAAGTCTCCTCCGAGCTGAGAGCTTCAGTCTTGCTTTGCTGACCTGCAAAATCTGGGAAGAAACTACAAAAAAAATAAAAAGGGAACTACCATAGGAAGAAGTTTGATATTTAACATGCACAAGAATCAATCCTAAAACCCTTTTGATAATGGAGCAAAAGCTGTGTCATTTCTCACTGTGGATCTGGCTGTCTCTGCTCCTTTCAAAAGCAGGAGATGTTAGAGCTTCCCTTTCCGTAACATATTAATTTCCACTCAGGCATGGTTGGGCGATTCACAGAAATAAAGCAGAAATAGAGAAAAGCACTGCAGCATTTTTAAAGCCCTCTCCCCTCCCCACTTTGGCCAGAATTTCAAAAGACTTTGGTACATTGGGAGTTTAAATTTGGCTTTTCGACCATGCACTGAGCACTCCAGAAACTCATTTTTTGCAGCTGGAAGAAAAATCCAAGCTCCTTTACCTACAAAAGTAATTGGAAAGCTACCTATGGACTTAGATAGGCTTAGAATGGGGTCCTAAAGGAGATCTGCTGGAAAAGGGACACAGTAATGGCCTGTGGAGGAGGCAAGAGTAATATAAACAGTTTCTGGTAATTTATTTCAATTGCTCAATTTCTTCAGCATTAAGAACAATCACGGCCAGGAAAAAGCATCAGGCTAAAGCACAGGAATATATCCTGGCCCCACATTACCCTCCAGTCCCTCTCTTCTTCAAGCACCTGCTCAAAATGTGGGGCTCTGCACCCCTTAAGAGCAGCAGGGCAAGCGGGATGGGAGCAAGGCTCAGCTCTGATGGGGACTGGAAGACAAGCCTGGAACAAGCCTCCTGCAGCCAGCAGTTTTGGGGGGCAGCGGGAGTGGGGTGCCTCGGCGGGTTGGGGGAAAGGGAGAGCGTACAGGCTCTTGTCTAAGAGCCTGCGCAAGGAGGGACTGGTCTGCCACATGCTGTGGCTAGAACAGTCCCCAGCGGTGGGTCGTAGCCGCGTGCATTGCAGATAATATGAGGAATAGGCACTTTCAAACACAGCTGTTAGCAGCATTTCAGCCAGAGGCCCTGCTCGCATGTCTGGACCTGAGCGAGGCTCGACTCCCTCCCGCGCTTCCCCCGGAGCTGGTGTTTCCCACACACTCGCTGCCGCAGAGCCGGCAGGCAGAGCCACCCGGCACGGGCTGCACCGTCAGCCTGGCTGCGGCCGAGGGTATCGGCTGGAGCTTTGGCCACGCGGGAGGAGCACAGGCGTCCAAACCCAGACCATGGATCCAAACCCCTTTGAAAATGCCATGCGGTAACAGCGATAGCTGCCCTCCGGCTGGGCTGCTCTCTCTAAAGCTGTCCCTGACCCCTGCAAGCGGCAGCTTCCCACCCAGCGTGGAAACGGGCTGTCTTTTCCTCCACCTCCATCACTAATCGCGAGCCTGACCACCGTCACTTGCCGATGGCATCTCCCCACAGCACCTGGCTCGCTCTGGAGCGCACAGTCACACCATTTCCCCTTGTAACTGAAGCTACAGCCTCTCCCCTCCTTTTTCGGTGAAAACAGCTTTCATGGGGCCGGCGGTAAAATCCGCACCGCCTCTGGGAAGAGTCCCAAGAGCCGTTTGCTTTTACCTGTGTTTAATTTGCACGCAGGCACCAGCCATTTCCCCGGGGAGCGCTTCTCCCAGCAGGCCCAGTTCTGCTTTCACTTAGAGTGAGGTAAACTGGGACCGGCTCCTCCGAATGACTCCAGTGGTGCAAATGAGATCAGAATCTGGCACCGCTCGTCTCACTCAAAACAAGCATAACTGGAACCAGATAAAACCAGTTCTGGTACATAGTGGCCACCGGGATTATTAGTTTTTTAATGTAGCATACACGCCGCGTAAGGCCATCCTGCAGTCAGAGATGGGAGTTGTCTCAAATGCCAACCACGCTGGCTTTCGGCTGGCTCGGTCATTCATTACCAAACTTGCATGAAAAAATCAAGCCCTGTCCCACGCAGCGGGGTTGCGCTTGCAGGATCAGGTTCCCAGCTGCTGGAGCAAGAGGTGGAAAGAGGGAAGGAGAAAGGGGTTTGCGGCTGAAGCTGTGAATCTTTGAGCGACGGTTCAGGATCCTTCCTGCCGTTTCCCTCTCCCTTTAGACCCGTTTGGGCCATATCCTGGCCACAACAGCAGAAATCCGTCGACTTGAGTGCTGTTTTGCCCTCTTTTTTAATCTCTGCTTTACACTGCACCAGCCTTCTCAGTTTTGAGGATAAAAAACCCAATGTCTGTGTTATTTATCCACGGCGCTGACTGCAGTATCTCCAATATCGAAGCATAAAAACACGTGGCACTGCGGGGCCAGAGGCTTTCGGGGGTAGCATAACAGCTCGCAGCCCAGCTGGTATTTTCAGTTGCTACCAGATGTGCTGGGGGCCAACCTCACACTTGACATTTAGGCAGTCCCTCCTAAAGCTGCAGGATTAGGCCCGGTAACCACAATGAAATCAAACCGTGAACCAAATGCCGGTCTTTTCCCCTCTCCGGACAAGTCGCCTGAGCTCTGTATCAGACAAGAAGGAGGCTTAAGCCACAACTAAGAGACTGGACCCAAGTGAGGGCCCAATCCTGACACCATTTCCAAAGCTCAACTCCAAAGGATTGAAATCTTAGCTGGAACCGGGGTAGCGGCCCAGCCCAGCTCCACAACTGGTAGAAAGGAGCGTTGGGTTTCTCCGTTTCCACCATCAGAGCTAATTTACACCCAGAAAAGCCCTGGCCCCCGCTGCCCCTTGCTGCTCCCTCCCCAAACTGCGCTGTGCGAGAAACAAAGGTCTGGGAAACAGCAAGCACAGCCCCTGCCAGTGCTAACGGGAGGCGCGGAGGACAGACCGTCCCTCATTCCCACTCCAGTCCTCCCCGAAAAGGATGATTTTATCAGCCGCTCAGGTTTTTAAGAATCTGATTTGAGTGGCTGAGAAGTTCCTTTGCTCTAAACCGTGCTGACCCGCCGGCACTCTGGTCCTTGCTTTATTGCAGGGGATCTCCGAGCCTGGGTGACTACAGAGGAGGTTGTTGTGGTTTTTTCCAGCAGACTTCAACAAAAAAAAGATCAGGAGCAAGTCCCCGGCTCTGCCTGCCCCATGGCTGCTGCAGCGATGATACGGGAGCTGGCAGAGGTATTGCTAACACTTCCCTGGGAACAGCACACAGCTCGGGGAGGAATAACTGCCCAGGAGTTTACTCGGCTTCTCGGGCAGGTTTCCCACGACCATACCAGCTTAACACAACCTCGGCAATGCCAAAACACGCCGCAAGCAAAGTTACTCCAACACGGGCAGGTCTTCAAGGCTACTTTAAAAGCAGTTTGGCTTGGGGCCCAATCCTGCACTTCCCAGGCACCCAAAACTCCCTCCAGCTTGACTGTTTTCCTCGCTCCGGAAAGACAACTGGGCACCGAGGAAGACTTTGCTCGTTCACCCTCTTTGCAAGACCGCAAACTCCCCAGGCTGGAATTCAGCACAGAGAGGTCAAGCCAAGAGCCAGGATTCTTCTCAGGGCTGTTTGCAAACACTTGGGATTTTTACACTGAAGGCAAATTCCATTTCCCATCCTGCGGTTTGCAAATTTGAGGCGAGCTGCCTTTTTTGAGATGGGAGACTGCCTTTGAAAAGCAAAAGTGCCCGTTGTATACAGCTGATTTTTGGCTGGTTGGACATTGCAAAGAGGACGTTAAGTTCTTAGGCTAAAAATACAAGGGAAAATCGTCTGGGCCTCGCCGTATCACTAGGATCTTTCCCACTCATTTCAGTAGGATGCAGATTTTTCCCAAAAAAACCCCGCACGGCAAAGCTGTGGTGGCCTGACTCCACGACCACTTCACACAGGCTGAATTTTGATTTGATGTTGTTAATCCTACACATAAAAGTTAGGATTGTGGAGCAGAGCGTAAGTTTCTCGTAAGAGTGCTCTTGTAAGAGAAATGTTAGTAGGCAGTATGGGATTGTCCGGCTCAACTTTAACGCAGCCTGGGAATGAGCTCAAGCATGCTCTGTCCCCAGAACATCTCTCAGAGAAAAAAAGAAATCCCGACTGTGCATAAAATGCAGAGATTGTTGTCTGTAACAAATAAGAATCGTCGCAAATACTTGGACAAGCTGAAATACTATGTTACGACTCAAGAAACAGGTAGAGATATATTGGATATAAGCCTTTGTAATGTTCCAGTAAGCGGACAAAAACTATTTGCAGGATACTGGGATGTAAGTTCACCCCCAGTGCAAACTTTTCAAGTTTACTGCCTTTCCATCAGGAAAATTTCCTTCCTTTAGGATACCCCAACTACTACATATCCTCTGGCGCTGCGGTTAAACAATATTCTGAACGTTCCCGTTCTTTCCTCTGCACTTTTGTTCGAAACCCGAACAAGATGGGAAGGACTCTGTACCACAGATGTGCAAGCGTTAGAGTGCGGCTCCCCATATCCTTCTTCTTTTATTTTATTTGAGCTAGAGCGGCGGTGGAAATAGTTTAACGATTGCACAGCAGATCCCCCGGAGTCCGCCTCATCTGCAACTGATTTCTGCCCGTGGCAATATTCTCATCCTCCCGGCCATCAATCACCCGGGGGAGTGGGGGGGGGAATGGAAGGGAGAGGAAAAGAGGCGGAAAATCTGGTGCCGATGAGAAAAGGCAGCAGGTCCGCTGCGTTTCGGGGCGTGGAGGGGGGGGGGGGGGG
>NW_009260790.1:2598659-2600290 GCF_000687185.1 Egretta garzetta
CGCTAGAAACTAACGGGGAGAGCCCGCGGGTCCGTCACGGCGGCCTGGCCGGGTCCGGAGGTGATTGCCCGGCGTCTGCTCCTGCACTGGGAGAAACAAAGCCTGGATTTGGCTCCCTGAGCGCCAACAGTTCCTGTTTAAACATAATCCTTGATAGAGAGCGCTCGGGGTAGAGTCCTAGCCGCGGCGAAGGCTTTGGGAGAGTTCTTTGACACCACAGGGGATCGTTTTCTTCTTTCCTTTCCCTTCCCTTCCCTTCTTTTTCCCTTCCCTTCCTCTCTCCCATCTTTTTATCTTCTTTCCTTTCTCTCCCTTTCTCTTTCTTTCCCTTTCAAATTAAAAAACTTAACAGCCAAACGCAATCCCAGTGAAACCCCATTCATCGCTATCTTTCAGTTAGGATAATTATTGGAGACCGGAAAGGGCTCTGGTTCTGTAAAGGCGCAATTAATCTAATGGAGGCCTCCACATTAAACACTGGCATGGCACTACCCAAATCAAAAGATACCTGCAAGGCTTGGATGGGCTTTGCTGGCTCCTGTTCATGTGAAGATTTGCAGAGAGATGAGAAGCGGGAAGAGGAGATGGTAAGGAAGCAACAGCTGTGCTGAGAGAAGCGTTGGCTGTGCCCCGGCAGCGGTCCTGGGGCAAAGCTAGGAAAGCAAGCTTTGGGGCTGGGTGTTAGCCGAAGGAGGCCGGAGCCTGCCAGCAAAGGAATGGTTTCCCATTGCTTGGTTCCTTCCAGCTCCAAGACAATAGGATTTTGTAAATAGGATGGCAAAAACCTGCTTCCAGCATCACTTTCTTATCTTGCTAGATGCAACCTACCCTGCCCCGGACTGAACTGCTCAGCTCTAAAAGGGCCAGCAACAGGCAAAGGAGCAGCCTTTCGCCATGACCACATACCCCATTGGAAGCTCAAACTCCACTCTCCCAACATTTTTACCCACTGCTGAACTTGGGCTTTTGACTAATCTCTACCTGCTCCTCATGGCCAGCATGACCAGCAGTGAGCTCCTGCCCAGGAGCCTATTGTATTCCGAATAATATGAGTGAAAGAGGACACAACAGGGGCTTGGAAGCAAGCTCTCAGGTCTGTGGATAAATGAAGAAAAATAATATGTAGACACAACCAGCTACAAAGCAACAGATTACGAGCATTAAGGTGAAATTCACCCCAGTGTATCAGGTCTATGGGTTGGTATTTGGATGGGTTTTGTGGGATTTGCGGCACTGGGGTGCGATTACTCTGAGTGGAGCACCAGGCTGTGTGCAGAGATGCAAGCCAGCGTGCAGTTCATTCACTGCTTCCTACTGTTCACTCGTGTTCCAGTTCTGTAAACAGCCAAACAGCAGAAAAAGGAAACACAGCGATCTGTAAATCCGGAGGTGGAGAGGCACGAGGAGCTGAGTTTGGGTTTTGTGGTGTCAGAAGAAACAGGCAGAGGTGCTGTATGATAGAGCAGGCTGGCCGGAGGATGAAAGAAGCTGCTGAGAGGCTGTCAAAGCCCTGGGCCAACACTTTTCCCCTTCCTCTCTGGCAGTGCGGTATTGCAGCCAGAACAAGGAGCGAAGACCTGATGCCTGCAGATGTCATTTGGACAGACACTGGCTCAGGCACGGGCTAGAGG
>NW_009260790.1:2600410-2607062 GCF_000687185.1 Egretta garzetta
CAGACACGGGCTCAGCCAGGGGCTAGAGGCAGCCGCTCTCCAGCTGGGAGCGGATGGGAGGGAGAGCAGGGAAGGAGCCGTCCTTGCCGGTCAGGCCCCTCGCCCCTTGCCAGGGTCGCTGGCTTCAGCGGCGTTTTTAGACTCCTGCTCCACACCATCCCCTCGTTGACCAGCTCCCACTCCCCGCAGGCTGTGGGGAGCCTGCTGCCTGCCCCTCGAACACTCGTGCCAAACCACGCTGTTGTTTTCACACCGAGCGGGGAGAGCAGGGAAGGAGCCGTCCTTGCCGGTCAGGCCCCTCGCCCCTTGCCAGGGTCGCTGGCTTCAGCGGCGTTTTTAGACTCCTGCTCCACACCATCCCCTCGTTGACCAGCTCCCACTCCCCGCAGGCTGTGGGGAGCCTGCTGCCTGCCCCTCGAACACTCGTGCCAAACCACGCTGTTGTTTTCACACCGAGCGGCACGACGCGTGAGCGAATACGACACAACTCTCTGCTCTCACCCCCTGACGACAGCCCCTTTCATCAGCTTGTTGTTTTCCTCCAAAGATAGACACCATATGAAAACACAGGTGCACAGAGCCTTGCCCAAAACATCCACACACCCACCTATGTCTTCCCGCTCAGCCCTTTCCGCTGCTGCTGGATCACCAAGGCTTTTGTGTGCTGAGACACAGCAGAAACCTGCTCTCCGGTCTCCAGGAGCTTCCCTCCCTCACCCGCTGTTGCTGTTTTGGGCCTGCTGACAAACACCCACAGTGCCAGGGGCTCCCCGCTTGTCAGGACAGGACTAGGAACTGTGGGCGTGAGAATTAAAAGGGTGTATTTGTAAGTTAAAAATAAAAATATTCCTTTTATTTGTGTCTTAACGCAGATTCCAAGGCTCCCTGCCCATAGCTGGATGCTAGAAAACACATGCGGGGAAAGGCAGCTGGGAAAAGAGAGCGTGAGCGTGGGTATCCGTGAGGGCTGCAGGGAGCAGAGAGAGGGGAATTGCCCTTCACAGATCCCCGCCACCGGGCCCATGCTCTGCCTCTCCCCCAGCGACTTGTGTTTTGTTCACCATCCCCGTGACGCACCACAAAGGGTCCAAAGAAGCGCTCTCAAGGGCTAACTCCCTGGCATGACACAGGAAGGACTGGGGAGACTGAGGTCTGGGTCTGCCACGGGCTGCCCTGCCCCATCGCACATCCGTCTGTTCACTTCACCTCTCCGCATCTCATTTGGAAAAGGGTACAAAATTGTATTGCAGCTCCCCGGAATAAAGATGGTTCTTTATCAGCTCCCTTCTCTCACCGGACCGTCACCTGCTGGAGTTGAACTCCTACTTCTTGGTTCCTACATAAGCACTGAGACATCCCCAAGATAACAGCTCAGGATTGCCGTGTGTAAGGGCACACATGCCTGGGGAGAAGGGAGCAGTACTCATGCCAGGAGATGGAGGCAAAACCTTTTACAACCAAAAAAGCTGGGGGGTGATTTCCCATCAGGTAGATGAAGGGAGGGGACAGTGGTGGCAGGTAGGGCATGAGGACTGAGGACCGCATCCTCCCACCTCTGCCAAGCGCGCAACTCTCACATCTGTGCAGTACCAGTACCCACAAGGGCAAGGATGGAACAGTCCTTACAAATACCACTCCTGCTATTTTAAGATTCACCCAAAGCACGTGGGTACAACAGCACTTCACTGCTCGTTCAAACCACCAGGTCAAGCCACGCTCAGCTTAATAACATACACAGAGGTAAGGAGAGGCTAGAGGGGAAGGTTCAGCCATGGAAGGAATTTGAACCAGCAACCTCCATCAGGCCACAGCTTTGGGATAACAGATGTGAGCTCTGTGCTGAATCCCTCTGCGTAGGCAAAGCGGAAAGCTACCTAGCGGTACTTTGGCTAGCTGGCTTGAACTGCAAAGTCCGACTTGCCTGGCCATGTATATAGAAAGAGAGATCTAGGGACGGACCTGGCTGGCAGGGACTGCACTAGGTAGTAAAGGAAAAGGATTTATCATAGAGCTCATTATAAAACATCTGGGCTCAGCAAATGACCTGGAATGCAACTCGGCAGCGGGGCGCTCCTCTCTTCCCGAGTCCCGAGAATGCGAGCTCCCGCAGGGTAAGACTCGAGCCAGCTGTTTCCTTTAATCCCATCAGCCTTTCCTTCAACAGGGGTCCAAATGCTCGGCGAGCAGCAGAGAACGAGAAAGTCCCGTTCCCTCCCCTTGGTGACTGGGATTAGTGGTTTCTCTGTAGTGCCGTGCCAATGCATTTTGGGGCCCTGGGGCAGCAGTAAAAAAAATGTACCCCTCCCATCTCTGAGCAAGTCCAAGTGTGTTTAATCGCTTTATTTTCCACCTTGCCCAATCGCTCTCTGCTCCCAGGCACTCTAGGCCCCTTCGTCCCTCCCTCCCTCGCTTCCCCAGCAACTCAGGTCATGCAAAATCCTTCTCCTATTCAGTTCATGTCTGCAGGGGCAGTTTCTATGAGGGAGGGCTGGGAAGAAGCTGTTGGGCTTCGTTTGCAGGTGCCCTCTTCCCTAAGATTTCAAACAGTTTTTTTCCTTCTATTTCAAAAATACCAGTTTCCTCTGACTCCATTGCAACCGGCTAAATCCCCTCTGATAACCATCTTATTTTCTGCTGCACAACTTCCCCCTGCTGCAATCGCTCAGAACCTCTTATTATATTAATTCTTTTTCTCGCAGCACTGCCTGAGGGCCCCGGCCAAGCTCAGGGCCTCATCACAATAGGTGCTTGTATGTGTTTAGAGACAGTTCTGGCACCAAAGCGCCTACAAACTGTCAACCAGCAGTACAAACTTAGAACATACACATGTGTGCAGGGAACATTTTGCACATTACCCAAAGGAAACCAGCACCCGCCTGGAACAGGGTGACTCAGCCCAGAGCAATATTGCACTGCTGTTGCATAGGAAGAGGCTCATGCACAAACTCTCTGGCTTTAAAGAAAAGCACCCAAAATCTGAAGTCTCAAAGCACCGCTTCTGAAGTCCTGCTACTGCAAGAGAGCATCAGCATTTTCTTAAATGAGGGTAACAGAGAAGAAAGAATGTATGTATGTATTTGCTAACAGATTAAACTCCTCTGGTCCCACTCCTCTCGCCTTACAGAAGACAAATGCAAATATAAACCTTAAGGTGATAACATTATTTTCATATTTTAGAGGGTGTGGTTCATAAAATCACAGAAATGTGGGACCCTGAGAAATCTGCTTTCATTGCCTCCCTCTCCTCCTGCCCTGAAGCAGGATGGTGATTTTTGAGTTTGTGAAGCAGATAACACTACTGCAGCTGATGAGGCACTGAAAGAAACTGGCCAGGAGTCTCATCTTATCGCTGCTTTCTTAAGGAGCCGAGTGATCTGTGCTAGCACTGGACTAATTTTTCATCATTCTGGTTTTAATTTTGGTAACAGGGACTGCCTCGGTGGCTGCTCCAATGTATGATAAGAGTTAACACTGAAACCTCAGTTAAATAATTACAGGCTCATCCTGTGCTCAGAGGAGTCACAACGACCTTCTCTCTATCTGCCAGCCTACCTCTATTTATACCTAATATGGATATAAAATCCACAACTTCACAGATAGTAAACTGGAGCCTCCCACAAGCGTGTCGCCTACTAGGATGCTCCCAAAGATTTAAGGGAATTATTTCTCAGGCCTTAAACGAACCCAGTAAATTCACTTTCTCTGCTCTGTCTGACATGGTGCAGACAGCAGGGCTATGTGGATTTTCCCATGCAGTCCTTCCAGTGCACCTCCAGGCACAGCCCACAAACACTCCTGCAGTTCCAGCCCCAGGCTTCCACCATCCATCATTCAAAGATGCATTTATTGACATATGAAATACCCCAACTCTCAACAGATTACCTATGAAACCATGTAACCTTCAGAGAGAATTAAACAAAAACTGGGCCCTGGGCCCGGAAAAAGGAGTAGGGTGAAGCACACAGCATCAGCCATTCCCTCAAACGAAAGCAAGGAAAACAGTCCAAAAGGGAGGAGCTGGAAGAACAAAGCAGGATTGATTGGCATAGAAATAGGTTGTCTTACATCTGAGAACCACGCCAGGGACATCCTCAGGGTGTGGCTAACAAACAGGGTCCTTGAGCTAAAAAAAAATCTCCATTTAGTTCATACCAGATTAAGCCAGGAACAGAGACCAGGAACACTGCAGTCAACCTTTATGGCTTTAGAAGTTTAAGAGAATTTATGGCCAGCAAGAACAGTTAGATCATCTGATATGAATCCATGTGTGTTACAGGTCATTTGATTTCACCCAGTCACTCCCAGGTGGAGCACAGTAACTTGCATTTAAGACTTCAAGAATTGAAAAATCCACCCATTCCTCTACTAGTTTATCCCAGTCTCTCTGCTTATAATTCAGTGGCTCACCACTCGTCTGCATGGGTCAAGCTTTGGCCTCCAGCCATTGCTTCTCATTACACTTCTCTCTGCTAGCAGCAAACCCTTCAGTTCCTGGGTTTTCTGTAACCCCTAAGTCCTTGCCATCTCTAGGTATGATCAGCATTTGTTGTGCCTCCATGTCGAACGTCACATTTGACTATATCAAAATCTATGTTGCTCCACTTTCTTTTTCATTTACATAGCGTCTCACCAAATAGCAATTATTTGTCTGCCACCATTTGTATATTTACTTCCAGATAATCAGTGAAAGTTACAGGTAATGCAAAGCATTATACTGACTCCCGAGGGAGACACGGCATCCACAGACCCCAGAGCACCACTGTTACGCAAATCAAGACATGGGGCCATCAGGACATGAAATTATTTTCTTCTGTGGCCTCAGTCAACCTTTGAACCTAGAAAGGGCCTGCTAAAGAGAGAGATGACCCAACCCATGGCAGTTACCTTCAGCCTAAGCCTCTTTTCCACTTACTCCATTGGTAACTACAGCCCTTTCTCCCTTATTGCTCTGTGCTATAGCACATCATCCTGGAGAGAAGGCGCAGGAGTTTGGCAACAGAGAAGCCAGCGACTGGAAGAAATGAAAGGGTAGATAAGAAAGTGCAGAAATACTCCCCTTTCCACAGCACACCTTTACCTTGTCATTCCAGCATCTTCAAAGAGCAGAAGCCAAAAGTATTTTGTGAACTGTGGAGTACGCAGGGGGGTGGTGTCCCACAATATACACTAGCTGACTGCGCAGAGCTGAATTTTACCCAGGAATGAAGCAAGTCATAAAGCCATGACCAAGTGGAGAGAGCATCACCATTTGCATTTTACAGGGGAGAAAACTGAGGTGCTGTCTATCACAACTGGACTCCTAAATCCTCAGGGAATGCATGGTTCGTGGGATTAGTAACGGTTTGGGGTTAAGCTGTTAGTCACTACTAACAACTTCAAGTGCAGCACCAAGGGGGAGGAAGAATACCCTCTAAAACTTCTAAAAAGAAACACACTCCTTCATACAACAGGAGATTTATGAACTGAATTTGAACTGATAAGGGCATGACCTTTTCTAGGAAGGGGCATACGCTCCTAACCCAGAGCTGGAGTCTTTACAAGCACTACCAATCAAGACTATAGACGGAGAGTGATTTATTAGTCACCAACAACTTTCTCAGCATCTTTATAAGCTACAGGAGGTGGGTATCCACCACCACGAGGAACATCCAGCTCTAAATAGCTAGCGATGCTGTACAGCTAAGTGCTGACAGCTAGAAGTCACAAGAGAAACGGCGATCCACAGCTGAATTTCCATAAACTATGTTCCCATTTAGTTTCAATCTCAGTTAAGCATTTCACTGTGGGTGGGCTATAGGCTGGACTCTCAGAGCAGTTAAGACACAGTACGCATTGCATACAGCTGCCTACTGGAGCTGGCGTGCCAAAATTTGCACCAGTCCCATTTACAAAGGCAGGGATGGGGTGGGAGACGAGGAAAAAGTTTCTTTCTTACTGTTGGGATGCATGTGATGGGGGGAAAAGCAACAAAACCCAGCCAGCTCAGAGCAAAAGGAAAGGTCAGCCATGCCTCGCTGATTCAGAACACTGCTGAGAAAAGTGGTTTTCCTTGCAGGTCACTGATCATGTGTTCCCCAGCTCCACCACTAGCCTCTCCCTTCTAGCCAAAGTGTAAGAGCTGTATCTTGTGGTAGATCACTACCACAACCACCACAAGCTGCTTTAGTCCACTCATGCACCCACTGCTTGCATTTGCAAACAAGCACCTTTATGATTTCTTTTGCATTGCTACAAAAACTCAGAGGGAACCCAATGAAAGTATCTGGAAAACCAATTCCTTCTCCTTTGGAGAATCATCCTTGTGAACCCTCCAGAAGAGTTGAGTTACACCATCACCGCTGTGTTTCCACTGCTGGAATGATACTGTCTTCTTGATACCCTCCCCCTATCTCGATCTGTTACCCAAGCTCGTATTTAAGGTAGATCTACTAAGGCAGTGACTATCTTCTGGTATTATGCTTATGTTATACCTGACACAGCGGTGTCCTATTCCACGAGAAGGGCTCCTAGACATGGCTGTGATGCAAAGAACTGGTAATACATTTCAGTATTTTCTCTCCTTATCAGATTCAGATTTACACCAAAGTCAATATTAAGGACCTCAGTGTTTCACACCTATTAGTGATTCTATAAGCAATCACCTCCTGGACAA
>NW_009260790.1:2607098-2608105 GCF_000687185.1 Egretta garzetta
AGGACAGCAAACGCTTGCAGAACATACCCTTCTGGAGTCTCCCAGACTATGAAGTGGGCAGCCTTCCCCTGAGACTCCATGACCTGCCGAGTGAAAAAAGTCAGAAAAGACACCTGATTGAATCAATGGCTCAAGATTCAAATTAGAGTCCCAGCTGCATGCCACATTCCCTCCAATACTTATCACTGGCCTTGGCTACAGCTTCTCCCATCTTTAAAATGGGAATTATAAACCTTCCTACCTCCCTTAATCCCATCTGTTTAGTTTGTAAATTCTCCAGGGCAGAGACTGGTTTTTATTTGTGTGTACAGCACCACATACAGCAAGGTCCTGATCTTGGCTAAGGCTTGTAGGCATGATTGAAATACAAAGAAATGACGGTATCTTGATCAAACATGAAGAACTCAGATAAACAATTGAAAAGCAGCTTGATAGGTTTTTTTTCCTGCAGTCTCTGCTTTTCCGTGACTTGTTTATTCATCTCAAAGCCTCAGCAGACATCTAATCAAGCTGTTAAGAGTCAGATTTGTGGCCAGTCAAGCACTTAGGGAGTTGTTAAACGTTCAAAACCAGTTCTATTCAGCAAACAGCTGCTGCTTTTTTTTTCCCCTTCTCCTAGATAGCGATATGGTTTCTTTACTCACTGTATACTCACCATTTCCCTATTAAAATTGCATCGGGGTGATACAGTAACTTCTCCACTGAAAGCTCTCATTAAGTTTTGGGTAGGGACACCTGACTTTTTTAGGCCTATCTTGTTTGCACTTTTTGGTAGTGATTCAAATCACGCTACGGTTAGACGAAGCAATGATTTCAGCAGGCTTAAGAAAGAAGGAAAAATGTGATAGTTTCCAGATGAGTGTATTATACTAAATTTAACATGCCTTTTGGTACTTAGAATTTCCACTTTTCCCCCTTCCATTTATGTAATTAGAAATCAAGCAGCAGGAAACCGTTCCTATTCCAACCTCAGTTGGGAACAGCATGGTCTCATTCCCGTAGAGGGA
>NW_009260790.1:2608477-2625672 GCF_000687185.1 Egretta garzetta
AAGAGGACACTCGTCCTCACCGGGAGATATTTTGCACAGCTTGTATCGACAGGTTCAAAAATACATTTTGAATAATACAGTTTTAATTAAACCAAAACAAACAGAGGCCCATTATGTGCTAGTTCTATATGCATTTATATATCTTAACACAAACAACAAGCAAGGCATCTGTGAAACCCAAAAATATTTAATTCTTACCCCACTTAAAGAGCAGTGACAAAATTTAAATTCCACTTTTTAGAGTAAAACCATGCAATTTTTCCATACACACCCTAGTGAATTTCATATTAATGAGCAAGAACATTTGTTTGATTACTCTCACTCTAGCAATAAATGACACATTGTGAATGGGAATATACAAGCGTACCCTCTGAATTCCAGGGCCAGAATAACCACCTGATCAAGTGTCACAACAGATTGCATTAAGTAAGAATTAACTTTAGGAAGTTTTATTTGAACTAAAGCAGGGCGTACCAGGGCAGGACATCTCATTACCAGGGACACTAAATAAAAACAGAACCCATCATCATGGCCCAAATGACACAGCGCTAGCTAAAGCTTTTTCAGCACATTGACAGTCGTTGATATTCAGAGCATTGCTACCACTTCTGGTTCTGTTTCTTGCCCAGGTCGACACTTTTCTCTCCAGCTGTACCCACTGGCTTAGCAGACTGCTAGCAGCGCAGCACACACACAGAGAACTCAATAAAAACACTTTCCAAACCACAGAGGAGCTATGGCTCCAAAGTACATAGTTCAAATTAAAAATTGGGGCCAGATAAAATGATTCAAAATTGGGAAGAACCAACGAGATCCCGTTTCCAATAAGCTGTTTTGACCTGACTGATGAATGCAGTCCGGCAAGGGAGGAGGTGGAAAAACAAGGACATGCTCAAGCAATGGTCCTGGATGGTATCATGCTTTGACAGTCTTTAATGCCGCTCTGGCATTAAAGCTATTTTCTTTCACAAGTCCATTGCTCTAGGCAAGCTCTTCAGCTTCTGTTGACTCTGGGCACAGCTAAACATGCTTCTTCAGCGTGCGAGATCCACACACAGTGCCCGGGGGAATGTGGGGGCATAGGACTACTGTAGCACCCAGGCCAAATCTCAGTCCCATTGCTCAGTAAGATAAGGAGTTTCTCAAGCTCTCTGAACTCAGACGACTGCCCCTCAGTCTATCCCCTTCCTTTTTTGGCCTGGTTTAAAAAACAAATATTGCACAACTTGTTTTCCATTGTGTTTTTCCTTTCTGGAGAGGAATTTTTTTGTCACTCTTCCATCTGCCAGGGCTCACCATGCAGCAGGATGGGCTTTCAATAAAGAAAAGCTCCCTATCAATCTATATCGTTCCCTTTCTGTCTCAGGAGACAAGCATTTACATCTTGTGCTACATGGACAATATGCAGCAAGCATGGGAGAAAGAAAAGAGGTCCTTGAGAGCCATCTCAATAGCTAGAAAATTGTGCTGAGTAAATAAACGGTGAAGACAACCTCTCAAGTCAGGAGAAGAATAGCCAACAACATGCCAACAACTGATTACATGGACCGGGGTAAATGTAAAGTAGAAGGGAGTACTTGGACTGGTGACTTGCCAAGGTAATAAAAGAGCTTTAAATATTTGTGACCCATTCCCAGACACTGAAACCTGCATGTTCTCCCACATAACAGGGTGGGAAGACGGGTGAAAAAGCAATCAATCTGAAAGGTAAACTCAGAGCCAGATGGCACATGCATCTGTTTAATTCACCCACTATCCCAGGAAGTTTCAAACTTGGGTCATTCCATGAGTCAAAGCTACAAGAGACAGCTCTGGCTAGCTGCATCGGTCACACAGTTAGGATTTGCCCTTCTGGTTAGTCCTCTTTGGAGAGGACAGAATTTCAATTTTAAAGGGCAACTGTACAAACAGGACATAG
This sequence comes from Egretta garzetta, assembly GCF_000687185.1. Classification (NCBI taxonomy): domain Eukaryota; kingdom Metazoa; phylum Chordata; class Aves; order Pelecaniformes; family Ardeidae; genus Egretta; species Egretta garzetta. Next base: position 2,610,396 of record NW_009260790.1, read on the forward strand.
GAGTATTTATATTTCTCTTCAAACACCGGCACAAGCAGCAGGGGTCTAGTGGGTGATTTATGAGGTGGGAATGCTTCTTTGAACTGTAAGTTAGATGGGGGTTGCCTTTCCAGAGCAGAGAGGAACATACGACGGCTGTCTTGTCTGAAGAGCTCTCACAGTGGCTTTTACCCAGGTGGTCACAGCTGCTAGGTACTCAAAATGAAGTCCTCTCCTTCCATGCTCTCTCTCTCTCTCTCACTCACATACAAAGTCAACACACCAGAGAAGGCCATTTTTCTTTTATTTATTTTCCCAGAAGAGCTCTTCCTTGCACTTGCCAGACACAATACAAAACAAGCAACAGAACTTTGTTTCATGTACAGAAACAGTTTGTTGGAGTATAAAGAGTTACTGGTGATCATTACTGAAGAATGTTGGCTTATTCCAGGGGCACTTCAGTATTCCTGAGGAATAATCATTGATTTCTCCTTCCTTCCCACTGGGATAGTCTTAGTCATTAGTCACTGTTCCTGTAAAGCAAGAAGGCTTATATTATTAAAAAGCCATTTGGGTTCCTTACATGGAAGGTGCTGCACGATGTAAAGCAAGCCACTTAAGCTCTGTAACATTTCCAGAAGGTAGGCTAACATTTTCATCCTTTGCTAGACTGAGAAGTCTAGTATGGAGAAGTTAAGCAGCTATTTTCATACCAGAAGCACGGCATGTTTTCATGCATATAAGCCTTCATTCTGTTAAAATGAGTACTTCAAAAAAACCCAACATTATTGTTCAAGTTAACTATTCACAGATTGAATAGAAATCAAAGCCACAAAGGGCTGGAGGAAAGGTTCCAGTTGCCAAAGTTCTTGTATTGTTGCACATCAATATAATCCACATTGCAATCAAAGTACAGGGCTGTGGGTTTTTGGGTGATAAATTATACAGGCTAAATAACCTGAAAAATATGATACTTTCCATTTTGCAAGGAAACTTTAGGCCATGTCATTCTCAGCCATAGCGTTTTAAGCTTTGAAGTAATTGCTAGATGTTGATTTTAAATTCAGCTGAAGTCACAGTGACATTCACTTGATCAAATTACTTAAAAAGCCCTCAGAATGGTATGACCACAAATTAGAACTTTTCTGCATTTTAAGTAGTCTCTTGGCCTAGGTGAATGGCTGTTGCACTGGTGTTAGTGTTTCATTATCAACTTACTAACCCAAAGGATGGGCAGCACGGTGATCCAAGTTACAGCTAGAACAACCGCAAAGTTGCTTTGTAATCTCCTGATTATTCAGTATCACGAAGGTCCTCTGCCCTCTCTCATTCTCACTTAGAATTCAGAATTAAGAGCTTGATCCTGAAGAATCAAGAATCCAGACTGGATAAAGCCCAGAGTAACCTGGTCTGACCTCACAGCTGACCCTGGCTTGAGGTCAGACTAGATGACCTCCTTGAAGTCCTTTCCAACTTGAGTTATGCTGTGAGTGTATGAACTTGACACTTTCAGAAAACTCAAAATAATTTTCTTCAAGCTAATTTGTGTTACATTTCTCTCTCCCTTAATAAAGCTGATTTTCTTGCCAGAATCTCACATTTTGACAAGTTAGCATTTGAACAGAAACTCAATTTTCTAAAAGAAGTCCTATAGAGTTTAGTTACAACAGTATTTTCTAGGAAAAACACAGATGAGTGATAATGCAACAATATTTTCCATGTTCCTAACCAACAGAAATGAAATAATTTTGTTGTAATAACCCTGGAGCCATTATCCATGACACGACATTTTGGAGAGAATTAATGACATTAACTATTAGATGGCTTCATCTGCATCTTCCCTCTCTCAGCATGTTCAGTCTCTTTGTGCCAGAGACAGTTAATGGAGACAGTACACTGGAAACTATTTGTCTAGTCTTGTGCCATGCAGGCAGCTGCGCTTCTTCTGTGAAGTGTCCTTTCAATTACCTCATGCTTCAAAGGACCACCCTTGCTCCAGAGCACAGATTAGTCCTTAACCCAAACAAAATCCTTTCCTAGGCTGACCTGAAAGTCAGTTTTCTGTTGCCCAACATCCCTAGTAACAAGCATCCTTGAATGAATAATGCTTTCTCAGAACATGTGAACAGGGCATTTACCATTCACATGAAGGCACAGACATGTCATTTCCAGTTTATTTTTGGAGACATAAATTGGAGGAATACCCTCAGGATGGTGAGGAAAGCCAACACGTTTTTATGTTAACAAATCAGGTCAGAAGAGTCATGCACAGACTTTTGTTTCTGGGCTGTAGCTGGCAATGTTGTATCAGCTGCATCCAAGTCACAGTTTCTCTATATTGTTATCCAACATATTTTATTCTGAAGAAGCTGTTCAAGAATCTTGTTATTTCCCTTTCTTTACAGGCAGCTGAAGACAGTATTTGTATGTTGGGTAGGGCTGCAGAGGGCTGGCAAAAGCCCATCTGCCAGTAAATGTAAGGAGGACCAGACTCAACTTACTGCTCTAGATGCATCAGGAAAAGCCTATGAACACCTTCAGGCCTCCTTCAATTAGGCAGACGAGGAACAATTTTTGCATTCTATGTACTTGCCCTGGAAAGCTCCTGGCAGAAGATTTTACCTCAGTACTTTCTAAAGTGCTAAAATAGCTACAAATATGTCCTGGTGGATGGCTCTCCATCTCCATCACATCAGCGAAATGCTTCAAGCAGTATATGGCTTTGTGGATCCAAAATATGCATACATGCCCCTTTTTTTCCACATGCCACAATAATAAATTGCCATAAGAACAGCCTCAAATTTTACATGTGAAGAAATAAGGAAAATATTAAGGAAGTCAGTTTGTGGACTTAGTGCACTGTAGGCAGTTTACGAGCACACAAATGGTTCCTGCAAATTCATCTATTTAAAAAATATTTTATCTCAGCATGGTCTGTGATAATACTGAACTCAATATTATCCTCTTCAAAACGAAAGTGTACAATTTTTTCAGACTAATTATTACATTACTATCCAGCCAAACAAGCCACAAAACTTACAAGTTATTAGTGTTCTCATCTTGCAAAAAACCCTCACAGAAGATCAAAGATCTGCTTCCACAGGCAGATCTACCTGACATGACTTTCAGTTTCTTCCTAGTTCATCCCTCTCAAAGTCTGAAGACAGAATCTTACCATTAGTTTAGTTTTTCAGCTTTTCTAACATGTATTTTTGTTATACGCATTTTCAGGTGGTGGGAAAACCTACCTGCAGGATCTGTTAAACTAATTCTATGAACTCAGTCTCGTAAGTTTACTGCTAAACACACCAGACATTAAAAATTTCTAAAGAGCAAGGCAACGACCCCTGCTTCAGCAACACAAGTTTCTTCTTACAAGTGCTCTTTTGGGAAAGGCAGAGGAATATCCATTAACGGTGTCTAGATGTACCATTTAATGCTAACTAACAGTAACTAGTACTGATACTTACTTTTACAAATTTACCATGGAGAAGATATGGAGACTGGAAGTCATGTTGACAATTGGAATAGGCCATTCCTAACCCCATCCCTGACCCAAAAGCGATAGGCCATGTCTTTCCTGCGGGGGAAGGCAAGCAGAGAGGAAAAGTTAAAGTCAAGAAAAGCCATTCATTTCACATGACAGTGATAGCATTGTTACCTAAGCACCAAGAAAGAATAAATTACTGGAAAATGCACACTGGGCATTTTCAAGTTCTATGAGTGCTAAAATCAGTTAAAAAAAAAACACTTCAGAAGAACAACAAGAGTAACGGTGAGTAAGATGTCACATTTAGAATTCAGTGGAGAGCAATCTCTGAATTCAAGATATTGCTGGAAATTATTTTGTTACCAAAGCATAACTAAAAGAAGGATTTAGATCAGTTTTAAAACTGGCAAGACTGGCATAAACTGATGTCTAGACACATGGCTCCAGTAATTTGGCTCAGGGTTTCCGGCAATTCTAGAATTTGAGCTGAGCACAGTAGGAGCTCAGAGAGATGCTGCGTGTAATAACCTTGTTACACAACAGTTAAAACTTTAGGTAACTCCATTTCAGCTGAAAAGACAAGACCAGTAATGAAAGAATTGGTCTAACATGCTGATTAAGTTTTACATGCCTCAGAGATTTCTTGGACTTAAAACTGCACCTACAACAGACAGAAACTAGGAAACTGGGCAGTCAAGATTACTGCACTATACTTACTTTTGAAGAAGATGACTGAGAAAACAATTCCTAATCCAAATCCAGCACCTGTAAGAAGAAATGCAGCGAGTGAGGACTAATATAATGCAAAGTAATGGAAAATGATTTAGTTCTTTACAGTAATTCTTTGTTCTAACCCAGGAATATCAGACCACATGTTATTTCAGCATACCAAACAAAAATGTTCTTAAATAGCAATTCTGAAAAAAATAATTCTTGCTTTCTTAAGTAACTGCAAGCAGCTAATTCAGATTAGAATCCCTACATACACAAGAACATTATCAGAAAATTTGGGAAACAAACCAGACACTCATCCCAGAGAAAGTTACTGAATTTCTGTCACCGTCTACAGTGTGGAATTAAGATTTATTTGGCTCATTGTCAGCAAATGAGAAACACTTAAATGAAAACTTATTGTGTCCTTCAGCTTTAGATTTTGCAGATTAATATCTTATTGTATTTCGTTTATCTCACTACTTTAACTGCTTCAATGTGTGTCCTGAGGGCAGCAAAACTTTGATGCTTTGTGTTACCCTATACCTTGCAAAAGAAAGCTCCAGGCTGCTTATCTTTCACATCCACGACATTCATTATGGAGCATATTTAAACACATTAGGAATGAATGAATTTTCACATCCTTATACTATATATAGAAATAACTGCAGCAGTTGGAAAAAGATTATCCAAGCACCATTAAAGAACTCAGCTGGCATATTTAAAAATAATTTTTGCTTTCCTTGGAAGGTGCACTTATGATTTTTTGCAAGAAGTCAGGCAAGTCTGCAGAACTCCTCTCAGGACCCAATAAATACAGCAGTGAAAACTTTGAGCTCAGTGGGTAAATTCTACCTTTAATTATATCCACTAAAGACAGGAATTTTAGATAAGGTGCAGAAGTACAAAAGTTTAAAAAAAGGGGGGGGAAAAAAATCAGTCATGCATATGCTCATTAAAAAAATACCTCACAGTTTCAGGTTTATTTTGCAGCAAACACATCCTGTTATGGGTTTCAATTCTCTCCCTTCAATACAAATCTAACTTGAGTATAATGAGTTTTATTAAATAAAAGATGCACTTAAAAAACAAAAAAATATTCCTAAAAGCATGCAATCCTTATTTAAGCTCCTGTTGAACACATTACTAAGTGGGTCGAGCCCAGAACAATGCCAAAGAATCCTATACCCTCTTGGTGTATAGGAGTACATTTTTTTATTTTTTTTTTTTAACATTTCCTTTTGTCTTTAAACCTTTTTCCCTGCAAAAATATACTAATGGTAGCTCCTACCAAGGCACAGATTATTGAAACAATACTCACTGCACTACCTAGTAAATTAAGTAAGCAACCTCCTGCTTTTCCTTGATTAAAAAACCCTCAAATATTAGAACAGAGATGACCAAACAGCTGATCTGAGCAAACCCCCTTTTGTTTACCCTCCTCTTAGGACTTCACTATCCATATTTAATGGAAATTAGGTGGAAATTAGAGTTGCTTTTGAAAACTCTTTTCATTTTACTACAGATTTTCAATTGTGACAGAGGTAACTACTTTACCAGGTCATTACAACTTTGGAGTAGGCTTACAAAACATGCAACTGCAGGGAAGAACTTTGACCGCCTGCCAAGCGGTCCTGACATAACTCCCCCAGACATTTTAGAAACTGAGCGTTTTGCAGAAGGTCAGGTTTTCGCTCTAATCATTTGCACAGCTAAGGGAAAGTCTTGGTTCCTCAGATGTCTGGTCAGAGCTTCAGGCTTTTTCTGCATTTCAGACAGTAAGAGATACACTACTTGGAGCATCTCGTATAAACAGCTAACTACTCACACCGCGTCACTGACCGGCATTTATATGCAGACTGGAAGAGACATCATGCATTACTAAGAGCAGCAGTTCATCCGTGCTAATTCCTCCACTCCCCCTCCCCAAGTAGAGCCTTCCTCCTGTACCTTTGCTATAAACCAGCTGGTGTTGGCTATTGCAGAATGTTTATGCTATTAAGGATAATTACTATCTTCAAGAATTCATCCAACGGACAACTGTTTGGCCCTCTGACCCGACTCCCTCTGCCAGTCTTTTCCTACAATACGTAGTTATGCTTGCCTTTTTGTTTTGGGCTGTTGCACTGTAGGTCGGAAAAGGACTTTCTGGAGGTAATTATTTTCTGTTCAGACAGCACTAGGCGTTGTTTGAACTGCCTGGTTCATAAGGCCTGCCACGCAGCGCCGTGATACTGGTCCTATGCTTCCCGTCCAAGACAAGATCCCCTCTGCCAATCCAAACAGTTTAGCTAATCAATGAGAAATGATTTATAGGATGACAAATTCTGCATCATCTCAATGCAGAGCCCAGGCAGTTTCTAATGTCACCACATTTTCCACGTTACCAGTCAAACCCACATTCTTCCTACCAGAGTGGTGGTAAACTGCTTACTTTCTTGTGTTAAGAAAAGTCTGCATGAAGGAAGCAGCTATAGTTAATGCAGTCTCTTTCCATCTGCATGCAGAAATCTTCATTATCTTGTGTTCTCCTCACCTCTTTCAGATGATCTTTCACATTACGTCCCTGTTTGTAAGGGCTCCACACAGATGCCATCAAACTGCTGCTTCCTGTTGGCCATGGGGGAAGCTACAGGATACACTTAAAGGTGAAAAATTTATTATTTCTGCCAACTGCAATTCAGCCTAAGCCTGAAACAAAGCCTAGGTCTTCCCCCACGCTAATACCTAACACCACCGTTAAGCAGATGTGGTCCTGCATGACTGACTTGTTAAGACAGAATGGTCTTTCCTAAGGAAGTTTTTTTCTGAAGCCGCGATAAGCCTGGTTCTAGGGAAGGGATTCTTCTTTTTCATGCAAATGCAGAGTGTCCATTTTAGAGGCTGCCACTGCCCCCTATTCCAACAGGAAGGGGAATACAGTGGCCGATTAGTTTAAAAGGATGACAGTAAGATATCTAGGGCCTTGTTTGAAGTTATGAAAACGCTATAGAGCAGTAAAGGAGGAGAACTGACAGCTAATGCTTTTTTGTTTTCTGTACAAGGCGGCAACTTGAGAAACAAAGCCAAAAAAGTATCTTAGTTTCCCTCATCCCAAAGGCAGTTTGGTTCATTCCTTCCCGTACTGAGGAACAGACTAAAGTCTATGCTGAAAACTGTTGCTGATCGCAACACCCAATCAACAGGAAATGCTCAGATCTGCCGCCTCATGTCAGCCAGTGCATATAGAGCATTTGCTCTTTTCTACTTGGTTTTAACTTAAACCCAGAAGCTTTAGTTACATTTAATTTCTCAGCCCATCTGGTTAAGAACCTATTTCTACGGATAGTTTGTCACTCATCTTCATTCCACTAGAAAGTATTTGTGGTTATGCGGTCATTTCCTTTGTCTCCAGGACCAAGGGGGAGCTAAACCATCTTGTCTTGGAAGCAAAGTAACTCGTTTCATTTTAATTCTATATAAAGTTACACCAGAGATAAACAATGGCAGAGCTGTTGATGAGTTTTACAGGTTTAAGTTCTCACATGCTCAATTTCCTTTTAAAGAGGCAAAATGTTGCTTCAAAGAGCCTCCCACCTGACCAGGGGACACTCGGTCTGCAGCTGTTTCTACTAAAGATCAGCACCTCTAGGCCAGGCTTTAACTTCATAACAATAAAACATGAAAGGTTTATCTTACAATAAAAACAAATGAACATGGAAAAGCTAAGGGCTTGATCCACGCCGGGCACATTTTCCCTCCTTTTCTTGCATGACAGACTCTTTGGAGGAAAAGGCCACAGGAAAGAGTACAACGCATTTTTCACCTCCTCTGACAGTTTAAAATGTTTAACTAGAAAAACAGCCTCTTCCACTCTACATCTATCATTTCAGCTTAAACTCATTTACAGTCGGTGTCAACAGGCAACAGGACAGTTCTGTGAACACCTTACTCCCGCTCCCCAGTAAGTGGCCCGACCGTACAGACCAGCACAGCCACACGGAATTGGTATTAGGCAGAAAGCCCAGTCCCCAAAACTTTTTCGTTCTACTTTTTTTTGGCTCATACACCTTCCAAGAAAAATGTCACAGTACCTCAAATCAATCTAACACACAGAAGAGCACGCGCCGTATACCCAACAGGACATCATAAAAGTGTCTCGGAGAGAAACACAAATCTTCAGGACGGGCTCCTGCCCCATAAGAACATCTGGGAAAAGCTTTTTCTATAAATTTAATCAACAGCCCCTCCAACAGTGATACTACGCAGTTATTTCCTAGGCTACCCAAGTAGCTATGGGCTGAAGCAGCTATTAAGACAGCCACACCTAGATATACTTTTCTTCAATAGCTTTTGACTTAAAATAGGAGGATTAAAATATGCTCGTTGACATCTGGCAAAAGTGTTACTGTTACTATAGCAGCTGGAAGTTTTTAATTTACTTAATCTGATGACAAAAAGAAAACTATTATTGTCTCCTGCCATTCCTTGCACACAAATACAAAATAGAGAGCTTCAGCCTCTTCTCCTTCAGATTCTGGTAGTTTACAAATAGAAGAACTATATGATTGAAATAAAATGAAGAATGAGCTCCTGGAAGATGGCTTCTTGTTCTAGGAAAACAGCAACTACCCTGTACAGCTCTCTAAAATAGGTCACGGACTTGCCCCAACAGGAGAGAAGATTTCTTCCCAACTAGAAAGAGATTTTCCATTAGGGTCAAAGAAAATCTATCGAGCTTGGTTAGCTTCTCTCTGGCGACAGTGACAGCAACAGCTTCAAGGTCCATGATGTTGGATCTCATCCACGGGCCTGATGCACTGAAGTTTCAAACAAACATCAGCTCAGTCCGGCAGTAAAATTTGCTTTAGGGAAGGAAATACCCAAGAAAAGTCAAGATCTTCAAAACAAGCAAAAAAGGCAAGCAACTCTCAAAACTACAGTCTCCTTCCTGTGTAGGGCATCCCATCCTGCTCCCCTCCAATCCCACACCAACAAGATACACGGATAATTGTTTTGCAAAAACGGGGAGAACTTTTCATACACCAGGGCCTTTATAGGGCAGCACTTAGCACCAGTTAGAAACCAGAGACCATGAAATCACTTATTTACAGAGAGAATTAATTTTAAGCAGACTCTTAGCAAGGTCTTTCATGGTAGGGATCAGATTTTCTTCAAACACCAACTTTGAAGTTTTCGTTCTCATCTCCCCTGTTGTGCGGATTGTTTACATAGTGGGCAGAAAAATGAGCAAGGACACTAGAAGAAAACACTGGGAAACTATATACCAAGTACTCGAGGAAGAAGCAGGAAAAAAGCGTGTTTTGCTTTCTTCTAGCATTTGACTGTAGTAACACAGAATACTTGGAATGACAGAATATAAATATCCACATACTATTATAACACAAAAATCCTGACATGCTTTCAGGGGCTGCTTTCACCCTTAAGCACTCCTGCAGTTCAACAGCTGCCCAAAGGCTGACCTTAGATAAACATCAGCACTTTTGCACATGGACGCACAGCAGCGGGAAGTATCCCCGTTAGCCCAAGCAATCACACCGATAGTCTCCTAACCTGACCAGAAACTTTTCATCCTCACACTGGTGAATGAGCTGGTGAGATGAGTGGGCACACACGTTCCCTCCCCCTTTTAAAAGGGGAAGGGGAGAAGAGTGGAAGCCGCTCTTTGAATAGACAGCACAACAAAGGATCTCACCAATATTGCAGCAGGATTTTAGATAAAATCAGGGCTGCGCATGCTTTAGAAGCTTATATGGAAGAAATCAGCACGATACCCATAATACGGGAAATACACCTCAGAGAAAAGTCTACCTTATCTTACAGCAATAAAATATTCCACTAATGAAAACAATAGCATTGCTAAAAAGAAAAGTTTTCCTGGAGTAAACACATCCACACTTAGGGCTTTCGCAAGCCCGTGAGGGTTGGCAATCATGCTTCTTCACACCAATCCAACACAGGCTGACGATTACTGACGTCTACTGGCCCAGCTACAAAATAGAAGCAATTGAGAGCAAGAAGTGTTACGGTGGCATCTCCCTGGCAGAAACACTAAGGAAGGAAGCCCGATCCTTCTTACGTCTCTTGCTATCAATTTATTATCATCAATGATGTGCCAGCCATCCCGAAAGGATATTCGTCAGAGAACTAAATCTGATCTAACAAAGAACAGTAAGTTGTTCCCACCCACTGCAGTAGCATCTCAGGGACCAAACTAGTGGTTTAGGATATCACTTGGCTAGAGTCCCCTTCCCCTGGGCAGTGTCACTGTGTGCCACCTCCCAAAGAAGGCACAGCAGGCATCTTACCAATGCACTAATGCAGAGGACAAGGACATCAGCGCGCTCTGCATTCACTTCCAGCAGAGGAGATCTTAGTAGTCTGGGGTTTTAAATGACTGCACTACCAGAAGGATGTCACAGCTCTTCTTTCGGGTTTCTTGTGCACCAGAAGTATTGCCGAGAGCAGGCTGGAACAAGGCTCAAGCAGGGCTTCCCCCAGCGTCACTCACAGCTTCAGTTAGCGAGCTGATCGGGCGCATCTAGGCCGGGCAGAGTTTCCCAACTCAGTCGGATGGCCAGCCAAGAGGAACAGCAGGACACAATGCAGCTAGGAGAAGATAACTGAATTCCTAAAGATTTTCCTGTCTTTTTCTTCCAAAAGAAGATAATAGCCCCTTAATTTGTAGACAGTCATTGTATTCAAAACTCTGCTAACAACATAACTAAAAATTGCTGTTAGATTTCTGACTAAAGTCTATTCTCGGAACAGCATTTGTCCACCTCTTCCAAATAAAACTTTTGTTGGCTGTATTGCCTCCCTGCACAGCCTAAGCCATAAGCAGTGAATATTTACACTACTTGGTCTGCTACAAGATACAACTAGTAGAATTGGATCTTCTCCCGTATGACAAAGGAAAATAACTTGGGGTTACAAACAAAGCTCACATAACAATGCAGTTATGTGCTCACATAATATTCATATTCTTCAGTATTAAAATCAAAATCCCAAATGAAAAACAAGCCTTTTGACCTGGTAGCTAAGATTGGATGGCCACATTACAACTGCCAAGCAAAAAAACACTTCAAAACAGGAATTTCAGGATTTTTGTATATTTAGAGGAAGTCTTAATCCAGTTTTCAGAAAATATAATCAAGTTTTATTATTATATAGACTGACTTTATCCTATTCGTAACCATGTGAAGGATTTTTTAAAAATACTGACATTGCAATCCATACAATGATTCTTTCTGAAATACTCAATCTGTGAAATGACACAAACAATATGATTTCACCCTTGCCATTAACAGAAACAGCTATTCAAGCCAGCCAGATGATGCAAGCCAGAAGAAATCATGTAACAGTTGCAGGAGAATTGAAAGTGTCCTTTTCTCTTTAAAAATTCCTATTAAATGGAAATTAAAAGTGTTTTATTTTCAGATGTCAAAACAGAGGATTAGAGGAAAATGAACATTAGCACACGCGGGTATCTACAAGCTTCCAGGCTGAATTTTGGTCAAACACAGACATATATCAAAACATTTGTCTCCTGGGGGAGGAAAAAAAAAAAAAAAATTAACTGCAGCACAGGAACTTAACAACACAAGCCAAGAAGCAAACAGCTTTCCTAGGATTACCTTTCAATATCAGGTAAATTGCAGTATTCAACTCATTTAAAACCACAACAGTTTCAAAACAAGCCAAGACACACAAGCACACAAATCTCCCTCCCCTTACACACATACTCTTTATTGCCTCCCCATTCCCTGGAAATGGCGTGTAATAATAATGTGTCCAAAATTATAGCCTCACAGAGAAAAAAAACCAACTCTGTCAGTCCTTCATGAGTAATTGTCTTTCCAAATAAACAGGCATGAACTATCAATCAGTTAAACAAACAAGCAAACCCTTTAAACAGGGTTTGAAGCTGGTAGGCTGGAAGATGACCACAATTCTATTTACTCCCCTGTCTCTTTTCTGCAGAGCTCTACTGATAAAAAGGAGAGGATGCAGGAGTTTATAAAGCTTTGCAAGCTGGGAAGAAAAAAAAAGCCACTGTAGTTTGATTCTCCTTCCCCACACATAAAACAAGCAACTTTTCTGATGGGTAAGAAAAAATCAGTTATCAGGAAGAAAGACGGAGCTGAAAGTTAAATGACTTAAATGACTGCTTGGGTGAAAAGTCTTGAGAATGGTGTGAAGCCAGAGCCAGCATGATCTGGATCGCCCATCAGAGAAACCGCCAAGAAAGCACAACCGGGCTCACTAGGCACAAAACACTGCGGTTACAGCTAGATTTAGAAAGGGAAGTGGAACAAAAATACCTAGACCCATCCTCATCATTAGCAAAACAAATGTCCGTCCTAATAAAAAGGAAGCGAGCACATAAACTCCGTTTAACAATGTTTCAAAGTTTTGTGCAGGCATACAGAGGTTTACACTACTTAACTCTTTGAAATGAAACACTGTTTTAACAACGCCTGGTGATATATTCTGTCTTGAACTAACAGGAAAAAGAGTTTAATACTAAATCACAAGATGCACACAGGTAGTGACCAAGAGGTCAAAAATATAATACAGCAGTTCAAAAGAAGTAATATAAGATACAGATATATTTTGGACATTTTAGTGGCAGGAGATCAAGTTTCTTCCAGGAGCCTGATCTCCAACTAAAACTCCAAATTCCAAACAACACAACGAACTACAAATACACTGACTTATGCAACTGTAGCGGAAAGCCTGACAGACTAACACAAGATAGGACAGGCTGCATAGCCCCCAGCTACTATTTAAAAACACTATTGCTAATAAAGTCATCCCGATAGCTGCTACCTCCCCTTCTTGCTCTCTTCTGTTTCCCATGTCCCTCCAGCCCTCAAATTAATCCACAGGAGTTCTCTGTCTCTACAGTTCTCACAGACACTGGAAAACCGTTGCGTATACAAAGCTTCAGAAATGCAGTGCTTTCCCTTATTTACAGGGTCTGGAACAGGAAAACACAGGGCTAATCACAAGGTTTGTTTTTCCCCAGCCAATGGCTTGGAAAGATCTGTGTTGCAATAGCACTGAGGAAGGATGTAAAGGAACATACGGGAAGGAAACTGTGGCTACCAAAAGGAAAAGTGAGGATTCAGTAAACTTCTGTATCCCACAGAACAAGCAACGACATTCTCAAGTAAAAAAGTTTATTTTCTTTCTTTCCAGTATAACAACCGCCCTTGGTAGTTTATTGGAAATACCAGCAAACTTTGCAGCAGTATTACAAAAACAGTCATCACAACCACACAGCTTTTTAAAGTCCTGGCAGAGAAAACAATTGTTTCCACTGAGATAGCCTGAGAAAGTTCGCGTTATCAGCACTCAGTTAACGGTCTGCATAGCTAGGCCACCGACTCACTTCACATTTAAAGGCCATCACCATCTTCAGTCACACACTACTGGAGTATGAAGCAACTTTTGGGTTGTTCCGACTTCCAAAGTTCATACTGGGTCATCTGTCATTAGTGCCATGGAGGAGGTTGCCAGCACAGACACTTCAGTTACTGGATCAACCATAAAAGCACACAAAACAGAAAAACGCTGTCACACATGAAGAGAAACATGTGACCAAGGCCATCACACCGGGTTTAGTGCTAAGGATAAAATTAAAGAGCTGAGGCCGACGTGCCCTTTTTGGACAGTCTAATTTAAAACAGGAGTTTTAACTGAGACCTCTACTCAGTGCCATTGTGAAGCTAATGTGTCTAGTGCACAAGGGCAGAAAGTCTAAGCACATTTTCTTTCTTCTGTTGCCACTTTAGCATGGAAGAAAACACCAAATTAAAACGAAAGGCCTGCTGAAGAGACATGCTGCATCATAATCAACCCTGTATCCACTTCTTTCAGCCTCCCAGAGAGACTTTCCATGTACAGGATTCCTACATGTACATGTACAGCTGCAGCATGGAACAAGTTCTTGTTTATAATTTGGCACACTTAATATTTTATGATAAAGCAACCAATGCTATGGAAACATAAACATATCTGGATATGTTTGTCAGACAAACCTGAGTAGAATTTCATAAGGCAAAACATTGCTCTGGAGCACTTGACACTTTTCAAAGGCCTGTTATAAACAATGGAAGTTTCAGTTTACTTAAAATTATTAAACATCTTTTCTAATGGAAAAGTATTAGGCAACTAAAACCCCAAGTTCATCGTCAGCTTTCAAGCACAAGGCTGCTGCAGCAACAAGAAATAAACATTCACATTGCTCAGTATTATTTATGGTTCTAAAAGAGACTTTACACCAACATGGAATGCATACCTTTTGTATCAGATGCTTCACTTCTTGCTCTATACATTGCCTTTAAAGATCTGCTTTGGTATACACACTTCATAAAGCCACAACCTCTGCCTAGTCGATTTGCCAGCCTGTCACATGAAGAACACTGAACTGTGCATACACGATCACTCATAAAAGTCACAGTTCTAAGTGAAATGTTATGAACGGTTTGTTGCAGATCTGAAGCACTGCAGGCATGTGCATAGTCCTAACTTTAAGGACAAATAAGCACAGAAGAAAATCAACAGAACTGTTTCCCTACTTAAAGAAAAGGCACAACTGTCTGCAGGGCTGGGACACCGGATGGAAAGCTTCTCAATGTCAAACTGCGCACGCTGTGCTAAATAACACCTGCCAAAGCTATCAGCGTGTCACACTGTGTATTGCTTTTAATAAACACAGCCCACCTCGTACACTGAGTGATGTGAACAGCTCTGCAGAAAGAGATTTTGAAAACCAAGCCGTCGTCATAGCGAAACTAAAGGCGGGCAAGGTCGTGGCACCGAAGGACCTGGTTATGCCTAGCCGGGGCCCATTCATTCAGGGCAGGAGGCGTCCCGCCGGCCACGGAGCTCAGCGCAGAGGGAGATTTCCCACGGAAACCTCTCATCTTCCACAGAGGGAGTCACCAGAGGTCAAAACCGACCCTCCGCTACCGGATCGCGGGTAAGGCGGGGCCGGGCCAGGGAGAAGAGCTCGGGGCGGCTGTGGGAGCGAGCCCAGCGGGGGTCCGCGGCCAAGGTCACCTTGCCAGGCCCGAGGCCGCCCGGCTC
>NW_009260790.1:2626101-2634469 GCF_000687185.1 Egretta garzetta
CAGCCCTGCCAGGGTTCCCGCTGTGCCCATGTGAGGCCTCGTATCCCTCAGCCCAAGGCAGGATCCCCATCCTCTCAGAGGGCCCCGGCTTGGGCCCGCCCCCCGTCGACCTGCTCCCCTCAGGGCTCTCACCTCGTCCTTGGTAAGAGCTGATCTTTGCTGTAGGGTCCCATCTCTCTCACTGCAGGGTTTAGTATATCCTGCTGGACACGTGTTCCCGTGTAGGTTTTCCCTCAACAAGGCTCGCAGGGGTACCGCGTCCTACACAGCTCCTGTATCTTTGCTGGCTGACCTCTCTTCAGGGCCTGAAATAAGGTACAGGTGTGTGGAAAAAAACCCAGCTGTTGTCCCAGGGATCACCTCTTTTACTTAACAGCAACCTAGCCACCACCCCCACCGTCTTGCTTAATTAGGAAAAGAAGCTGAGTAATATCAGGAAGAAAATAGTATCATAGTCAAGAAGTTATTCTGTGTAATAGGATGCTAATACTAGCATAAGGTGATGTGGGAAGAGTTCTCAATGATCTTATGGGACTTTGTGAAGCGTGCTACAGTGTTGTGGAACCAGGAATGTAAGTGTGAATAGTTTCAAACTTGATGTAATGAACTTCATATTGCAAATGTGTAGGCTTTCTGGAAGTCATTCTCTAGAAGCCTTGTGAAAAAGAGTGGGGTTTTTTTTTCCCAAGTAATAATGTCCTCATTCACACTTAGTAAGGCAATTTTTAGCTGTGATTACTTGTTTAGATTCAAGTTCTGACAGTTTACCAAGTTGGAGAGGAGGAGGCTCTACTGCATTTTAAAGAACTTACAGTTTTATAAAGTCACTTAAAGACTAAAGCAACAAATAGAAGTCAAAACTCCCTGAAGTTGGCAAAAACTTTCTGAAGTTATTGTCTGTGGTCTCTCACTTGTCTTAAAATTATAGCTGGTTTTGATCTAGAGCAATGATGAAAGATTTTTCCTGTATTTGGTTTCGTTTAACTCCTTCACGTATCACTAAACAATCACAATTGCCTATTACTTTTACTTAATTAAAACATCTAAATGGCTTATTTTTAAAACTTTTCTGGAAGGCACATGGTTAAATCAAGCCCTTGCAGGTTCAAGAGGTTTCCCTGGAGAAGGCAGTTCTGGTTCTTCTGTAAAGGGAACCTCCTTTTCTCCTCCTCCCCCTGCAATTTACTCAAATCGGTCTGCATTGCTGCATAGTCAGTATCACAAATAGAAGCACGCATCAAGTTACTTATAAAAATACCAACAGGATCGAGCAGTTTTTTCTCTGACCGGATAAAGAAGTGTTTTCTGAAACCACCGACCCAGTGGTATGTCCCAATGTGCCAGCTCCACCCTCCCATTTCCAAACAGCTCTGGAAAATATCAGGAGGGGAAAGATACTCAAAGCCTCCAAATAATTCTTTAATTGTTTTTTTCCCCAAAATTAAATTCCAGAAATCAGTGTTTAAAAACAACCCAGAAATGTGGTCTTCTCTTTGGCAAAAACAAATACCCAGCGCAGGCCAATGTGTAGTCTCACTTCACACTTACTCATTTTCAGGCTGCTAGGCTCACTGGAAAGCGATGTTTCTTCAGGGATGAAGGAAGTGGTGGTGAGCTGTTGGTCTGCAAGGCGCTTCATAAAGGGTTGCGTTGCTGTGTAATGGGTCTCAGTGTATTTTGACAGCCTTGCGTTGGGAACCTGGTGCATTAAATCCTTTCAAAGGAGTTGGAATAGTTCGGTATAATTGTTTTGAACATCTAGCTTCCTTCTGAGAAATCGGTCTGTTGCTTTTAAATGCTGGAGTCACTGAGTGATCAGAGGGGGCTCTGGAAAAAGTTATCCGTTCAGGATCTAGAGCACATTCTCTGTACCCCTTCCTCACCCCAGGGAAAAATTAAGGCAGGAGGGAATGTGTCCAAAGACAGCCTTTTCTCTCCATTGCTATAGTTACTTGGCAATTAGACCCTCTCAGTGTAATATTGCGTATTTATTATTGTATGACTCCAAGGTGATGTTTAGAACGTGCGGTTTTGAAAAACCTTTTTCGCATTTTACAGCCCAGCATGTACTGTCCCAGGGTTCCTTCCCTCCCTTCTCCCCTCATGCTCCCTTCTCCCTTCTTTCCAGTAAAATAAATATATGAAAAAATAGAGGAGGCTGAAATGAAGCCAGAAAGCTTAAAAAAATCTCTGCCTTTCTCTGATGGAAGTCAACTTTTAGTAGGTTCAGACCTTGTATCACCAGTTTTCTTAACTGTAACTTGAGTTGTGTATTAAATTAGTAAGACTACTTGCAGACTAAAAGTTTGGCATTTGCTTAAATAAACTGCTGGTTAGTTTTTCAACAGATGGCCATCAAACAAGCTAGAGGCAGAATTGGGAATCCAAGATGATAAGTACCACTATTATTCCTCAGAATGGCTGTTTCCCTGGTGTCTAGTGGAAGAAGCTGTGCAGAGGGCATGTCCATACATGCACATGGAGGTGAGGAGCTCCTCTGGGGCCGCACCAGCCACAATTCGAAGCCCCTTTTTAGCATCATGGACTTAATTTTCTTGTAACTGTTAGCCTGAGCTTTTACATAGTGCAGTATAGGATGGTTCACCCTCACCTCAATAGTTTTTGTTTTAAAACTTCCAAGCAAGTTTCTTTTAAATCTTGATCCTTCCCTAGAATGAGTGTATTGCCTCTTATCCTGTTTTTTCAAAGAATCCTGTAGCATCCCTCCTGTCAGTTCCCCACTGGATATTAATATGCTCTCGATCTCCTCTTTTCCAAAGAATACACATGGAAGTTCTCCCACGGTTTTAAATAACATGAGTCTCCTCCCACACACGCATTTATTATTTTTTTTCCTGCCAAGAGTAGCAGTGATCTGCATAGGAAGACAGCAGTGTAGGAGTTATCTCCTTGAAATGGTTGACACAGCCTCGGTAGTGGGCCCCCACTTTGCTGTCTGTACTTCCAGAATGTTTCTTCCATGTTACAGAGGGAATCAGACCTGATCAGGAAACTTCAACTTTCGACTCTCTGCTCTAGTTTGTTGGGTTTTTTTTCTCACAGATACAAGCCGCATTCACCAGCAGATACTGATGCTTATTTTTCTCTTTGAAAGCCTTCTTGCTATCCAAGCAACAACAAAAAAGTCTAAGTCTGAAGTCTGAGGAAAAAGAAACCCTTCCTCAGCAGGACTTTGCCCTAAAATGGGAAAAGTGCCAGAGACTCCATTAAGTCTACTTTGCTGTTCTTATTGATTTTATGTGGAAGGCAGTTGGATACTGCGGGGACGAACAATAGTCTAAAGGCTGAGGTAGACTCACATTAGGAGAGACAGCTTGTGATGCAGAGAGAAACATCATTCACTCTTTTCACTGTGATCACATTCACGTTAATAAGCAAGTCCATTTTGTGTCTGCGCTAATGTATTTTCATGCCAGTTTTGCAAGGCTGATGTAATGTTATATCCAGTAGTGTGGTACCGCTGGTTACAGTTGTCAGGTACGGTGGATTGAAGTGGAACTTTGAAAAATGGAACAAGATGTGTCACAGCTCGTTGTGCTAATTCTGCTTTAAGCTGCTTTTGCCGTGAATATGAAGTTTGCCCCAAAAATCTCTGGAGGAAAGCACTTGCATGGAAGGACTGATCTGAGTTTTTGCTAACTCTTATGTTACAGGCATAAGCACCACCATGACATTTCTTGTCTTTATTTGATGTGTACTATTTTGTGATCATTTTTTAGTTTAGTTTTAGAAATAGGAAAAGAACTAATGCCCCGTATTGATAGAGGTTTTCTAATGAATAAGCCTGTGGAAGAGTGCTATTTTTCAGCTCTTTAGGTATGTTTTTCCATTCGTCCGTGTCACTGCCTAATTCTACACAGATTCTAACTAGTGAACCGTGACTATTGTATTAAGAAAAAATCCAGGCCCTTACAATTCTTTTGGCTGGTATATTAGCAAGCTTTAAATGAAGTGCAACGTGTCAAGGAAAAAGTAAGGGAATGGAAAGTTTTGTTTCTTTCTGGTGCGTTTAATCAGCTTCTCCTTGATTCTTTTTTAACGACAGGCTGCAGACATTATTACTGCAGTTAATGACCAAATTTGACAAGAATGTTCTCAATAGTCTCTTTGCTCAGGCTAAAGAAGTTTCTGAAAGCTCCTGTCCATCAAGCTTTCTGTGCTTAAAATACAAAGTTAAAAGAGCAGTCGCAAGCACAGAAATAAACAGCATCCTAGGATATGCAATTAAGTGGAAAATGAGCGGTCCTGGTAATCCCGCAGTCTACTGTTCTGGACTGATATTTAACAAAATGCCTTATAGGCCTTTTCTGAACAAGCATTGCTGGGTTTCTTGAGGTGGCATTTCAGATGTGTCCCTTGGTCACATTTGTCCATCTTGCATTAAACCTTTTGTGGAATACAGTTGGATTGAAATCCGTGGGACGTGAAAACAGCGTGGCTGCAAACAACTCCAAGGCATGTCCAGACAGTGTTCTCAAGATGTGGGCAGGTACTTTTGGACTGAAATAAAGCGATTGTTGTTAGTGATGGGGATGTTGCTTTATATCTGGGGAAAAAAAAATATAATTGTTCTATATCCAAGATACAGACCCAGATTGCAGAGATGTGACTTTTTAATGTCAGACTCTGCTAAGTCCCTCTCTGTGCAGGCTGGCTTCAGCTGAGTGGTTAAATCTGCTCTCAGTCTGTGAAAGGGGGATACGGGACATGACTTGTCTCAACTATTTAGGCAAAACAATTGCAAGAAAATGGTCAAAGCCAGAAAAACCTTGTGCCTTTAGCGATAGGTGTGCTTGAGTGATGTGCAACCTTTAATTTCTCTGCCGCTACTGTGACAGTGCTGCACTGGTAGTAGAGTTTCTCATTTTTGGCCGATATGTGGCCATCTTAGGCTGCTAGGTTTATTGTCTTTTACATTAATCAAATGAGCAGATCTGCTTGGGTGTTGAAGAACTGGAAAAAAGTCTGGTTTAGCATTCTTTCTAGGGAGGGGGAACGCCTCAAACCTCACATTAAATGGGCAATATGTTGTTTTTCATTAAACATGGTATTTTGATTTACTCAACAGTTCCTGCAGGGAACAGGGGAACTCTTAAAACCTTTATATTCCAAGAGTACCCTCAGCGAAGTTGCTTTGGAATCGGAATGGGAGGGAGGCTTTTTTTTATTGTTTGTGTGCTATTTTGACCATGTGTACAAAGATTTCCATAGTGAGAACTATCTGTGGCTGGAATACGGGATTCCAAGACGTCGGGTAGTGTTGTAGGTACCTTTTTCCTATATTAGTTTCCAAGAAATGCTCAGTTTTCAGCCTCAAATCAAGTGATGCTACTGGTTTACCAACTCTGACTAATAAAACCCAGCAAGCTAAAGTTCACCATTGCTGGAAGACTCTTGCAGCAGTAAATTCAATTTATGAGAACCCCTAATAAAAGTTTACATATCTTTCAAGTGCCATGAGCCTGACATGAAAGAAACTGGGCAACCTGACCTAAAAAAAAGCTCAATATGTCTTTAATAGAAAAATGAATATTCAGCAAAGCATGAAAGTTTTCTCTAGGACCTTGTTTCTAAGCATGTTCTCACAGTCACCCTTGGTCCTGGCTAAACACTGGAATAAACAAAATAAATAGCATTTTACCATGCATGCAGGAGGACGAAATGAAAACCACATCGCGTTAGACCACAAATGCTTTATGAAGTTCTGGCTAAACACAAAAAGTGCTTTGTAATGCTAATAAGTATTTATCCTTTTGCTTCCCTGAATATCATCAAATGTACAGGGAAAGCACATGTGTTTTATAGCTGCTGATTGCAAGATCAAAAGCCTTCTTATTAATTGCACATGAATCTGATGTTGTAGGGCTGTTAAACCATCAACTGACATCATTGTTTGCTTCCCTTGTTTACAGACCCTCATTTTAAAGATGCGTAATGCCTGCCACGACGCCCTTTCAGCACACTCTTTTCTGTTTAGGTGGGTGATTCCATGCCAAGAGGTGTGGGTAATGCTTGTAGTGCATGTAATGCTACCTCACGGCACTCAGATTTAGGGATTTTCTCTGAATTTGGTGTCAACCCCTCCGCCAATCGCAACAGAAGGCAGGATGGCTGCAGCTGTAGAATCATAGAATAGAACCATAGAATCGTTTAGGTTGGAAAAGACCTTTCAGATCATCAAGCCCAACCGTTACCCTAACCCTGCCATCCCACCACTAAACCCTGGCCCTAAGCACCTCATCTGCCCAGCTTTTAAATCCTCCCAGGGATGGGGACTCGACCCCTGCCCTGGGCAGCCCCTTCCAGTGCCTGACAACCCTAAAGTGCCTGTAACCCTGTAGTTACAGACACCAAGCCTCCTGCCTGCTGAGATGCGCTCCATGCTGCAAACTGCAGCCTACCAGGGAGAGTCTGGTCCGACATCTTAATAAACAAACAAATAGAAATTCCCTTCAGCATGTCCTGCTATAAACAAGCAAAGCAAGCAGCTGGTCCTCATTTGGAAAGATGTTACATCAATTGCAAAAGGAATCCGCAGAGCTTCTTAATGCAAATATTTTTGGGAAAACAAAAAGCAGCTGTTTATTCTTCTTTATACCTATTAGCGGGGAAACAAAATCCAGGATGCTTGTATTTCTTCCGCTAAGAAAAACATCCTCTTGGCCTCAACGTTCATTTGGATCGCGAATTGTTTAAAATATACTGGGCTGCGTAATTCTGCTATTGCTCTGCTGCTTCAGCAAGCAGCTAGAAACAGTTTCTGTTCGTAACTATAAAAGCTACTAAAATGTGCAGTAGTCATTGTATAGTTCGCATGAGTTGTGTGAGAAAAGTCGAAAAATAGGTTAGGCTGACTAGTCTTGGCAAATAATTGAATTTGGAGATCCAGCGGGGGAAATGCCGTCCAAGGTCGTGTGGCCTCTCTACTAGGCATGGCAAGATTATTGCCCATCTTAGGGTTCATTTGGTAGTGGGTTATGGATGGAGTTTTATGCACTTTTGTTTTTTCTGTGAAGTAGTATCCCTCCTGGTTTTTCTTGGGATTGTTCTACCGTTTTCTATCCTTTGCTCCCTGGGTTCATTCTGCTCCTGCACTGAAACCACTAAAGGTTTAAAAATGGCAACAGAGGAATAGAGAAATGCAGGTAAAGGCTAACTTAGCAAAATGGGTGACAGCAGCTTGTCGGAGTCATCAACGCACCGGAGAGCTTGGATTTTTGAATTAGAGTGAGCAGCGATAGCCGTTATGGCTGCGTGTTTGTCGTACAAATTCACATTTAACAGTTATGCCTGTGTGCTGGCTATTGTAACGGGGTGTATGTCCGAGCTGTTCACTTCCCTGGAAATCACGCTTGTTCTTTTCAAACTGAAAGCTACAGCCGGTTCGCCCCGTTCAGTGAAACGAGCAGTCAGAGTCCCTGAGGAGGTCCTGTTTGGTATCTGATAGCTAGGAAAATTTAGAGTTGAGCCACAAACATCTGTGATAATGTCTGAGTGGAAAGTCAGAGCTTGGCCTCAGTCGTCTCCCTCTGGGAGGACGTACCACGGTGTTACAGCCAAGGGAAAAACAAAGTGGTGTGCGACTCCCCTTGTCGGCGTTTCCAGTTTCTACGGCAAACTGGGAAAGTAAATGGAATAACGAAAGGGCTTTTGGCTGCCGAGGGCCAAGGCTGCAGCGCGGGAGCCAGAGAGCACCAGTGGAGGGTTCTGGGGATCCTGGCACCAAAACACGGGCGGAACAGGGGCCAGGGTAACTGTTCCAAAGAAGCTGCAGAGGGAACTGTTGTCACAGAACGGATCGGGTGCTCTCCGGGGGTCACCGGGTGCGTCGCAGCTCTTCAACGCACAGGCCTGGATTGAGAAGTCCAAGTCTGAGAGTCTGGGATTGGGATCAGTTTTACTGAAGATCACGGAAATGTGAATGAGTACATTACGGGGGGCAAAAAGCCTGGTTTCTTTCTGGGATGGTCTGAGAAAAGCAAAAATGTTTTATTGGAGCGTGCAGCCCGATTTGCTGATTTCTCTCTGGCGTGTGGAGATGCGCGTCATGGCTGCCTGAGCCCCGAGGTCATCAAAACGTTCCCTGGACACTTCGCCGAGCCAAAGGCCAAGCTTCCAGAGAAGGCTGAACGCTTGCGTTTCAAATTAATTAACCTTAAGCAGCCAGAGGGTGACTCCGCTTCCCTGTCCCCTCAGGGGTGAAGTGTGCGCGTTACAGGCAGCACTGTAACGACGCGCGATGGGTTACCGCTGTGAAGTCCGATTTTCAGCGCCGATGATGTTGTCCGAAACGTCACCTGTTCGGGCTGACGTTTTCCGTGCCGCCTGCCTGCCTCATACCGGTTCT
>NW_009260790.1:2635016-2697289 GCF_000687185.1 Egretta garzetta
CGGGGCCGGGGGGGACTCTGCCCAGGGCTCCGCAGGGCCTGGGGGCGGGAAGCGGGGGTGCGGGGCGTCCGGGCCCGTCCGGCTGCTCTGCTGTCCGGTTACTTCCAGGTTTCTGGGCCTGGTACCTGGGGTGGTGTTTACAGAGGGAATGCTTCCGCTTTGGACGGCGAAGGTTACCGCTTGGTGTAGTCGTGAACGGAGCGAGCAAATGCAGCAGCGGTGTTTGGGAGCGGTGGGGGCCCGACCTGCTGGTGCTGCTGTTCATAAACCCCAAATTATCACCCGCCCTCTGGCATTTCCTCTGCAAGCTGGACTTGCTTGTTAAGGTGTGCTAAGATCTAATGGAATTTGTAAAACACAGGAAAACCAAGCACAGTCAGAGCAGGTAATGTTGCAGCGGTGGGTACTGCTCTTCTGCACAAATGAGAACTTTCCTCTTTTCAGAGGACAATCTCTGTTTTCTTCAGTCAAATAAAATAATCTCCATCTTGCTGTGTGTTTGCTGAATGGATTAGCCCAGGTCATAAAAGCTTTCCGTTTAATTTTTGGCACTGTGTGTAAAAGAGGGCAGACTTCATCAGCTCTAAACAAATGTGAGAGTAAGAAGATGGACAGATGTGTGCTTTTTCAGAGCCTGATAAGGCAGTGTAACCCCCCTGGATGTAATCACTTGTATGGAATCACTGAGATACTTTGTACTGTTTGGGGTTTCCAACATAACAATTTAAGAGCATTCCAATGTGCTTAGACTTAAAAAAGAACGACCCAGTGCCTGGCTACATAGCAATCTAAAGGCTGGTTAAGTAAGCACATGTAATCCTTTACTTCTTACCTTCAACCATAAGAATTTCAGAGGCAATACCTTATGTCTTTTCTTCAGAACTGAAGATTGTGGTGATCCTGCCACCTGTATTATGCAGGATAAAGATATTTTTAGTGTCTGGTGAAAGGCAAAGAGTGGTTAAGGTCTGGGTTCTGCTCCTCTGTTCTTGTTTGAATGGATGAGATGCTGTACCTGACTTCTGAATTTGGGGGGTGACAGGATGGAGCTTCTTGTTTCAGTTGTGTGTCTTAGTTTAAGATACCGAAGTCTGTATGTGTGAGACCTGACTGTAGAATCTGAAATCAGGGTTCCAACTTCTGCCATGGCAAAAACATGGGAAAAGAATTCAAGGAAAACAAGTAGGCTTCATGTAAAATAACAATGGTGATAGTGGCTTCTTCTAAGGGGATACGAAAGCATGTGCCAAGATGAATCCAGTCTGGCTTTAAATGTAACTATATCAGTCTTTTGGAGCGGGTAGAACACAAATCGTTTAGAAATTTCTTGAATGTTATAAGCTTATGCTGTCTTCTGTTTTTCCATGTTTAGTCACTGGGCATAGGAGAAATTTGATCAGAACTTCCAACACTATGTGCTAGTCTCCAGTGTTCAGTGGACTTCAGGGATGAACCTGCAGCAGCCGCTCTGTTATTTGTATATCATGGTGGCTGCGCACACATCTGAAGACTTAATGTGGTAACTTGGGTGTGGTTTATCTAGGTCCAGTAGGAGCGTGCAAAACAAATCGCTGATCTTGTTTGCAGACGACACATGATCTGCGGTGATGTTTGAAACTTCACTGACTCTTACAGTTTTCTTAATGTTATGCAGATAGTGCAATTGCAGCATCCAGTGGCAGCTTGAGTGTAAACCCAGTATTTAGAGCACTTCCAGGATGCTTCATTTTAGTGGGTATGAAAACCCAATACTGAAATGGAGTATTGAAACGCTGAAGTGGTGCTTTCACTGAAGGCAACAGCAAGTTTCACAACAGCTGGGAGAAGCTGGTACAGGATATTAGGTCAAACACATTCTTGGTGCCACGGGGTTACCAATATCTGTGTAGAGCAGAGAGATGGGAACCTTTGTCTCCTCTTTGCCATCTCAAGTCTGAATTGCTCCTGGTGAGCTTAAGCAAGAATTCAGAAGTGTGTCCGCGTTTCAGTCAGGTGCTTGGTGAAACAGGGCAGGGCAACACATGAAGCTTGAAAACTGGATGGATGGATGCTGTCTTATGTGCTAAAAATAAACTGAATGCGCTGTTCAGGGCAAAGCAGGACTTGGGAGAGTGGATCCGCTGAGATTTCTGGAATTGTGGGTTATGAATGGATGGGATCCAGCTACTCTTCATAAAAATAAAAATCTTCCTTTCCAGATTACACAAACTGTCCTGATCACGTTAGCAAGTATTTCTTCTGCTATACAACTCTTCAGGAAAAGGCGGACAATTTTAGCAAAATTTATAATTTAATCAACCATAAATTCAGGCTGCTTTGTGTAGTGCTGGCTGCACATCATCCATTTAGAATTTGTGAGGCAGCTAAAAAGCACCGAAGCACAGCCAAGGATGCGCGATGCAACGCTGGCACTCAATGCATAAACCTCATGTGCTGGTCAGAGTAACTAATATTTTCAAGGTAGGGGCTGTTTGTCTTGGGCAAGCATGTTGCTGCTTGATAAATAACTTTGTTTTCTGCAGCTGCTACCAAAACTATATTAAATGATTTTTGAAACTGCACAACTAAAGGTAGCGCTTTTCCAGCTGCTTGAACACCAAGCCCGTTTCTCTTCTAAACTGATTGTGTCACTTTTGAAACCCAACCATACAGTGTGAGAGCTTGGGGTAGGTTTTCAGTGTCCACAGCAAGTCCTTTGCACCTTGTGCCTTCTGAGAAATACTGACTTAAGCTATTTTGTAGAGCCCATGTTTTATTAGCCAAGTATATGAGCTTAGCTAAATGTTATCTTAAAAGGCAAATTCCCAAAATAATCAAGTTAGAGGATATCGTTGGGATAGGGAATATTGCCATTGCAGTGATGCTGAATCTTGTGGTTTATTAGCGAAGGAAAAACTTCTCAAGCTGAGGTTGTTCAAACAGGATTTCCTCATATGGTAAATATATCTGCTGATATCTTACTAGTTGACATCTGGGAGTAAAACAAAATGAAAGTGCAGTTCAACTCCTTTTGAATTACTATTTTTAGTCCTTATTACTGTAGTCAAGTAGAGGAATTACTCTCTTTAGGAAGAAATATTGCCTCCCTATTCAATTTCTACTTCTATAGCTGTCAGCTATGCTTTCCTGCAGTTGCCTTTGATGTGTGAAGGATAGCTGATTAACTCTGGGTTTGCACATGGTCATGCAGCACTCCTGGGTGCTGTGTAGCCATCCAGTTTGGCTTTGGGGAGGTGGGTATTTATTTAGGTGGATATTTTGGACAAGAGGAAATGGCCTCAAGTTGTGCCAGCGGAGGTTTAGGTTGGACATTAGGAAAAATTCCTTCCTCAAAAGGGTTGTCAAGCACTGGAAGGGGCTGCCCAGGGAAGGGGTTGAGTCCCCATCCCTGGGGGGATTTAAAAGCTGGGCAGACAAGGTGCTTAGGGCCAGGGTTTAGTGGTGGGATGGCAGGGTTAGGGTAACGGTTGGGCTTGATCATCTTAAAGGTCTTTTCCAACCTAGATGATTCTATGATATTTCTGAAGTCTTGGACGGGGAGGGCAGGTGCCAGTGTTCATTCTCCTGCCTGCCCTTTGGAGGGATGTTCGGTCAAGTCCAAATGGCTCCTTGCTCTGTGAAGGAAAGTCGTAGAGAGGTGCTTTGTTTTGCTGGGGCTTTTTCTCTCCTTGAGCTGGTCGATGTTGTAATAGTGCCACCTCAAGTTGAAATAAAACCGAATATATTTCAGCATCTGCTGAAGAGAGCAATTTTACTGGAGAAGCATGAAATTCTGAAAGGTGCCTGTACAGGCAGTGTAAGCTGGAGTTTAGGTCTATGCTAAGCCCTGTTTTTGACCCCACTTTAATACAATGCGTTTAAAGATTTTTTTTTTCTTGACAAAGGATGTGACTGCAGAAGTGATGTTGACTTTTTTTTAATTCATATTCTCATTCAGTTACTGTGCATTATAATTTCCCACTTTTCTACTGATTTGCATTAGGAGTCCTGAAGAGTTTAAAAAGCCTCAACCAAATCTTGTGTCTCCCTTCTTAATGCACAAGGTCCAAAGCACGTCTGTGCTTCAATTCTTCCTAATTCTTTGCCATTTCCAGGAAGAAGGGCAAAAAAAATTTTCACTTAAATTTGAATTTTCTTTATGGATGAAACCTGTGTGGCGTGAAGGAGCAGTTAATACATCTGAAGGACATAACCCTTTCCCAAGCTTCCTACTCCCTCTAGCTGGGCTCTAGCCAGAGGTTTTTTTTTTTTTCCTGATAGGTTATGTTAATTAAAAAGCTTCTCTAACTTGAACATAATGATCAAGAATTCAGGCCAGTGCAGTGGAAGTGTGTGGCCACTTTAAGCTGGAGCACAAATGGATTTTTTTCTTCATCTTCTCTGTAATGCCTCCTTTACTACCCAGCAGTCCATGAATGAGGTGTTCATGTTAACATTAATGTGAGGATTTACCAAATACTATGACCGGGTGCCCAAGATCTGTCACTGAAACTTGCAGTGTCTTTGGAGAACGTTAAGCTATTGTGGTTTACTTGAGCTGCATAATACTGGATTCCCATCACCTGGACCTGATCAAGTGGCCAAAATTCACTTCTGTGGTCTTATGTCCTAAAGCAGGATGGGGACAGATGCTTCTTGTCTTGGGAAGTCTGAGCTCTTGCCTGGGTGGTAGAGGAGACGTTTGCTTTTGAAATTTCCTTTATGCAGCACGAGGGTAAATGCTGGTTGAGCAAGTTTTAAAGACATTTCCCTCCTGGTTGAGCTGAGAGGATTTATTATGGGAAGAAAATGCAGTGGACTTGAGGAAGACTGCTTGCTTGTTTCCTAATTAAAATGTCATAATTTTCCAGAATGGGTACTGTCTGGGTAATGCCAATGCTGTGGCAATCCTGTCCTTTTTCTTGGTTTTTAGGTACAATGAAGTTTTCAGTGAGGAATCGAAAACAGGTTCTATTTCTTACTTGTGCCTAAAATAAGCTTCTCTTTAGAAATACTTCAGTGCGTAAGATAGTATCTTGTGCTGTGTTTCTTAGAGTGGTGGCCTGAGCCTTGCCATCAACCAGTAAGAATTTTCTTTTATTATCTGCTGGTGTTCTTTTGCCCTACCTTCCTCTTCTAGGATTGAGAAGGAAAACATGCAGCATGCTTTGAGCTCGTGCTCTTTGTGCTGCTGCTTCCAAGTTGAGCCGAAGAATTACAAAATGTATTTGCACACACTTGACTTATCTGGCTGCTCTTCTCATAAATTACCTACTTTATTCCTGCTATATGCAAATTAAATCTCACTAGTTTATATTTCATCAGTGTAGCCTGTGTTATTTTTCAGCGCAGGGTTGGCTTAGGAGTCCTGACTCTGTTTAAACCCCTGAGACATTACTCAAAGTGTTTGCAGCCATGCTGCAGAGCATGTCCTTGCTGGTGCTGTTTCCCTGAGTATGAAGAGGATGTCCTCTGTGTCTTTTTGTTGCAGAAAGTGGAGCTGAGTTCTTTCCTGGTGAATTAACTTGGAATTTTGATCACGTCCTTGTTGCAAAGTGGGAGGGTTACCAGCCTGGGTGAAAGCAGAACCCAGCATCTAATAATTTTAGCAGCATCAGCTGAAATGAGACTGAAAACAGTCCTTAAGTAAGAGGATTTTGTGCAGAAGGAAAAAGGGTTGAGACTGCATTGAAGAAGTAAGCTTAGTGGTTGCCTAAAGCCACCATAAATAAAATATTCTTCATTCTCTCAGGGACTTTTGTTTGCATTTCTTCAGGTGATACTTTCTACTTTTTCCATTAGACAAACTGCTGAGTTTGAAAGCGATGTCCTGTTACCTGCCTTCCCTGGTTATTTTTGCTTTGGTAAATATCAGGATTTAAAAAAAGCTTGCTGCTAGCAAAGGTGGTTGGTGCCTGGCTTGCAATTTGAGACGGGCTCAAGAAACAAGAGATGGGTCTTTTGGTGAGTTAATTCAAAGGAGGAGAGAGCCATGAAATGGAGGAATGAGGTAAAATATCAGCTGCATTACGCTGACCACAGCAGTTAATAGCTGTATTTATCCAATGAGTCCTGTCGCTGTGCAAATTTAGGGGTTATCACAGAGAGTTTTGGATATAACACTAAGAATGGGCGTGATCTTGGCTGACTATTGACAGTGCTCCACTGGATGGGCAAATATAACTTTCGCGTAGCCATTAGTACAGGCAGAGCTATATCAGAGCTTGGTAAGGTGAAAACTGGCCAAATGGAATGAGTATTAACTTTGTATTAAACTGAAGGAAAAGTCTGACATGGATTGAAACTGGCACGTGCATGTTACGTGAAGCATTGCTCCTGCATAAACTGTCTCTACTACTTAAATTTATTAAAAGCTTTGCAGAACTCATATGTATTGTTAGATCACATGTTGTCTGTCTGCAGCTCTGACTTGAGGGTAGGTCAGACGTTCGGAAATGGCAAAGAAAGCATAAGAAGACTGAAAGAATAGGCAAGCCTAGGAATTACAGCATGGGAAGGAATTCTGGGGAGCATGAATATCTTGTTAGGTGGAGATGTGATATTCTTATGGCCTAAATATAGGCAAGCCATTAGCTTCCTAGTTTAAACTTGAAATCCTTAGCACTGAATCCCTTGGACAAAATTGAACTGTCTTGCAAGCTTTGCAGGGTAGTCAGCAAGGTATGTCTTGCTAGACACAAGCAAAAGGCATATTAACCTACTTTTTTGACCTTTTAGGCAATCGGAGAACATTCAGGGATGAGGGCTAATTAGATAACCACTCTGTCTCTCCTCTCTGCCTTGCCAGGCATCCGATTACTTGCCAGAGTTATCTTGTGAATTTACAACCCTGGCTACTAGACTTCAGGACGCTGGAAAGTGCTGAGTTAGTATATTAAACCCAGCAACTGTGAGCGTGGCGGCCGCTTACCTGGAGTGACATGGGCTTTACAGACAGGCTGGCATAAAGCATTCGACTGAGTTGGTGATGTCGAATGTTTGTGTTCGTTATGCTTTCAGTAAGCATGTCTCTGTTTATTGTCACCTTGGCGATAGGGTATATGTCTCCCTGCTGCTATAATTGAACTTTCTCAAACGTTTTTGATGTAAGTAACTTCTCACATGAAAAAAATCTAGGTTGCAGTTGACTGGAAGGAGAACTTGGATCTGTCAGGCCAGGACCAACTTACCAAACTTCGCTGTTTCTGCAAGAAAAAAATTCTTGATTTGAATTGAGCGGTTCCTCTTCTGATAGTTTCATGACCAGACTGATTTGAACATGAAACAAGCAGCACGTAGAATAAAAGAGCATTTTGAAAAGATCATCCAGCATTAACAGGATTAAAAGAAAGCATCACAAAAAATACACTTGTGGATGTGGCAGTGTTGAATCTCAAAAGCTGTTGCATTTGTAGTAATTACGGTTTCGATAAAAAAAAAAAATAGACCCCCGTGAAAATTAAGTGGTCCTTCTCTAGAGACTAATTTGGGTGCTTGCTCACTAATATTTGAATGGAAGGCAAGAAGGCAATGTGACTGTGAAAAACAGGTCGTCAGACTTAGGAACCCACACAGACCTACTGTGTTAGCTTATTTCAAAGACTGAACTAACCTAGTTAGCCAGTTAGTAGGTTTACAGTGAAAGAATGAAGTAGGAGGATGGGGATGAGAGAGTATTAATCAGTAATTTGGGATACATGTGCAGGGTTGAAGCTAAGAGCTGTACAAAAGGATCTTGCAAAGGTAACGGGAGTTTTTACATAAGGGCTGATGAGGTCAGGAAGAAGATCCTGTGAACAATTTCCTGTTGCACAGGCTGCAAAAACTTTACTAGCCACTTGAAAACTTTACTAGCCGCTTGGCAGTAATCCTTTGTTTGGTGTGAGTCAGTGTGAGCAAGCGATGTGGGAAGGAGGGTGGTTAGGTGGTAGCTTCACAGTTTTTAGAAAGCAAGACTGACTTGCCTGCACACCACCAAAGTCCTTCTGAGCCTACAGAAAATGATTGCAGAATGGTGCTGGACTGGGTGACAAGGAAACGTTGTGAGGCATCTGAAGTTACTTGATGCATTAAGTAACACCGAATGGTTCCACTGTCAGTAAAGCTGTCTGTGTCTGAATGTCTGTCTTTTAGGGGCACATGCGTAGTTGTGCTCAAGCCAACATCTGTTCTGGTAGTGAAACTATCAGGCAGACACTACAGGCTTCCTTACGAAGCATTTGCCAAATCAGGACAAGTTCTCCTATCTCAGTGCTGTGCTCTAACAGACTTTCTTCATTTTGTTTAGCTAAGGTTTCCTATCTGTAGTCATATCTAACAAAGAAAATGTTATTTTGTGTTAAATCCAGACTTAAAATGGGGGTGGGGGAAATCCCTATTGTACAGTAACATTAGTCTAATTAAATCTCTTAATGGGCAAAGGTGTTCAGCTCTATAGTCGACTTCAGCATCTTTTATCCCGTTTATTAAAAGTTAGTGATGCTTTTTTGCAGTCTGTGCAACTTTTCTTTGTAGCTATTTTACTGCTGTCCCCATTTTACTCTTTCATGTGGGACTAATAGATTGCACACTCACTTGATGCCCATATTTATTGGGAAATGACTTTTTGCAAACTTTATGCTTCACAGGAATTCTTGGCACCAGATGAAAGCTAGTAAATTACATTGTCATGTTCAATGACAAGTTTAATAAATAAAACATTGTTTCTATTACCCAGAAGACAAACACTGGTGCAGAAATCATTAATGATGGTGGCAAAAGGTCAAGGTGAATAGCCTGTTCCCAGAAAGCTTTGTTCTTGGTCCATAGAATCGTTTAGGTTGGAAAAGACCTTTAAGATCATCAAGTCCAGCTGTTAACCTAACACCATCCTGCTTTTCTGTTTGTACGTGGTGGCTCTTTTCATTGGATAGGTGACGGAGACTCGCGCTGGACTTTACATAAACCAAAGAAATAGATGTTGAATTAGTTAGCAGATGCAGGTAGCTACCATCTTGAAATACCTCCTTGCTGGGAAGGAGGTGCCAAGCAAATGTTAATTTTTTTTTTTCACTGTGTACTTGCACACCTTTGTAGATGTGTGAACAGGAACTGAAACCCATCTAGTCAGAAAACAGCTCTGAGGAGTGTGGACTAGCTGCAGAACGTACTCCGGGAGATGCTGAATACTTTCTTCTACAGCAAATAGTGAATTACAGTCAAATGGCCTGCTCCAGGCTATCAGGGGCTGTTATGTTTTACACTAGCAAGAAAAAACTCTTCACAAATGGTTGTTCCATAAGATTGAGCTTCTTAATAAAGTAATGCAAGCGGCTCTGGTTTATTTAGAAACTAATGAATGGAAATGCCTTTGGTGCGTTATAATCCACTTGGTGGTTGTTTGTAGAGTTGAGCTAGGATGTTGGGTACTGCTCCATGAGCAGTGAACAATGCTTACCTGATCTAGAGGTTAAGAATGATGAAGCCAAGTCAAACACAAAGCATGATTTGAGAGGATGCTTGAAAGCATCTGCCTAAAGGTAAAGCAACAAATGAGGATTTGGCAAAATGCTGATCACAAGCTTTGAGGCTCTCGTGGAGCTTGAACAGAGGAGGAGATCATTTTGGTAGTTGGTCTTAGACCACTGCCACTCCTTTAATCTGTCGAGGACTTGACATAGTTGTGCTGTCAGCCTGAAATGGTGAGAAGTATCCAATGTCATTAGTGTGCTGGTGGCGATGAAACTTAAGCTGCCTCATTTGCTCTCCTTCCAGTAGATTATTTTACTTCCCTGCTTGAGTCTTTGGAGCAGACATGTAAGTTACTCTTTCCTGTAGAATCTCTTTAAAGAGGAGATCCCTTGTGAGCACTTGTCTTTCTTAATTAGCGTGTATTAAATTTCTGGACCAATGTAGAACAAAAGCTGGTCAGTGTTTCTGAGGTTTAGAGTAGACCTCTTGTTTTTTGACAAGCATGCAGGTGCATTTGTCGCTGTGTACAACACCTGGTCTTGAATTTAGAAAACAAGCCATGAAGGTGTTTTCAGTCATTAATTGGGGCTGGTACTGCTTCTCCATAGTGTGCTCAATTGTTTTAAAAGTTAGAGCAGAGTAGATTGAAAGAAATAATTTTCTGCAGGAGAACGTCTCCAAGAAGGATTTGCTGACTCAAAAGCTGTGAGGTGACTTGCACAATTGCTCTGTAAGTAAATACCAGTTACAGGGAGCTGTGGGAGACAGAGTACAGCAGCGTCTGCTAACATTTTCCAATCCATTGCTCCTTGCTTTTATTTCAATCTTTAATCCTTCTCACTTGTAATTCATGGAATAAGCACTCTCAGCTATTGGTCTGTCTGTTTGGTCTTTACCACAGCAGTAATGTGACCACAGCAAATTGAGCTAAACCTGTTACTAAATGTACGATCTGGTCCCAGGTGTCTGAGATAATAAAAGCCACTGGATCCCATCCGAACCAGAGAAGACAAAGGTAGAAGTAGTTCAAGAGAAGGAGAATGTAGTCTGCATCAGCGTCATGTTCTTCTAGTAATCTTTGACTTGTTCTTTTGTAACTATCCACAGCATAGTGTATCTTCAGCTTTTATTACATTTGAATGTTGAAGTGTGCTATCGCTGTTTCTCCCACTAGTACACCTTGCTGTCAGGAACCTCTGTTTTTTTAAGTATATTACAAATGGTTTTAGATAGGATCTGCCAGAAGAAGGTTAATAGTCAAGGGAAAAATAATGTAGAAAACCAGATTGCAAGGAATATGTGCAGTTGATGGGAACATCATGAGTGCAAAACTTGTCTGGGATTCATAGATACTACAGAGTTATTCCCCTTCCCATCTAATATTCTAAAAAATGAATGCTGACAGCTGAGATGGGAATCCTGCAACTTAACATACTACTGTACTTTTTATTACACAGGGGTTACAATAATTCAACCCTTTGCTAAAGCTTCTAGCAGTAATACTATGCTATTGTGTAATTTGAAAAGGGAGTCTTCTGCCTTTTGAGCTCTGGAAGTTGGCAAGGATTAGAATGACAAGCAGGAGGGGAAGCAGGGTATCTGTTTCAATTAAAAAAATTTAGTGTTTTAGTACCACAAAGCCGAAACATTAGTCAGACATTCCTGTTGGGAGAACTGACAGGAAATAATATGATTTACAATTTGGGGTATGTCTGCAACATAAAAGGAAGGAAAAGAAGTAATTTGCTGGTTGTGTACTTCTGGCCCTGGATTAATTCATGAAGATATTTTGCTTGTCAACTGACCAGTGACCAAAGTGATCTGATGTGCGATTGCTTCAAATTGGATAAGTTGAGCAAATGTTCTATTTATGGTGCCCCTTCAGTTTTTTATCTTATGCTTCTGTTCTCTGAAAACTGAGATGCCAGCTTGTGCTTTAAATTTGGTAACTTTTCAGATGTCAGTCTCGAGCAAAACTTGTGCTCAAAGCAGCTCGAAGACCTTTGTTTTATCTGTTACAGCCTAGCTGCAGGGGCCTAACAGCCGTGGCATTTCAGGGTCAAGCATGGGCCAAATCATGGATGCTCTTACTTACACATGTTTGGCTTTTTTACCTTAATCCTAACGACTGAAGGGATTTTTTAAGTCACCCAGTTTTTCCTCAGCTGGCATCACAGATGGGAAAGGGGGTAGGTAGCCCAATCATGCCTTGAATAGAAGTGTTACATTTGGCTTGCTGGCGGGAAAGGTTTGGTGGCCCAAGTGGCTTATGTCCCAGAAAGGTCTAAAAGAGGGAGAAGCTACCACTGCGGTAGCACTGAACTATCTCAGCTGGTTTCTCTTGGTTCGGGAGTCTGCTCCGGGTAGTGTAATATAGAAATACAATACAGAAGTGAAACCAGCCTGGTTTTTCTTTTTGAAGAAGCTGCCTAACTCTGTTTATGCTCAGCAATAACATAGGCAAACGAGCAGGAGCTATCAGGAACAAAGCTGTGAAGACCGGGGAATTAAATCTACAGGT
Organism: Egretta garzetta; assembly: GCF_000687185.1. Lineage (NCBI taxonomy): Eukaryota > Metazoa > Chordata > Aves > Pelecaniformes > Ardeidae > Egretta > Egretta garzetta. Next base: position 2,646,967 of record NW_009260790.1, read on the forward strand.
CTTTGTGATAAATAGAAGCAAATTTCTGCTGACTGTAAGGCTGGGAGCTTTAAATGAAATCCTTTACCTTCTTTCAAGTAGAATGGTTTAGCCTTTGAAATGGGTAGAGCTGCAGGTTTGTGTAAACCCTCTGAAAACCCAGAGTGTAAGTTAAGTCTCGGGTAACCAGCGACAGAGAGTTGTCAAAACTTGTGAATAAAGCCTGTGAATTTCTGTAAGTGTATACAGTGAAATGCATTTGTAAAGATATTTAAAGAGAGAAGTGCAAAATACTTGTAGGTGGTAACTCGTCAGATTGCTAGTGTCTATTGAAAAGAGAAAACAAGCGTAGCTTCTGTGGAGTGTTATCAGTTCTGCCAGTGACACTGATATTTGGAAAGCTTTGGGTACACACTTATCAGGTGACAATTCTGTGCCAAATATAATGCAAATGCGGTATGGTTCCCTTAGTCTGGCAGAGCGTATCTGGGTGCCATGAACTGGAACAGTTGCGTGAGAAGTGGTTTATTTGCTTGCAAGTTTGCATAATCTTGGGTTGGCTCCTGTTGCCTGATGTTATCGGTGCACGGTATCCTGGCTGGGCACCATTAACAAGTGCCAGCTATTCCTGTGCCCTGTCCCTTCTTATCCTAAGGAGCTGTGTGGTTTAGGGGACGTGATGAGTGGGAGTTTTAATTTTTGAAGTTTTGGACCCTCTTTCATGGTAACTGCATACAAATATTAGGTCAGAAGACTCCCTTGCTCTTAAAATGAATAACAATGACCACACCCTTGTTTCAAGTATTGAAAACGGAAACACATTGTTTTATTACACAAACACACCTTCTCAAAATGCCTGAACAAAACCAAACTTCCTGGGGTTTTTATACGTGTTCTGCATTGAATGACATCTGCCCATACTCAGCCTTTGAACAATATTGCTTACAGTATGAATGGAATTAAAAGTATACTACTGGGCCTCTGTGCAACTGCACATTTATACAACTGCCTTTTATCCAGCAGTATTTGTGTCTATTTGAGCCTCATCACAGAGTGCCTAGATGACCAGATACCTGTGGCTGTTCTGAGAGGGTTTTTCTTTTGGAAATACGCTAAGAACAGTGGAGAGACTGAAGAGCAGAGCAGATGCAGGCAAAGGAAGCTAAACAAACATAACTACTCCTATAGACATATTCATAACATTTTTCCCTGTGGTAGTACCATGGGAACACTATAGCAGATGCTTAAATGGAGATTCTAGATAGCCAAACATCTTTAGAGGAAAGTTATTAAGGAGCTTTCATCTAAGCTAATATTTTCAGTCTGAGATTCCTATGATCTCTAAATCCTTCAGTGAGTTGAGCTGTAATAAAACTTCATTTAGAATTTCTGTCTGAACTCCCTACTCCTCCACAGGAGCTCTGTGCTGGATGAAACAGAGGAATGGTGGAAAACATCAAGTAAACACTAAGCTCATTAAGTCCTGCAACCTCAAAGAGCTTGGCTTCGAGAGCAGCCCAGACTGGGAGACGGCCTGTCTAATCGCCGTCTCAGTGAGCAGAGGTTTATAAGCCTCTTCATGTCTAGAGGCAAGAATTCTGTAAAAAATGTTTTGTCTGGAGATCTGTTAAGCAACCACATCTTCAGTATGTAGTCTTATAAGAGAATTAAGCAAATGAAAATCCAGAAGAGAAAGGTAGGTTGGGTCAATTGTAGTGAGGTAGGTGACACACATGCCGAGTTTCCAAAGAACACCTTCCTCTTACAAAGGTGCTGTGAAGGCTTTGTGGGATTTTTCAGTGCCTCTTAATAATATGCTGCTGTCAAAACTGCAGTAGGATTACATCCCTGGGAGCATTCACTCTTCTGTAAAATCAGGGAACCATGTGCTGCTGGTTTTGGTACCTTGGATGTGATTCCTATCTCTTTGTATGTAAGTACCTACAGCTACTCTAGAAACTCCAGCTGGGGCAGAGGTCTGGAACCAAAGGATGCATTTGACCACAGACCTGTTTTTTAAAACCTCACTTCACCTACAGTGACAGAACCAGAAACAAAAGATACTGGTAGAATTACCTGTTCGGTTGTGGAATAGGAGGCACCAGATGTACCCAGTACCCGAAGGTAGCGCTCTGCTCTGTAATCTGTGTGCTTTGCGTTGCCCTTTTAACTGCCAGCACGATTTACGCTGGATGAAAGTGACCATATACCCACAGATTTAGAGACAGAAATACAGCAGAACCTGTCTTTATTTCAGTGCTTTAAGAGATCTTCTGGCAAGCCATTTAATTACTTAAATGCTGTGCAAGAAAACCGAAGAGTCCTGGTGCTCAGCCTTGCTTTTACCTCTTTGATACCAGAAAAATACACTGTTAGTATGTGCTTGGATATTTTTGTTTTTCCATTGCACAGAGCCACATATGCCAGCCATGTCTGCACTCCTTTAAGAATTTCTGACTTAGAGAGTCTTGCTCGTGTCTTTCTACAGCTGTTCTTGAATATATTGTTGTAAAAATGATGAGTCCAAGTTCTTCTGGTTAATCCATAAAACACTGCAAATGTAGGTACTCCTTCATCCAGTGTAGTTTATTTCAAAATTGTTGCGCTGTAAAACACTTATTCTGGGGTTGCGGGCTTTAGTGGTGGTTCTTAACTCCGTAAGTGTTCCCACGATCCCCAAGTGAGGAGCATGACCTTGTGACGGTGTGCCAGCTTTCCTTTCTTGACGTAAGAGATAGTGGGAGGTAAAGACAATACTTGGTAAGAAAGATCCCCTGCCTGAGCTTGGCTCTGGAGCTGGGCAGGCGTCGGCCATCTAAATAATATCTTTCTCTGGGGCCTGAAAGGTTAGCAGCAAAAAGTAGAGTAGTTTTTGCTTCCCGTGAGCATCTAATGAAGATAAATAAAAAGTTCTGAAAATCTTGGCCATCACTTTTGTGCATGAATGTGATGAGAGCCTGTTCAGAGATTGATTTGTGGTTGCTTTCCAAGATAAATAATTTCAGATTCATTTCAGCCAAGGATTTGCTTGTCATGTTATATGAGTATTTAAAGAGTATGGGGGGGGTATGTACATTACTTGAATGCGTCTTCTTTCAATGACAACAAGTGACTGCCGTAAACTTCTGTTCTCGGTGTCAGTGTGTCCTGCTTTTCAGGTTGAAGACTCAGATCTTCAGGAGACTATTGCAGGTATATGGGAGCTGATGCCTCACTGTCTGTAGAGCTGGAATATTTTACAAAGATTGTCCTACAATCTGAACTGGATGAGAAATAAATACATAATCTCCCCAGACCAGGCTGTCTTGAGTTGCTGGCAGTAAAATGTTTCTCTTTTGATAGTGAAGGGGTAGTACCTATAAAGAACAGCTTTTGTAATGGATGTTCACTAAACTGAGAGCTCTGTCCTTTCCTCATTGCTAGGGTATAGCTTAATTGCAGGAAACTTCGCTTCCTGTTTCTCCCTGACCTGGGGGCTGCTACTTGAATAATGTGATAATGTAACTGCTTTAGTTTTGAAGCCTTTCTTAAATAAAAGTTTTGGAGCTTGGCAGAGCACAGGAGGGAGAAATTAAAGCTAAGCTCATTGTATGTGGGTGGCTAGAAATAGCAAAGAAAAAAGGGAGGGGAAGAAGCAGTGAAAACAAACTAGCTATGCTTCAGCTGCCTGGTGACCTGGTGATCAAAGTATCTCGTGCAGATTTTGGGTACTCTTAGGCTTGCAGGAGAGTATCTGTTTATATCTGTTGGCAAGAAGGAGAGCTAAAGGTTATGTCAGGAACATGGGTCAACTCATCAAGTGTCTGTGGTAATGTCTGTTGCATGTTTTCTGACTCTGAAGTGGAGTTTAAGGGTTGTTTTTGTGTCAGAATTGGATGTGAGACTGGCTGCAATAAGCCCTTTGGAGTATGTTGCTGTGTTTTCTTGAAATAACCAAGTCCCTGATTTCTCAGATACAGGCAGCTTTTGGTGTATGTTTTTGTAGCAAAAATGAAATAATGCATTGTACTTTGCATGGTTCATTCTTTTTTTTTTTTTTTTTTTTGATAAAGCTGAAGGAGGGAGAGCATGCTCCATGTTAGAACAGAATTTGTCTTGGATCCTCATTATCTCAAGCTGAATGGCACAACACAAATGAGGAAGTGTTAAAAAGTCTTTGGGAGAAGGAACTTTCATTTCCCTAATCCAGATTATTATTGAGATAGCATGGAAAAACAATGCATTACACTTTTGCACAAACATTGGAAACAGTTTTTGGTGAGGTAGGGACTGGGACTCCTTTCCATCAACAGCATGGTGGTAAAATGGGGGTGTGACACCAGTTAAAGATGCGCTTTTAAATCTGTAGTCTAGAACGCCATTAAATGATACTGAAATTTATTGAAATCTATTTGTATTAATACAAAACATGCTGCTGCTTAGAACTAGGAACTGTATCTCTCGTATCAGAGGAGTCAGCAAGCGCTGCAGTTCTTGTGTGTGTGAATATGATGTATTACCTGTACGTATCGTGACAGAAGGATGTTCTTGTTTCTGCAGAGTGACCAGCAGCTGGATTGTGCCTTGGATTTGATGAGGCGTTTGCCTCCACAGCAGATAGAGAAGAATCTCAGTGACCTCATTGACTTGGTGAGTATTGGGTGCTCTGACCAAGTAATAGCTGAGTCCTGGGTTTAAGGAAGATCTGGTATGTGAGAATACTTCCTGAAGCATCTCGGAGGTGTGGTGATTTGTTTCTCTCCTTGTCTTCTGGTGAGGTTGAAGAATACAGCAATTGCCCAAACAATGTCAGGAATCTACATGTTTATTTTGGGCAAGCCAACAGGTACTATTGTTTATGCACAGACACTCTTTTTGAATGGTCATTAGCAGCTTTCTTGATGAAGTCATCACCGGTTTGGAGGCTGCTGTTTAGTAAAAGTCATTTGGAACAGTTTACACAAGGTTGATGCATGCCCTTGTATGTGTGTATTGTCTCCTGATAAACCACCTGCCTGTTTGTAGTTTGACACAGGACTTATGCGGTAGGTGCAGTCAATGTGCACACGCTTCAGAGACGTTACTGAGACAGAATATGTCAGAACACTGGGTCTCTGGAGAACACCCAAACCGATTTATAATTTATGCTGTATCAGGTATTCTGCAGTCCATTGACAATCCAAAAAAAAAAAAACCTGGCCAAACATCTTGTGCCCGATACCTGTTTTCTGCTTGCCCCAGAACATTTGTTTTCCTTCTATAAGCTGCTAATGAAGAAAACTAACTTGAGAAGGATGCATAGGCTCATAATTAGTTGCATAGGAATTAGTTGCACAGGAATTAGTTGCACATCCTGTGATGCACAGTTGGGCTATGATAGGCTAGTGTCAACCGTCCCTGAAAACTGCGTGTGGCACACTTGCCTCTGGAGTAACTTAAAGTATTAATGAAATATGGATTTAATTGATATAGAACCTACCATATGGGCAACTGGGAAAGTTTGTTTCTATTGTCCAGTCTAAATATATGGCTTATTTCTGACCTAAGCTTCTATATTTTTTGCAGACAGAGCACATTGAGGCTGGAACAGGGCTGTTAGACCTTTCAGTTAAGCCTTTCATCTTATCTGTAGTGAGAAGTACATCCCTTTTCTGTGGCGGGTCTGAATTTTATGCATGATGTTGAGAAACCTTGTCTTGAGAGACCCTAAAAACCTGATGGTTCTGCACAGAGCAGCTATTTGAACTAGTACCTCTTAAACTGTTTAAATTGTGTCCGAGCTGTTTGTCATCTTTGTGTGCAGAAGAGCAGCTGCTTGCTAAGTAAAAGTTTAGTTCCTAAGTGGTATTGAAGCTGGTGTTAGCAAACTTTGGAGGAGTCCCATGGTCAAAAAGCTGTGGCTGACTTTAAATTTAATCAAACTGTAAATACTGCTTTTAGTAACATAAGCCAAGGTACAGGTAAGAAAGCTCTGTGGGTCAGGAAAGGAATTACTCCCTGCAGGAAGGGATTATTTCTCTTTCTTGAAACCATTTAGTAATTGGCTACATCTGTGCCACCAAAACTCTTGGTGACCTAAAGCATCATTTTTGTGGCTGTTGCTGGAGGTAGGACACAGAATAACTTAATTATTGATACGATCTGGTGTGACACGGTTGGTTTTTTGATGAAATTTGGAGGACTGAATAGATATCAGGGTTTGAGCAGCTCCAAGGACCATTCAAAACAATGAGTTGTTTAGGGAGCTATGGTAAGTTTGACTGTATAATTGGTATGAGGTTTTTTAATGACTCAGAAAATTGCTGGTTACCTCTAAATGTTGGAATTGCTTTTGGATGGTGCTCATTAGTGCTCTACATGCTTTCCATCAGCAACACGCTCACTGGGCTTCTTTTCATATTGCAAGTGTAACATGAAACAGACCAGTTTGACTGATGCTTGTTAGAAGGAAGGTCTGTGTGATTCCTCCACTAGTCACTGCAGTGCCTTCTCTGCGGTGGAGATGAAATAATTTGTTAAATCCAGTATGATTTCTTTCTTGTTGAGACATCTGTAGACCTCTTCTGCAGCCCACTCTCAGCCTGACGGCTGCAAGACTCAAGTCTACACTCTGGCTAGACAAGAGCAGCGTATACACTGCCACCTGTAATAGTTCCAAAAACATCATAAGCCAGACTCAGGCAAATAGCTTTTTGACCTTTTTTGGCAAGTTTCATCCAAACTTTTACAGCTGACGTTTTTATTCTGTTTCCTGTACCATTACCAGACAATAATCTCCTTGAAGTAAAAGGTCAGACTCCAAAAGCATGACGAGCGTGAGGAGGTTCATTAAACTTGTGTTAGAATTATAAAAGATGGCACCCTGACTTCTGCTCCCTTTGTGCTTGGTTTCCTTGCTTCATTATGCTGCCATGCTGGAGTAGACATGAAGCAGAGACCCACATAATTTTTTTTTGGTTGTGAAGCTGTTACTTGAAGTTTGCTTGCAGCTCAACTTTCCAGAGTTTTTCCATAGGAATTGATCTACAGGCTGATGAGTGTAGCTACTGTTTTGATGCTTGCTTAAGATCCATTGAAAGGAAATAAAGATGACTTAGAAATGTCTTTGTATGCAAAAACGTTTCCAAAACTACTCTAGTGAGGAACTGACAGTGGCTTCCTCAGCTTGTATTCCTACTGGGAAGGATAACGGCACTAAGTTCCCTCCCTGAGGTCCCTCTTACTCCATCAAAGCCATGCTCTGCTGCTGCTTTTTAATAAAAGAGCATCTTGGTGCCAATATGAGTCTGTGCAATGTGTTCAAGGCTGTACATTGCTGCCCCCATGTGTTGGGCTGACAAGGGAAAGGGTCCAAACTTGAACATGAAGTAAAAGGGTGGATGGAAGAAGAGAATTTTTGGGTCACTGGCCCTCATCAGACCAGACACTTTTCATTCATTAGCAAAACAGTTTGTGGTTTGCCCTTTTACCACATCTGTTGTTGCGTTTTTCAGGCTGCCGAGTCTTCAATTAGAGTTCATTAGAGACCTTGTCAATCATAGGACTCCAGAAGTCCAGGGCGAAAGAAGCCATGAACGGTGCTGGTAATGTGCCTTGGCATGGAATGCTCTGGTTAGAATTCCATTAGTTGGTATTTGTAAATAGACTACTTTGAGCCTGTCAAAATGTACAAGAGGACTTCTAAATCTACAGAAAGAGCTTAGTGTAGGCACATACCTTTTGAAGGACAACTAATTTAAATTAGAATAGTTTTCCATGTAGCTCCTCTGGAAACTGGGGTATCTGAAGCGTTGGAGCACCTACCTGTCAGCCAAGTCCAAACTGTAAAGCAGTTCCCACAAGAGGAGTGCTAGAGGTGATTACACTGCTCTTACATGGAGTCGTCATAAGGATATGCTAAGTGATAGGACTTGTAACATTAATACAGATTTTAACTGTGTAGCATAAATACTGTCTCACCTCCTTACTGCCTCACATTGTCCAGGAGCTGCTGCTGTTGATGTACTGTGCTTCTCATGGAAGTCAGCTGCAAATCGCATCTGTTCTCATCACTTGCCGAAAGGATACTATTAAGGGTATTTTCTGGATGAAAATGTTTCTTGTATCAGTTAAGAGTGAGATCTTGTTCTGGTTCATGGAAATCAGAGTGGCATGAAGTAAGGAAGCTTGCCTCTGAGCGGCTAAACAGCTTATACTGAAAGATCAGAACAATCTGAGAGAATTGTCCTCCTGCTTCTTTCTCTTAAGTTGTACAGTAAGTCAGGCTGCGTGTACTTCTAGCTGTGCTCTTTCCAAGAGAAACCCCAAAGAAGGCATCACCTTTCAGGTAGTGCTGTTGTGGAGGATCTCTTCCTAGGACACCTTGGAAGCAGGCGTAACAGGGTAGGTCAGCGATATCTCTGATCACAGCCTCAAGAATCCTTTTCGTGTTTTTTTTTTGTTTGTTTGTTGGTTTTTTTTTTTATGAGACAGCTTCACTGACATATCTTAGAGGGGTGCATCTCTGGGAGAGGTGGAAGTTGGTTTTATTGTGCTTGTGGGTCATGTGAAGCAAATAAGGGGTCTGTGACGGGATTGTCTTGATGGCTTTGTCTTGAGTATGGAAGTTGGTATGTATCGATGTTGGTAGAAGTTAAGCAGGTTCCTTTTGCAAGTACAAATTGCCTGCTGAGTGTTTAATTTGGATGTTTGCCTGTGTGTATATAATATAAATTAGATGAAAAATCCAGCTGACTCAGAAAAATCAGATGTCTGGCATAAAGTGGGGATGGAGAATCATCCTTACAGAACTGGCTCACAAAATGGACAAGCAGACTCACCAGAAGAGTGAGGTTTGCTCACAGCCAGAACTTTCTTCCTCTCTTTTAAGACTGATATTCAAGTAATACTCAGCTTACTCCCAAAAGTGAAAGCTTTTTTGAAGCACAGATTCAAGTTAGGCTGCCATGGAAGAATTGAAGCTAGAGTTCTTTATAGATAGAGCAGTCAGTAACATAAGTGGTTATTTTTCAAGGCTCTGTTTGCAATTAAAGATCTGGGAAAGGATCATCTTTGCTTTCTCATCACAGGAGAATGCTTAAGTATTTTTAGTAGAATGTGTTACTTTTTAGAAAGTCCCAGAGAGATGAATTTAAAATTGTGTAAACTTAAAATTTTGAAATATTTGAACAATATTTAGGACCTTGCTTCATGTAGCCAGCGTGCCCCCAGGCAAGTCTCAAATCTGCTTGCATGCCTTTAATAACTGAAGATATATGAAGCTAGAGAATTTATCCCCAGGAAAACTGCATTGTTTAGGCTGCACAGACCATAAAGAACATGAGAATGTGACTGGAGCTTTTTGTATTTTGAGTCCAAGAGCCTAAGCAGTACGCAGAATCGAGGAGAAAGATAAAATAACTGAATGCAGATGGCTAGCTGGACATCTAGTGAGGGTGGAAGATGTTTTAAAAAAACAAACCTCAGACCCAGGGAAAACTTAAAGGAGTGGAAGCAGAAGTGCCTTGACAGCCTTGTGGTCTCAAAGCTGAGTTTTTGACCTGCTATTCTTCTTGGACTCGTAGACTTGTGTGATAGGCTGTATGCCACCAGCAGTCAGTCGGGGTTCTAACGCAAGGATTATTGGCTAAAGAAAGAGGCTCTGGCTCTCTGAATAAATTTATGGCTGTGGAGAGCTAGTTTTCCATTTGGTGAGTGGCTGTAAGCAGGAGCTTTTCCAGCTAGAAAAGATTACCTCTGGATATCTTGATGGTAGCTGGAGTTACCAATTAATATATGTAAATTGTTAATGTGATGCTTGGCGTAGAGCATACTTGCATGAGATTGTAAAAGTGAATTTCACTTCTGGCTTCATATTCACTTATTCTTTTAAGCCTAAACTGTGTCTTTTTTCTTCCAGTCTCATGCCACTGCACTGCTGGTGTTAGAGATCATTAAAATGTTTGTTTAAATATCTTTGTAAAGGAGGGGAGGGGGGAGATCACTTGATGAGCTTGAATCCTAATTAGAAACCTATCTAACCTCTTTTAAAGATGTGGGGAAAGCTAGAATGTAGAAACATGGCTGCAGAGAGTCTGCCTCTGCATATCCCTTAATTGTTGCTGGATGTCTCCAACACCAGCTGGACTCTTGACACAAGTAGTTGAGACTTCCCAAGATATTGATATGCTGTGATGGCTCAGGGGACTTGTGGCTGGTAATGAGATACAGAAGCCTTCACCTGCAGGTCACTGGTCCAAGTCTAGGGCAGTCTAGCTGTGCCTGCCAGATGGCTAGCTTTTGTTTCTCAGTAAGCTACAGAATGCTGAATCTAGCAAAAACCCTATTTTATCCAGCAAATCGCAGGAAGAATGCCAAAGATGCTGTTTTATGAACGGTAGTCACCTTTCAGAGTTTTTTAGATGTAGTTCCTTGAGCTGAATTGAAAAATGCTGTAATTAATGTAACGTTTCTGCTATGACATCGCTAACTAGATCTTGGATCTGCAATCTTGTTACAGTTTGTCCTTTTCCAGAAAAGCTGATTGGTTTTAATTTGGTTTTGCTAATTCTTGCAGTGCTGGAATTCAGTGCAAATACTTGAATAAAGCTGAGCTGTTTCCAATATCAATTACATCTGGTCTTGAACACAAAAGTCTATTTAAGTGTCATTTAATAAACAGAGCTTCAAGAATGTGTGGCCCTTGGACATCTGATGGATCAAATTAAGGTTTAGCAATGTGTGGATTTGTGGGAGTGACTTTACTAGTGGTTTTAGGCCCAAGATGAGTGGAGCCAGGCTTCCTTCTTGAGTTTCCACAACATCCGTTAGGCCATGTCTGTGTCTGCAGGAACAGGAAATTTTGAGGCTGTGGAATGACTCAGAAAAATTATAATATTTTATTATACACTGGCCCAGAGGGGAGGAATCCAGGCTGAAGAGGGTTCGTGTGCCAAAATAGTTATTTTGCAGGAGTGCCAGGTAATGTACGTGGGCACTTCCCTGCCTTTGAGTGATTTCCCCAAGTGCTGCGGGCAGTGATTTTGTCCATGTCTGTAATGATGTAAGTTGTCTTAAGAAAGAAAAATCAAGTCTTAAGAGTTTGCATGAAATTAAAATACTCTTTCCTGTCTGGATGTGGCTTTTAATTAAAAACCGCTCTAGTCGCATGTGTATTCAGATACCTGCATGTTAGACACACATTCAAAAGATGGATCTGAATGCCACCTTTCAAGCTCGCTTCATCTTCCTTCTGATTCTTTAAGGAAAAAATGTTTCACTTTTAATTTTGCTGCATTTAGCATAGTTTTCCAGTGTGTAAGGTTCCTCTGGAGGTCAGTACATGCTGACCTCTGAATAAACATGGAAAAAGACTCCAAGCATAGAACCTTACACTGACAATGTTGCTGTTTCAATTGTAAACATGATTCATTTCAGTCAAGGCTGTGGAAGAAAATATAATAACCTTAGCGTACTCAAGTTGTTCGGCTGGTAAGCCAAAATATTAACTGTCCTGAATGTGAAAGGTGCAGAATTTGATGCAATTCAGCCAGCATGATCAAAGCAAGGATGGAAAGCGTGTGAAAGACATGAAGAGCTGGAGTACTTCTCTTTTTTTTAGATGCTTGTTCAATCATACTTAAAAAAATAATTCGGAAACAATTGTTTAGTTGATAGTAAGTTCCTTTACCAGAAAGTGAGTCGAGAAGGAATGATTATTAGGTTAGCTACTCCAAAAAGTGTACGGTTTCGACTTTGGCACAAGTGATTATTTGTCTTGATAGCAGAGTGGTTGGCTTAATTAAAACACTGTCCACATACCTGGCTTGCTCTGATGGAGAATACTGTTACAGGAGACAACAGAATCCTTGTTCGACACGCAGGAGAGTATGCTTAACTCACTTTTCATTCAGTTTTTCTTTCCTCTATACTACACGCTCATTGTATATCTCCTTGCAAAAAAAAGATCCCACAAACACAGTGCCCTGTTGCACGGTATGTGCTTCTGAATGATGCTGCTGTTCAGTTCCAGGCTGAACAGCTGAGTCTGGACCCCCTGAGATTCCTCTCTTTTATTTCTTTTCTAATTTACATTGAGGGTGGTCTCGCTCCATGACTACACTTGCAACCACCATAATAGACGATTGAGTGCTTATTTGTGGAAACATGGGTTCATTAGGGTCCAGAGTACTCTGTGGACCAAATTAAATCAATGATGGCCTTTAGCTAAAGATACAAGGTTAAGATTGTATTCTACATTTGAGCTTCCACTGTTCAGAGTGGGCAAAACTTGTGTCAAAGTAAAGGTGGGAGCCCAGTCTTTGCATATAAAACAATCCTCATAGCTTCAATTTTTTCATCGCAATGACACTTAATTGAACAAAATCACTGCTTTGGCATTTCAGTATTTGGCCTGGGGAGTGGGTTACTTCTTGCATTTCTAAATTCAAGTTGAAGTTCCCAGTATAATCACTGTTGGAGACATGCAGTCAGGCACCTAACTGTGTTTTGGCTTTTCAGTTAATGTAGAACAAGCCCATAAGAAAAGTTAACAGTGGAAATCACTGTTTCAGGCTGAAAACTCAGAGGATCGGTTGGTCTTCTAAGGAGAGTTGTCTTTACTGGGAAACATTTAGATGTTTTCTTGCTAAATATAAACTGAATTCTGCAAGAGTCTGAATGTGCACAAAAGTAATTTAAGGTTCAATACTTGACATGGGGAAGAATTTAAGGAAAAGTACATGCCTAGTGTAAAATAACTGTAGGGTGCTTGCATTGCAGCACCTAGCTTAGCCTGGCTGTGCCAAATACCACCGCATGTTCTAAAATGCAAAGGACCTAAACTCAGAAGGGCTCAAATAGCCTCATGAACATGTAGCTGAAGTGTTTAAAGCTGCAAATTACCTTGTTCAAATTACTGCATTTGCCTTGTAAGCAGCTTTAGAACATAGAAGAGGAAGACCAGCGTGCATAAATCTTGTAAATTCATCTTAGAAAGGAAGTACAGCAGCTGTTGAACATTGATGTAATAAATGATACAAAAATTATTCTTTTGGAGTAACTGTGCCACACATGGATGTTTTCCCGATAATTAGAATTACATGAGTAGTTCCATCAGCTGGAATATCGCTGTTCTTTTTATAAAAACACTACTGAAAATTTCTAATGCTTCCAAAGTAGGGTTTCTTCCCTGTTTTATTCTGAAAGGAGAAAGAGAAAAGAATATATTGCCTGAAGTCCTGTAGCATGTCTGTAGCAGAGAGACAATGGGTATATAGCTTGCTATTACAGTAGAGTATTATAATATGGTATAGTGTATTTTAGTAAGTATATGATAGTGTATAGATATAACAGATATAGATACTATCTATATAGATATAGGTAGTATAGATATAACATTATTTACTGTTATAGCTGCAAGACTAGCCACAGCTCTTAGAAATTGGAAAAGTGACCGTGCTCGTGAATATTTGTGTTACTGAATCATCCAGAGATAAGTTTAGTTCACCATTACTATGTGGAAATGAAATAGATTGCATCTTAAAAAAAAAAAAAAAGTGTTAAAAGTTCCTTCTAGTCAGTAAGAGATTGTGCTCTCCCACTGACCAGTATAGAAATACCATACTAGGCACGTGCTATTTTTAAAAGAAAGTTAAATTTAGAAGTTATTTGTGTGGCTTTTTGTAAGGGTCTTAAATTCAGCTGGCTATTAGGAGCTCTTCTGCAGGGGAATTGACTCTTGTCTTGACTTTGGGATTTCTTTTGAAAATGCTCTGTATGTATATTTGAGTTTTAAGAATTGTACAGTGAGACCTCTCGTGCTCTCTTACTGCTTGTGTAATTGGGCTTTTCCCAAAGAAATTCAATAGAAACAGAGTCTGGGAAAACCGCCACTTTTTTCTAAATTGTCTTCTCATCACTATAACTCATTCTAAATGCACGTCAGAGTGAGGAGTCTGTTCCTAGATGCTCATCTCCGTGCTGATGGGCAGCTGGCCAAGGAGCAGCTGAGAAGAAGGAATATATTCAGCTGGTCACTCTTAGGAACCACACGGAGCATAGCTCTTAATGATGAGGTGCTTTGGGTCTTGTTGTGTGTGCATCCAAAATGGAAGCAATCATCTCGAGTTGTCCTCTGCCTGAAGAGTCAGCCTAAAATTAATAGCTAATGAAGAAGCGAAGGGGGAGATAAAGTGGAACCAGATGGGCTTGTGAACGCAGATACATCACTTCACTTAACCTGGGCCATGACGCTGCTGATTTGTATCAGCTCCGTGGAGTATTAGGGTTGTCTGTTTTCAGAAAAAGTAAAATTTTCCTAAAAGCTGCTTGCTTCTTGTCCGCTGTTATTTACTCACTGAATGCGCAATGGTTTTGAAGTTGCTCCGTCTTCAAGTATCGAACGATGAAGGCCAATGCAAAGCATCTAGCTTTATATAAATAACTAAACAGCCCTGCTCTGTAATCTAGGCTCTTCAGTTATCCCTTGTTACCACATCACAGTGTATATAGACCAAAGTAACACACCTCAAACTACCGTTTCAGCTTTTTCAGCACTGTCGGTAACTTTACCAACGATTTCTTGGTTTTTCTCTTGGTTTTTATGTGTTTGTGGGATGATTATGTGGGTTAGGTGTTGCGTCTCTTGCTAGCCACATCTTGTTTTGTCCTTTGGCCTTTCTGGGGGTTTTTTTAGTCTTCTGCGGTCATGTTGTTTTATATTTGTCCCTGCTTACTTTGACTTAATATCCTCTGTATGTTATTGCCTTGTACTTGGGACTGGGAATGTTTTTGTTTCAGGCAGTTTGATGTCTTAGGTCACATCTAGTGCATTAAAATAGTTTGCACATATGCTTTTGGGAGCTGTGGCACCCCTGATTTGTTTTTTCTCCTCTAGGCTTTTTCCTTTGAAATTATACCAACCAGTTCACTGGCTTGAAGAGAAGAAAGCACATTTCCATATTTTCTTTATTCCTTCCTCCCTCCTTTTTTATTTCTTATGAGTTGTGAATTCATCACTTCGTGATTAATTTTACCCTTGATTGCCTTTTGTCTTCATGTTCTCAATCAGGTTTTCATCTTTACAATGTAGAATGAAACGTAGAAGAGATTCCACATTGATTATTTATTTTATCTTCTGTATTAGCATGTTGGCACCAATATATTAATGACCTTGCCAGTTGTCCTGTATTCTGTTGTGTTCCCAACATTTATTGGGAAGGGCATTTTAAGTTAGTCCCTTTCCCTTAGGGGGGAAATCTGGAATGCTTCTTCCAAGGGGAACATACAATACACTAATTGTTTAATAATAGCTCCAGGAGTGATTTGCTGAGTGTCCCCTCACTGCTGCATGTGCCCTAAAGTTTTACAGGGGAGAGGGAGTTCCCGGAGGAGGCTCTAGGGTGGCCAAAGCCTGCAGTATAGGAATGTGGATATTGATAACAGGGCTGCTGTCAGCCCCAGAACAAGAGGCCATGGGATGGAATTTGCTTGATTTGCTTGTGCTTGCATCCACACTAGCTTCAGGCTGCAAAATGTCATCTCATCATCAAAGCCTCTCTGCCCTGTTGAAAGCACATCTTGTAGTCTTTCTCCACGTGACGTGCAGGGAGACAGCTGGGATTATGAATCCATTAAAAGCTACCTGTGTAGGAGATGTGTTTGATTTTATATGTTCACGCACACAGACACACGCGTATTTTTATTAGCCAACATGGTAATGTTTGGCCAGCTGCCTGGAAACTATTCTGAACTCTACACAGAGTGGGAGCTTGTGAAAAATACACTCTAGCATATGGATGGTATATTCTTTTAGCAGCTCCCTTGTTTCTACTCCATTATAAATATTTACCTTTATTCATCAGTCCTCGACAATCACTTTACTGGCCGTCTTTGGCAAGAAGCTAATATTGAGAATGTATATATTTAAGTGTACTGGACCACACTAGTGGCTAGGTAATTAAATCTGAAATTATTGGAGGTGGGAGCATAGGGTTGTGTTGTAATTTAAGTGCAGGTTGCTTTTTTATTGTTTTAAAGGGTTTCTGGCTTTGGGACAGATCTGGGCTATTAATAACAAAATCTGTTCATAGGGATGCCAGTCTCTTTTAACCTTAATGTGTTACCCTCTCTTCCCTCCTTGTTTGTTTTTTTTTTTTTTTTTTTTTTTCTCCAAACCACCAGGTCCCAAGCCTCTGTGAAGATCTCCTCTCCTCTGTTGATCAGCCATTGAAGATTGCACGAGATAAGGTGGTAGGAAAAGATTATCTATTGTGTGACTACAACAGAGATGGAGACTCATATAGGTGAGTTCATATCCGAAGCAAGGAACTAACTGGTTTACTTTGTCAATGAGAACTACGTACAAGTGTTGCAGTCCCTTCTCCCTCTTATTCTTAGCCAAAAAAAAATAAAATTAATGATATTAAACTCTTCTCAGCGAGGAAACTGGGACTGTTTCAAATAATCTTCTCTTAAGACTAAGTTGTTCTTAGTATTTCCCTAATATACAAAAGGGCATAAACAGCATTATCTCCAGACCACTGTGGAGTGCTTCAGTTTCAGGTAATGTGGTTGGATGGCTGCTAATCTGATGACTTTGCAAGGCAAGTCCTCACTGTCTGTCTCTAGAACAAGATGTGTTTTTGTCCTGGAAACCACGGGGTTTCTGCACATTTTCCTTGCTGTGATTTACAGTCATTCATTGAAGCCTAAAATGTGATGATGTTATCTTGTTAAAGGGGTGACTAACCCATTTCTCTTAGGTTTTCTGTAGTATAGTTATGTCTTGGAGAATTAAAACCAGTCGGATCTCTAGAAGAAACAATTGTGATGGCCTTGGCATGAAATTAAACCATCTATTGTTGCAAGGCTGTAAAATCTTTGGAATGGATGACACCAGAAAAGAGATGATGCAGGCAGTTGGTTCAAACAAAATCATCTGCTTGTACAAAACAGGGTGGACTTGCAGGCTGGGAAAGGCTCTTTCACTCACATTTTGCAAGGGATTGAGTCTGACTTTGGAAACGAAATGTCATTAGTTCTGTATGAAAATCTTGGCCCAAGTTTTTTAGCAAAGAAAAGGATTCCCTTTCTACCAAAATAGCTAATTTATTCTGAGGACTGTAGACAAACCCAATGAAAATATTTGAACAATATAAGCTGTATGTAATTATATAATATAATTAATTTTGAAGTAGAAAGGGCTGTAATACTGGAATGGTACAATGATATTTCAGTATTTTGGCTGCCACTTTGAATGCAGTCCCTCTTTTAATGTTTTTATTCTATATCTTGCCATTAGGATGATTACAGTTGAGCGACTGTAATTGCTCAACTACTTTTTATTTTTCCCCCTTTTTTTGCATTGCCTGCCTTTTCTTAATAGCTGTAGTGACAGTGGCGTAGTTCCAAATATTTAATTAAGAATCACAAAGCTTGTAGTCCAGAAACCTTTGTGAATATTGCATCACCTAGCTTTTATTCTTTTCTCTTAACAAAGGGGTGCTAGGCTGTGAAGTAATGACCACCATTCATCTTCTGTCCTGAGTTAACAGCTCGGCCGTTCTGCTGCTCCTGGTTATGATTATACGGGTTACATCCCTGGCTCTCCTTGCAGCTTCAGTGTAATAGCTTGCATTTTTTAGTGCTAACAATTGGAACTAATCTACAGTACACATCTAGCTTTCCATTGTGCAGATTTGCAGTAGTGTTTTACATTCATCTGGCCAGAATGTTTCAAGAATTCTGTTTCCAAGTGGGATTCCAGAAAATATTTTAACAATTTATTTTTCTTTGGCTCAGGCCATCATTGCAAGAAGCAGGTAAGCTTTTAGAGGATTCTAGGTTAACTGGATTCTATTGCTTTGAGTTGCCAGAAAGGTGCTTAGCTAAACTGAAAGCCTTTCTGTCTGTAGATGATTTACACAGAGAGCGTTCTGAGATTAATTTTGTCCTGGAAATAGGAGGAGGAGACTGATAATGGATGCAAAGTTTGGCAGTGCAGCTGGATTATGGCTGAGTGTAAATCTTAATGGGTTTTTTAACTATAACCTATTGCAGTGGGCCAAGAAGTAAGAACGTCTCTAAGGTGAAGTGTTCACTCATGTTCTTTAGGGTACTAATCTAACACTGAAAGTTTGTTCAACCTTCTGCAAAAGAGCCTGGGGCCTTTTAAAAGCATTTGTGCATCAAGCTTGTATGTCTAAGTTGGTCAGATCTATGTTAGCAGCTACATGCATTTAATCACTTCTAAATTAGTAGCTAGAACAGAGTTTTACAGCTCCTGCCCTCCACAAGATGTACTCCTGCAGCTCCATCCTCTCTGGCAGATGCAAGAGAAGGGATTAGGTCCTCTGTTTCTTGTGGGTCTTTCAAGAGATGCTTCATCACCAAAGCTGTGGTATGTCTCTTGCAGTCCCCTTGCATCCTATTTAGGCTGTTGACATGAGCATCTATCACCAGAGGCACAGGAAACTTGGAAAGGCACTTGTTAAACAGTATTGTGACATGCTGCAATAACTAGTAACACTTGCTCCCTGCCGCCCCTCCGTGTTTAATTAGTGCACGTGGTAGCCCTTTCTTTAAGGTTAGTTTCATGCTTGCCTCTGAAATTTGCTCAATCTCTTTTTTTTTTCTGAGAAAATATTTAAATAAAGGGAAACAGGAGGACTTGTGGTTTTTTAAATCACTTTGAAATTTTCAGGACTTATTAAGTAATGGGCTTTCAGAAAAGCTATTTCATTTGTGTAGAATAGGCATAATGTATTAATTGCTGGCATTAAAGAATGCTGTTCTTTAAGGGTTTTGATTCAAGCGTTCTGGATTGAAGTGATTCTTCCTTCTGGAATTGATTGGTCTCAGCTCTGTTTTGTGAAGTAAATTCTTTCCTTCAGCACAAAGCAAAAGCCTTTGAAAACCAAGCGATACTAACATGTGCATGTGTTAATCCCATTCTGTGCCTGTGTTCAGACATTGTTATTCATACCTCATAAAAACTTAAGTTGTTACTGGGAAGTGGCTCTCACACTAATTTAATCAATTAGGCCAAAATCTAGGAGGAGTTTACCGTGCTTTTAAAAGCTTTTGATATTTCCACAAAGGTTTTTCAGAACCACACGCTCCATTAGAAGTCCCAAGAAATACTGTTCCCTGCCTGCAGCACGCTACATCCCCAATTACTCCATGCTTCAAACTGAACACCAGTTTTCCTCTTACTGGAGAGGTTGCTAATTGCATTTCTTTTAATATGAATCCAAGCATTCTGTGGACAACTGAGCCTCATGCTACTTTGGCAGGAAAGGTGGAGCTAGGTAGTCAGACTTTCTCACTGGGAATCAAGTTTGATAGCAGGTTTTTTTTTTTGAGTGGCTTTACAATTTGACTGGGAATTAGCTTTGGAAATTTTGCTGCTGTGGGGTGTTTGGCCATTCAGGTGATAACTCCACCAGTTTCATGGGGCAGCACGCAAGGAAATTAATATCCTAATGCTTAACCCATCACAGTTTACTCCTTCCTCATATTTAGACAGACTTCATTTTCTCCATGTCAAACGTGGGTCAGACCAGAAATATGTTTTTTGGAGTGTCTCTTGGATCTTCGTAAATAGATAATTTTCCCTTTCTTCGTATTATTGCCCCGCTGCTCGTGCAGCCTTTTGTGCGCGTAGTCTCGCAGGCGCTTCTGTGAGTGCTCCTGTAATAGCAAACCTTTGTGGAGGATATCGAACAGCCATAGAATCCACATTGTGAAGGCAGAGCTTTTATTAATTTTTTTTTAATATATAAGACTTCAAGGTCCCTGACTTTGTCCATACATTTCCACTCAAAGTATGTTTGATCACTCTATTAAATAGAATCCTTATGGGGAATTTGGTGCCAACAACGCTGAAACCTGTTAGCTGAAACAAAAAACATTCTCTTTTAGGGAAATTAGAGGTCTGACTTTTGAAATTTAAGTGCTTGTCCATCTGTCTTTCTTCAAATAGCCTCCATTTAAGTTTTTAAATGTGTTGTGAGTACTCTTCCACAAAAAGAAAAAAAATACAGGGTGGTGTTATGAGATTGGGGTTTTTTTTTAGGTGAAGTTGCTGCTGGCTCTGACTGTAATGGGTTGAAAATGCCACGATCTGCTAGCTAGCAGAATCTATGTTACTGGGCTTCCCTTAAATCCCATTCCTACAGCCTGTAAAAGACATCTAATGTTACAATTAAAGTATCGTGACTGTGGCTTCTGCATGGGTTCCCCGCTCACAGATTTCCTCGTAGATGACGGATAAGCACAGTGTTCCGAATTTACAGAAAACAGTAGGATTTTTTTTTTTTGAATCTACCTTTTAAAATTTAGTAGAGAAAGAAAAAGTAAGCACATCCAAATGAATGCTGCTGATAATGCAGAAGTGTACCGCTACCTTACCTAGCATACAAGCCCAGGCTTTGCTTTTGCAGACTTCATGATAGCAAGGTCAATGCTCTGTCTGCCTGAACTTCTTTGGTGTCATTTGGTTTTGTGTGTGCTGCCTGGTGGGCGTAGGTGTGCCATTTGGGAACCCCGCAGATAGCACTGGTGGTGATTTTTGTGCGAATCTTTTCCAGATTTCAGAGAGGTTGTTACGTAAAGGAGCACTACTGTAGCCATTGACTTTTCTCCAAAGCAACCGAGTATTAAGCAACTGTTTTGAAATGAGAACCACCACCTGAAAAACATTGCTCCGGGTGGAAGCGACATAATGATTTAGCTTTTCCTGGTGTCTCACCTTTTGAGCCCGATGTGGTAGGGAGGAGTGAAGTGTTGTGAAAGCGCAAAGCCAGAGCGAAGCAGAGCCTGTTCTTTGTGCTTTGCGTTAAACAGATGTCAAGACTAGATGCCTTTCTGAGAAATGAATAACAAATGGCTGCTGAGGAAAAAGCCCTTTCGTATGGACTGCATTAAGACCTAGTGCTGGTAGACTGGAGTATTTTGAAAAGTGAGTAGGTAAGGGGTAGAGGTACCTTTCTTTAAACTAGCAGTGATATATGTAGGTTGGCTATTCCAAGGGGAAATGAAAAGGAGAATGCAGGTTTACAGAATGGGAATTATAAAAGTCTCAAGCAGATGGGCAAAGGGTTCCATTAATCTTTTAATACCAAATCTTTCATTAAGAGCACAAAATCTCTTCCACACCTGCAGAAATCATAGTAAAACCTGCAGTTTTACAAACCCTGTTAAATCCTTCAAACTGTTCAAACGTTTTCCTAATGTTATGCTAAAAGTAAGAGTTTATTTCAAAGCAAAATAGTGGAGGAGAATTTTGACCTTTAATTGTAGACAGCAGTGTTTGGCTCAGATACCATCAGATTCCAAATAAACTACACAATCTATTTGTATTTGCATGAAAATAACTTTAAATTTCTAATGTGCAACAGCCAAGGCCTCATTTTTGAATATTTAAGAAGGAACAGATTCAAACCCCAGCATGATTATTTATGTAGTAGAAACCCGAAGATGGGGAGTGTTCCCCAGGTATGCTGTAAACTTTGGGGAGTCACTGTTCCCTTTTTGTCAGTGTGTGAAATGGCTGTTGAGGGCAAAATTCTTACAGATAGTCTGCTTTCAGTACCTTCTGGGTTTTTTTGGGAGTTCAGCATCTGTGGATCAGGTCAGACCCACAGATCTCCAACCTTTCAGAGTTTGTTCTCTAACTGTCTCTGTTTTCCATGTTCCTTTGGCAGATCACCATGGAGCAACAAATACGATCCTCCCCTGGAAGACGGTGCCATGCCATCTGCTCGCCTGCGCAAGCTGGAGGTGGAAGCCAACAATGCCTTTGACCAGTACAGAGACTTGTATGTCAGTTGTACCATACAGAGCCCTCTGCTTTCTTTGTTTCCTTCAGCAGGCATGCAACACACCCAAAGAGTGTAAAATGTGGTCCCTAGCTGCCTCTGAGAGTGGCATACCAATGTATAGCAGAGGAAGAAGGGTAGGCAGCTGCTGGTCGCTGTTGGGAAGCGTATCCGCTGTGATTTCACGATACAAAAATATAATTAAATCTGTCAGCTGATGCTAAAGGCAGATGCTGAGGTGCTTTCCTGCCTCCCTCCCCCCCTTTAACAAATTAACGGCGTCTTTGTCCTGAAATGACCTGTGTTCTCTTTGATCTTGACTAAGTTCAGTCTTAAACCATCTGCTTTTTCCATTCCCTCAAGACTGTACTATCCCAAAATATCTATATATACAGCAGCAACTTTCACATCCTCCAGTAAAATGACAGGCAGTAGTATACTGAAATGCAGCAGTTGTATGGGGATTAGTGCAATTCCGCTGCAAGGGCCATTCTCTGATGCTTGTTTTAGGCCCTGTCTTGTCAAAGAGGTGTAAAGCAAAGGAATTAATAGAGCATGTGTAAGATAAATGTAGATTAGGCAGTGTCTTTTAAAGCAGCAATAGGAAACTGTCTAGCTGACTTGTCAGTCGAACGATTTTTCTAACAGTTGGGACTGCACTGGTCCTGCATTGCAGGCACATCGAGGTCTTGAGACATGATCAGGTTTAGCTGTCATCTTTATAGATTGTGGTCTCCTAAGCAGTGATGGGATAGAAATAGTAATGCTAAATCTAAAAAGAAAGTGTGTGCCGCAAAGCAAAGTGAATTTACTGCTTAATTGAGTAATGGGATGCTTTCTTGTTGGAGATGCCTCATGACCATGAAAAAGGTGAACAAACCTCATTGCTTCTTCGTGTTGCCCAAAAATGGAGATAAGACACATCCTTAGATGTGGTTCATCATGTTTCACTGTACTATTACAGTGCTAACAAAAGCAGGTAAAACAGTACTTTTCTTGCTAGATGTTCTACTGAGTTTAAGATATAAAGATTTAAGAATTAAAGATGTAAATGTAGCCTGTCCAAATGTGTAATCTTTACACTTTTGCTACAGGTATCAAATTTTTACTTATTTTCATGCGTTGTTTTCATAGATATCCAACTTCTCTTGTAAGTAACAGTTGTTACTGCTATCTGAACTTAGTGGAAGAAAGGAATTTTGCATATGCAGTGAAGAGAGGTTTGCAGTTATTCCCCAGGTGCAGAACAGACCAGGACTAATAGGATTTTTAATACACTAAGGTGAAAATGAGTAGTTGTGTGGAACCAAGGTTGTCCTTCTGAATTCCTCTCTGATCAGATGACGGTGAAGTCATGGCTGGATCCAATAACTCCTTTAAAAAGGTTTCATTTGCAGGAAGGAAAATGAGGAACAGGTTCCTCTCAGACTTAGGTGTGCAGAACAGACCAGGACTAATAGGATTTTTAATACACTAAGGTGAAAATGAGTAGTTGTGTGGAACCAAGGTTGTCCTTCTGAATTCCTCTCTGATCAGATGACGGTGAAGTCATGGCTGGATCCAATAACTCCTTTAAAAAGGTTTCATTTGCAGGAAGGAAAATGCGGTACAGGTTCCTCTCAGACTTAGGTGAATCTGCAGAACCCTGTTCGGCGTGTCGTACCATGGTAGTCTTAATATATTGTATGGAAGTAAAAGGTGAGATTGTATCAAATTCATCTTTCAGTTTGTCAGTGCAAGTTTTATAGGGAATACATTGTTAGAGGGCATATGGGAGGGATTTCTCACGAAGACTTCATTCTCGTGTCATCAGCCAGAAATGACGGGGGTATTACGGCTTGCAGGGTAGTCAGACTAGATAAGCATGTCTGTCAGCACCGTATGCTTTGATGCATGTTATGATCACAAAAATGTGTCAGAAAAAGAGGAGAAGGGCAGCTTATGTTTTGCTGAGCGGTGTAAAAATTGTGGCATTTTTGGAAAGAATTTGCGAAGTTAGGGAAACTTAACCTGACCATTTGAAGAGTTCCTCATGCTTGAAATTGGAAATGATTTGTACTTTACCTACAACAGAGATTTGGACAGAAACATGCTTTTGTTCTAGTAGTTGGACTCTGCACTTTCTGTAATAAGACAATTGGATTTTGTGTTTTGACAGCAGAAGCTTAATTTTTACTTGGAGATCGGAGGGGGGGCAGAAATGAGGTGGGGGTAAGAAGTGCCAGCTTTTCTCACTGCTGCTTGCTGGTCTTGCCAACAAATCAGGTTGGGAATGACTGTAGCAATTACTGGCGTAACAGCTGCTGAAGCCATGTGGGAGCCTGAAGTCTGGGGAAGGTTGTAGTGGGAACAAGATGGCAATTGCAGTGATGTAATTTCCATGGTCTGCTAGAGCTGGAAACTAATACTGCGTACCCACTGTAAAGCCAGAAGTAGGTCTGAGCCATGCGATGTCGATTAAAGGTGTCACTGGCCTTCTGGCTTGGCGGCTTGCAGCACGATGCGCTGGTTCCAGTACAAAGTTACCAGTGTTGTTTCAAATTCCCGAGCCAGCGACAACAGAGATTTTCCAGCACTGTGAAATATTTCAGGCCCGTTTGAAAGCATTGATGTATTAATCAAAAATATAAGTAGTGTGCTGGCAGTCTTCAGTATGGTATCTTTTGTGGAAATTATGGTTTCTGTTATATGGGAAGATTTCTAGCAGGTCCACCTTCCAGTAACTGTGTTCATTTTGTAGGCAGCGTGAAAAAAAAGTTTCTTGTATTGACCTGCAGAGACTTTCATTGTGTCTGTTCGCTCTGATGGGGTTGTCTGTCCAAACAGACCATTCATAGGCGATACAAATCTAATTGATACTTCACCTTACAAATTCTTTCTCTAAAAGTGTGAGTTTGAGTGCGCTGGCTGTTGCGCTGTCAGACTTCTGGCTTGCATTGCAGATGAAGAGGATGAGCTTGATGCTGAGAGAGCAGCCTCTGATCTGATGCATTGGTTCTCATACAGCAGTCCCTTAAGAGGCTGTTCTGTCCTTCTCTCTACAGGGTAGAGAATGTTTTTGAGCTACACCTCTAACCACAGCTATGCTGTGTTTTATGGTAGAGAGGTTAATACAAAAATAATCTTATGTAAGCAGTCATTCACAGAGCACATCGGGCTCCAGTGTGCTTGAATTTCCTGGGCTGTTAGACATTTTATTCCTATAATGAGGGTTTCTGCTAGGTTTTTCAAAGCAGCTTGTGGCTTTGTTTCCAGTCTTGCTGGGATAAACTGCTGGATCTTGTGCTTGCAGTCATCTAGCCAGTATGGACTGCCCGCCTTAGAAAGAGGTTTTGTATCTTAATACCTTCTAAGCACTTGTCTCCAAGATGGTGCTCTGCGTGGTGCTTGCTTCACTCCCCAGCTTTAAAATATGCCTTATACTGGTCATTCCAGCGGGGGGTAGAAGAGGAAAATATTTCCTTTCTATAGAAGAACAAGTACTTTTGAGAATGTGTGCTATTCCCACTCTGCTCTCAGCACGCGGTCCAAGCTGCTTCTGGATTATCTCCCATTTCACCTTTACACACAGTAAGTGATAATATCTCAGGGAGTTCATCTTGGGTGTCTCCCAAGACTTCAGATAATTTCAGTTTTTCCTTGTGTCAGCCTCATTTGGCCCACGTACCATTCCTTTTTAGATTTCTGTTCTAATCAGGTGTGGTAAGCATCCACCTACATTTAGTGAGTCATCGGCATGCGTTTGCCATTTCCCAAGGGGCTGGCACCTGCTAGCGTGGGTGTTTTGAGGGAAACAGCCTGTTATGCATTTGTTAACAACTCGTGTGAAGTAATCCATATAGATTTGCTTGCTGGTGACTAGACTGAAATTTGAGTTATGTCCCCAGAAGCTTAGTGGCCAGCATACTGAGTGACTGTGGTGTGCAAATAAGTTTGGGGAAGTCTTGTAGTATCGCGTGGAGTTCTTTCAAATCATGAAAGCTTGAGAAGAACAATTCTGCTGAATCTTCAGTGCCTCCTAACCATGCTGAGTTGTTCCATGTAAGAGTCTTGATGTTAAGTATCTCTAGAGTTGCCCACCTTTTATTTCTGGAGGTACGTTTATGTCTCTTTGGGTTAAAAGAGGAATTATACTAGCTTTTCATTCCCTCTCTATTATATATGTTAAACAACAAGAGTATTTCTTGGTTATCTGTATTAGCAAAATTAATGTCACCTTCCCAGAAAACAACTGTTTAATTTTGATCTCCTGCTGCCAGATTTAACTCAATGCCTGAAGCTAATGCCCCGGTATGTTTTTGTTCAGTAGGTTATTATTCCCAGATGGAAGTCTAATATCTTACACCATTCAGTTAAAGCCTCGGCTCTTCACTTCCAATATTGTGAAGATAATTTCTTCAAACATATGGTTGTAATTTATTACCCTTTGCTTGACGTGTGTGTGCGCGATTGATTGAAATCAAAGCGTAATGAGGGCCAGGGCATCTGGATAAATCTCTCTATTTTAGATTCTGTGTTCTGTTGGTTTGCGTTGGAGATAATCAGTGCTTTAATTAAGTAATCTAATCGCTCTTTGTTGTCTGGAAGAAATCGTTTCTGAAGTGATTAAATAGACCTCCCTGGGGAAGGATGCTGTGGATCTGAATATTTCTACAAACAAGACGAGTTCTGGCAACTTTGGACCAGTTTAGTAAGCTGTCATACATTCAGAAAGCTATCCCTTACCTCTTTGTTTCTTGGGTTAAGTTGGATTTATTAGTACTTTTGATTTTTAACAGCTTTTTAAAAAAAAAAAAAAAGATAAAATGCTCTCTTAATCATTCTGCTCCTGAAAATGTTTTTATTGATTAAGGTTTTGAATTCCCTCAACAGAGTAAGCCTTGAAGCCTTTTGAACTTCTGCTTCTATCTGTGTTTTGATGTTGATCCATTTTCAATTTGTTATATTAGAGCTCTGGACAAGGAATTTGGTAGGAGCGGAAGGAGGTCTGGGAGAGGATTGACCTCTAAAATGTCTTCATTGTGTGTAATCCTCTTGTTATTGAATTTTGGATTGGAATCCTGTCTGAAATGGAGTTAGTCACTCCCAATTTTTAATGGCTTTAGCAGTGCTGAGGATGGCACCCCTGCCAACCAAGCATTTACAGTACTCTTTGCAGCATGGTTACTGCCTAAACTGAGCATCCATCATCCTTCCCTTTTCAGCTGGAGGAGGAAAGGCTACAGTAATTTCAATGTGCCTTCAGGAATATGTAGATTCAGGAGTCCTTTTGCTAGAGAGCTTGAAGAGACTGAACTGCAGGTACAGTAGTGAATTCCCAGTGACAGACAATCTCACCCTTTAATTTTTAGAGTGCTCAGTGCTTCTTATCAGCATGTTTAATCTCCCTGAACAGCCTCAATCTGCTTCAGGGGTGTCTCACTGTGGCTTGACTATCTACTGAACTCTGTGCCATCGTCTCAACCACCAAGTATGTTCAGATGTCCTGTAAGCTGCTGGATAGCTTTCCCCTTTTTAGCCATTTTTACCTTTTTTCTTTGTTTTGGATTGTGTGCTTGAACCACCTCTGATACTAACCTTTATCTACTTGTCTTGGTATGAAAAAATAGCAAACCTCTGTTAATGCTGCCTTTAGACTTTAACTCTTTGAGTGCTGCTGTAGTTTGTCATCTAACTTTTCCTTCCCTGCCCTTGTATATCCCTTTACCTGGTCTGATAGACCATGCAATACTCTGAGTAATTTAATTCCTCTCCGATTTTGAAAATACTTTGCACATCTTGCAAGGTTTATAGCAATTGCTGTCTTTATCTGTTTGACCAAATTTGATTTATTTTGTGCGTGGAACAGCACCGATTCCACCAAGTAAATAAAAGGAGAGCACCAGATGTAAGAGGCATAATTAGTGTTTTTGGTTGTAGCCAGCCTGCCAGTCCTCATGCCCGTAGGTGTGCATGGGGGAGCTTCGATTCCTGCAGCCTGCAGTGCAACTTTCAACTCGCAAAGTGATTAGGCAGCTGTGAGCTCTTTATATAAGCGTTCTGTCTGTGTTTAGATGTAAACCTAGTTTGCCTAAACTAAAAACCCACAGAAAGCTTTGAAGTGACTTTATTGCCATTAGCTCACTGTTCCTCATTAATGCTTACTAGCCCTTTGTGATGGCTTTCTCTTGGGCATGATAGTTACTGTGGTTTTCACAGCAAGGGCCCTGCAGATTGAATCCAGATGCATTTGTTATGCATCCTAGCACTAAGGAAACCTGACTTTCCATCTCACTGCTGGCTAGGGTTTTGCACAATAGGGTGTGACATCAGGATTATGTCATCTGTGAGATTCGTGCCTCCGGGTTAGGCTGATAAGTACAAGATGAAGTCTCATAAGACAGACCTAAACTGCCAAGATGCTCACTGCTTCAATGTTCATGTGCTTTTAAAATTAAAACCGTGGTGTTTTCCCTAGGCAATTGTTTAGATGTAAGAGTAAACAGAGCAGTGTTGGGGTCCCTTCCTTAACTCGCCCATGGGCAGCTCAGAACTCAAAAGGGAATCACTATTGAAGTTGTTGATACATATTACACAGATTAGAGCAAATTTAGAAGAGGAAAAAATTAAGCATGCTGTGAAAACTAAATTAACTGCTTTTCATCTGACTTTTTTCTTTGGGTGCTTCGTTTTGGAGCAGCTCTGTACGGAGTACATTCTTATCTTCTGAATCTGAGATGCTCAGCGGAGGAGTTTTTCCCTTGGGTTCCCACAGTTCTCTGTGATTACATAAAATCTGAACACTGGAGAGGGAAAGCTTGTATTAGGAGGTCAGCACTGATGATGCAGCACTATCCTCAAACACCGTTCTCTGAAGGTTTTAAATCCCTAGTAAGAAATTACTTACATGCTTTCAAAAATGGAGATTAAATTTTAAAATATTAGTTTATTATGATCTGGAATTTTGGAACTGATTAATGATACATGGCTGTGCTTGCGCTTACAGAAATTTATCTCATGTTCTCACAAATGTACAGTGTTTTAATGATGGAAAATTGAAGACGGAATAACTTAACAAATAATAGCCGTCTTGTAGCATATCTGATACATGCCTATTTGAAGAAAGGTGCATGTCACGTGAAATCTGTAGTCTGCACAGATTTTGGCAAACTTAATGCATGGCACAGAAGACTTCTGCTGCTGTCTCTTCCCCGCCTACCCATATTGAATTATAGCTGGCAGATTCTAAAATGTGTCAGACTGTCGGTGGATGAAGCAGTGGGCTGTCTCTGCAGAGTGTGCTGGTCAAACGGATGGGTACGGGTGAAAGATTAGTAAGCAGTCAGCGCTTCCTGGTAGTTAATGAACCGGTTACGCCTTTGGACATGCTACAAAGTGACCCATTGTCTTGCTTATTAGGTGGCTAATGGAACTGTTTCCAGGTGACTTCTCAAAAGGGATTTGGTCATTAGTTTCCATCTGCCAAGAGCAATTGGATGGTACGGAAAATGTGAGCAATACACTTCTTAAATAATGAAAGGTACTAGAAAGCACAAAATGGGAGGTTCTGGGAGATCTTTAGCCTTCAGAATCCCATTGTTTGGATACTGTTTTCCTTTCTTGCAGAGTTCTTGCACTTCACAACTCTACTTCGCAGTTTGAGTCATCCCACCGTGGTCCAGATGTGTGCTTTCAAGTACAACTGGCACTGAAGTTACACATACCTAACTAGATTGGTATGTTTGCTCCAGGGATTTTTGCACCTGTGTATGCTGGAAAGAATTTCTGTAAAATACCTGTACAGAGTCCACAAGCATACTTTGGGCTGTGTTCATAAACTGTGGTGAAAAACAGCTGGACTAAATACACAAACATTTTACCTTCTTAATTTTAAGTATTTAGGTAACATTCTGAAAGCATTATAGAGTTGTGCTCCTGGGACCAGAGAAGAAGGGAGAGAGGAATTGTAACTCATCTGTACTCACACCAGTGGGAGAAGTGTTACATCCTGGTTAGTTCCTGGTACCAACCTGCCCTTTTTATTAAATGAGCCTCATTACTAGAAAGCTGGGTGGAGGACACAGGTAACGAAATTATTTAGTGACAACTCTGATCTCTTGGTGTTGTCCTGAAAGCTTTTTTCCCCTTCCCTTGAGCTACAGGATGGCAGGTGATTTGAATGAACACCTTTGGGTTTGGTGGAGGGTGGATTGCTGAAACTTGCCACTTTCCTTCATATTTCTGTTGCTGTTTATGTGCTGGTTTGAAATGACAGGGTGCAGGCATCGGGGAAGGGCTCGGTGAAAATTGTGCCAAGTCACTTGCCATTACAGTCATCTGTTTTAATAATAGTTGAAAAGTCTGCTTCCTCACCTAGTCTTTGAGGTAATGTTTTTGGGTTGCTGTTAGACACAAGCTTCTCAGCTTGCGACTTTAGTCATTGTCTACTTTCTTGTAGAAACATTTGTAGCTGAATGCTCAATATTTTCCTTTGGGGCAGGTTTTTTAAAAGACAGGTTTCTTGGAAGTCTGTTGATCTAAATAGATGGAGACATTTCCCTTTCTATGCTGAACCTTCTGTAGCTGGAAGAAATAGTTATGCAACCTTTAGGGGAAACAAGAAAAGAAAATATATTTTGCTGCTTTGAATGAGCCAGTTTGAACACTGTGCAACTCTTTTGAAGGTTTGCATAGCCAGCCTGAGGTTCCAGGTATTGGTACTTTGGCATCAGGGCTTTGTGGCTTAGTGCTGCGAGAGCCATAAGCCGGATACAAAAACCCACCCAGTGTCTCTGGCTCTCAGTTACTTACTGGAAAATACACAAGTGTTTTTATGGATGAGTGATTTGGTTCTGAAGTGTAATTGAAAGTCCCAGCTTGTTTTTATTGCTGTATGGTGGAAACTCATTTTCTCAGTATAGGGTCCAGCATTCATTTGCAAGGCTTGTGAGAACTAGGATGCTATCAGGAAAGTTATGGTGCCTTTTCTGGTCTGTCCTTTAGTGGTAGAACAAAGTGATTAACCTGTCCTCCTTTCTTGAGGTCTATGTTGGAAGCTTGGGGATTTCCTCCCCTATCACATCCCTCTTGAAGTTACAGCTTTGTTCTGGCTGCAGTCTCTCTATTTCATGGATACAGCTCGAGTTCCTTAAACAAGTTTCCATCCTGTGTCTCCACCCGCTTAAACTTCAAACACTTCATAAAGCTTTGGATCACTCTTAGCTTAAATATTTTCTTTTATTCTTGCATTCGTAAAGTAGGTCAGTCTTAAGGGTGACATTTTTTTATAAAACAGCTTTTTCCAGGAGTTCTGTGGTTGATGAGTAACGGATATAAAGCTTAAGTGTTTGATCATGATATTAACACTAGAAGTGATTTTGAGTGAAATGCTATTCTGAATTTTGTAAAGAGAATGAATGGTGACATTGGGCCTTATGCCTTTTACTCACCTTCCTGGGCAAATTCATAAAAAGCAATTTTAACAGGGATGGAAGAACACTGGTTGTCCTCAGAGATGACAGGAATATCATCTGGCAGTGTTTTGGTTGTTAATAAAGGGACACGACAACCAGAAGACTGTTTTTTTTCATCATTCTGTAACAAACTTTTGCCTGTAGGTAAACCCAGAACACAACCCGGAGAGATCCGTGTCCTTAAGCAGAAGAGGAGCGATTGCTTTGCATCAAATTGCTGTCCTTTGAAAATGGTTTATCCTTTAGGGATGTTTCTGAGGTACCCCAATATGAACTGGAGTCAGATCTCTTGTACGTTTCAAAAGCATCTCGAGCTTCTAAAGGAGAGGGATTGCCTTTTACATCTGCTGTTGTGCGGGAGGAAAACGTACCACCAGCAGGCGTATCCAGAACGGGTGATCAAAGGAAATTCTGTTGGATCCAGGAGCTTTGTGGTGCTTTCAAAGTGTTCTGCTCCAACTACTGCATGTAATTTTGATGGGCCTGTGATCTGCTTTGCCCATCCATTTCTCTACTAGGGAAGATACCAGCTTGTGCTTTCCAGGGACCTTTTCCAAGCTGGTTACCCCTCCTGCTTTTTTAGTATGTGGTGAAGGGGTTTCTTGGAGGTAGTCCAGCCTTCTTGCAGCACATCCAAGTTTATGAATGTAGATTTAAATTCCTACCAATCAGTCTGTCATCCAGTTTTCTGTTATATAGAAGCCAATTAACCTGTAGCACTTCTTTATTTTTCTTGAAGAAAACAGGTTTCAGAGAATGTTCCCCTGCCCAGACATGACTTCCCTGCGTATAGATAGTCTTCAGAAATCCCACTTCCATGCATTTCAGTTGCCACGCGAGGAAAGGTGAAATCTAATGTAGTGATCAACAATATATATTTTTCTCCCCGTGAAGGAGGAGTGAATTTTGAAGTTGTCATATATTGCTGAAGCACAGAGGAGGCTTTGGCTAATATATATCCCAGCGTGCCTTGGATTCATAACGGTTCAATCGCTGGCATTGTTGTTTGAGTCTCAAGATACTGGATCTGGCTATGGCAAAGCAACTTTATTGAAATAGCATGTTGGTATTTAAAACAATATTAATACTATATTTGATTCATTAAATATACAAAGGCAAGTTAAAGCGTTTCCATGTGTGCACTGTTAGTTCTGGCGGGAGGTTCTTCAGATGGTTTTATGTGGTTTCAGACAACATTTTAGCACATTCTTAAAATACCCACAAAAGCCTTTATGTAAAATCTCATAAAGGTGAACCACATAAAAATTATTTTTTTCCTGTTTCATGTCATTAGGATCAAAGTACAGTAGGTAAGAATAAATTTCAAAAAACCTTGTTTTGGTCCCTCTCAATTAATGTTTCATGCTCATAGCAAGCTTATAAAGTGGGTAATGGGGAAACTGTCTGTACACACTGTAATGTTCTCAGTGGCTGCCAGTTCATTTTGAGTGAATTCGCTTATTCTATATGTGAATTTTTTTTTTTTTTTTTTGGAAACCTGGTCTGGAAATGGACAATAGCTTCTGCTCTCTGGCCTTTGATTTGCGCTGCCCTTTTGTCAAAGGAAGGGTCGCTTAGATTGGAACTGAGCTTCGCTGCGTGACTGAAATTCCCATTAACTGCATTAACCAAAATCCATTTGTGAATTCCCCAGGGGATATAAAAAGGGTGTTTGTTGGTTTGTTAGGTTTAAATTGCCTGCTGGAAGTCTGGCTTTAGCATGCCTGTGGAGCAAAGGGCTTTACTTTTTTAATGGCATGTTCTCAGTGGCTTGACAAATGTCATAGGACAGCGCTCTGCGTGTTGGTTACGTAAATGCCCAGGCTAAGCTTGATAACAAGTAGCAGTAGTCACCCGTTATAAAGATGATGATATGGTGAGTTAATATGAAGTCATATACCCCTCCTGGGGTCAACATTGGTTTTGATACAGACTTGGATGTGTGCAGTTAAAAAGGATTGGGGCTCTTTTGGTGACTCTGCCTTCTTGAGACAACATACTGGTCTGATGCTGTAAGTGCAGAGAGAATGTTGAAAGTTGCCAATGTTATTTGTGTTAACTTCCCCATATCTTTTTCTCCTGACTTACAGAAAAGGATGGTTTAGTATTCTGGAATCTACAATACTTCAAGTTAATATATGAAGTCCAAAATGCACAGTAAATCAAATCTTAAATGTCATTAGCAGCTGTCAGGCTCGTGTTTAGAAAGGAGGGGAGCATGAAGGTGGGAGGGTTCAACAAGTTTTTCATGTTGGCGATGAGTGATACTTTCCTTTCTTGCAGAAGAGGAGAAACATGCAGTCACTTGCAGATCTACGTGATCATCTCGGTCATGACAGTAAGAGGCAGGAACATAGAATGGTTTAATCTGCGTGACTCTCTCCCAGTTTAGCTGCTAGGAACTGTCAATCATAGCAGCTCCTTGTGTCTTTAGATTATGAGCTTTTGCTCTCCTCCAGACAACGAATTCTCAGGTGTTTTGTCTGCTTTGTGTACGTACTTGCAGAATGGCAGTAGGCGCTCGGAAGAGAGTAGGAATGGCTGAATATGAGCCAGCAGTGTGCCCAGGTGGCCAAGAAGGCCAATGGCATCCTGGCCTGTATCAGAAATAGTGTGACCAGCAGGAGTAGGGAAGTGATCGTGCCCCTGTACTCGGTGCTGGTGAGGCCGCACCTCGAATACTGTGTTCAGTTTTGGGCCCCTCACTACAAGAAAGATGTTGCACTGCTGGAACATGTCCAGAGGAGAGCAACCAAGCTGGTGAGGGGTCTGGAACACAAGTCATACGAGGAGCGGCTGAGGGAACTGGGGTTATTTAGTCTGGAGAAGAGGAGGCTGAGGGGAGACCTGATCGCCCTCTACAACTACCTGAAAGGAGGCTGTAGTGGGGGGGGGGTCGGCCTCTTCTCCCTGGTAACAGAGGCTAGATGAGGTGCTTAGGGACATGGTTTAGTGGTGGGATATCAGGGTTAGGTTAAAGGTTGGACTCAATGATCTCAAAGGTCTTTTCCAACCAAAGTGATTCTATGATTCTACTAAAATATGTTGTCGTTGAAGTTGCCTCTCCTCCCTAGTTCTTCGCAGGAGGTGGTGATTCTGTGCAGCATGAGGTCGTCGCTGAGATCTAAGAGTTGTGCGCCATGAAAGAGTATTCTTTTGCTCGATTCTCCTTATGGCTGTTTGGTAACTTGAGAATGGAAACTGTTGATATAATGCTGTGGGATACAGTTTCGGTTTTTTAGAAGCCAAAATTGGTTCTTGTGCATCTTTCTTCCTACAGTGTTGGGTTGTTTACCCTTACTTTAAAGTGTGTCTTTCTGGCACATAAGGAGCCTAGCACTAGTGTTATAAAAGAAGAGTTGGGTTCTACAGGTGTCACTGCTTTGGTAGTTTTCTAGGAGCATACTTTTTGCTATCATACCTGAGAGTTAGGTAACCTAGCCTGCTCTCTATTGTATACTGTACCTGAAGCTGGAATAATAGGTAAACCTCGTCAACATCCCTTCATTTCTAAGAACCTTGGTTTCAGTTCAACTCTATTTGCAATAAATCAATAAGTCAGCTTGACACAAACTTTTGAGACAGCAGCGTAAAGCTTCTTACTTGCTCCCTTTTGTCTTAATTAGCGGACTCTGTTGTAAAGAGCTTCCAGACTTTCCCAATAGTGAGAGAAAAGGAAAAAAAAAAAAAACCCAAAAGACCAAACTGTAAAATAAAGCCTTGCTCTCAGCCTACTTTGTAGCTTGTGCTTTTACCAGCTGTTATAGTTAATTGGAATCAGAGGAACTGTTTGCTCAAGTGCTGTAGAAATCTGTAGCTAGCTCTGTTTCTCACTAGACTTTTATTCTCCTTTAGAGAAATGTACAGTTTTTTGTAATTAAAGTCTCTTTATTATAACATGATTTAAACTGCTGTGTTTCTAGGTATATAACTGGTGAGAGTGTGCCGTCTTTAAAGAAAAAAAAAAAAAACCTTTACTAAGATAGAGAGATTCTGCTTATTTAAGATTATTATTGATAATCTGACTTTGGCTTGGATCCTGCTTCCTTGTAACACACCTATTGGATTCTGTCCCACAGGTATTTTGAAGGTGGAGTCTCCTCTGTCTACCTCTGGGATCTGGATCATGGTTTTGCCGGGGTGATCCTCATTAAGAAAGCTGGAGATGGATCCTTTGCTAAGATAGAGAGATTCTGCTTATTTAAGATTATTATTGATAATCTGACTCTGGCTTGGATCCTGCTTCCTTGTAACACACCTATTGGATTCTGTCCCACAGGTATTTTGAAGGTGGAGTCTCCTCTGTCTACCTCTGGGATCTGGATCATGGTTTTGCCGGGGTGATCCTCATTAAGAAAGCTGGAGATGGATCAAAGAAGATTAAGGGATGCTGGGATTCCATCCACGTGGTGGAGGTTCAGGTACAGCCTCTGGGGCAGCTGATATTCCTAAGTGAAAACAAAACCCAGTTAATTCCAGACAATTAACGAGCACAGGTGTTCCACTGAACAATGCAGTATTGTGTTAGGGGCTGTAAACTTCTTTCCCCTGTTAATTTTTGAAAATTCCCTGAAGCAATTTGGATAGAGATAAGTCAGGGCTGTAATCAAAAAGAATCCCAGAAGAATTGAAAATATGTTACTTTCTGTGCATGTGATGCTGAGATTATTTTTTTTTTTTTTTTTAACATAAAGGTCTACAGATAAATATCACTAATTAGGTAATAAAACCAAGGTAATAGGAGGTTAAATTGCTCTAACTAGATTTGCTTTGGAAAATTAGGGGAATGTGCACACTGAAAATAGTTTTTAAGAAACAGACTGTGCTATGTGAGTGGAATTACGCATGTCCTGTTGCTTGTGGGGTCTTTGGGGCCAGCCACCATTTAGTTTTCGAAAGGATTTTAACCTTTTGTCTCTATCCTTTTTGTTATTCTTCCACTTCTAGGAGAAATCCAGTGGTCGTACTGCTCATTACAAGCTGACCTCCACAGTGATGCTGTGGCTGCAGACCAATAAAACTGGTTCTGGTACCATGAACCTTGGAGGGAGCCTTACCAGACAGGTATGTCTGCATATTGGCACGCGTGTACGCTGCAGACCCAAGGCATGCCTTTCCTTATTTATATACCCAGTAGCCCCAGTCAGGAACAAAAAGTTGATTTTGTGAGGTGTTGTATAAACATCTATTCTCCTGCTGCGTATGCAGCCCAGTGAAACAGTTAATGCGTAAGGGTGTAATTACCAGGAAACCCCTTGAACTTTGCTTGATGGCAGCATAGCTTTCAATTAAAAATAGAAAACATTCGGTAGGCGTTTAGACTTGCTTTTAAGTCTTAGTTTTTATTTTGGTAATCCTAAATTTTTATACTTCCATATGTGTTACTCAGATATTTTTATCTGTAAGATTTGCCCACTTTCTTACTGGAAGATTCCAATAGGATTATAAAAATACAAGATGACCTCTTTTATTATGTGTCTTTTTTAAAAACCAGCTAGGCTACTGTGAATGAACCTGTATTTTGCATTAACTATAGAATTCTTCTGTTCTTAAAGATGTCAGTTATCTTTTAGTATCCTTTTTTAGTATTTTCTTCCTGCAGTGCCAGGACACTGATTTAAAAAAAAAAAAATCTCTTAAAAAAAAATCTTCTGAACATTTGGGGGTTTGTGCCAGTGTTAATTACTTTGACTTCCCCTTGAGAGCGCCGTTTTTCATAAGGAAGGTGCCAGGCTGATGACTGTTCAGGCAGTGCTGCTGTCTTAGTCTCTGACGGGCAGAATCTGCTGGATTTGACTTCACTTGGGTGACAGAGATTCTGCCGCAGCCACCTGCCTTAGGTTGCCATGTCCCTACTTCATGCTGCTGATGAATTGCAGTTGCTTAAAATCTGGACTGTGGAAATCACTGACTCGAGCAGAGTAATAAACTCCAGAGGACAGGAGGCATATTGTATGGTCATGAGTGACTAGAGAGATTGGCAGTAGCCAGAACTCCTTTATGAGACTTCCCAGGGCAGACTGTTGCTTTCGATACAAAGGACAATGTAGACTCTGTTAAACAGTTCATGTTTTTGTACAGGTTTGAGCCAGGCGAAGGAAAGAAGGATCTGTGATTGCAGAGAGGAACTGAAATTGCGTTAGTATTTCAGTCACAGAAGCTTGCCCCAGACCTAGGTGATTTTTCTTTCCACGTTGTTGATTTACAGAAGAAGCTGATGGAAAAGCAGGCGGGGAAAAGGCATCTGGAGACAGTTTTGAGCATTGCGTACTTTTAAACTGTTTGCAGTAATTACACCCGAGTTATGGTGACCCGGACAAATATTTAATCACAGGCCTTCCTAATACTTTAAATCATAGCTGTGAAGTGGAGGCCAAGGGCTTGACTCTGGCCGTGGCCTTACGGTGCGTGAGAGCTGTGCCAAGGAAAACAAGAGTCTGTTGAGAATGGGTGTCCTCAGTACACCTTGGCCTGAACTGCCGGGCCTTGTTTAGCTTGACTTTCACTCTCGAAGCTTTAGTGGGGAGATTCATGCTTCTGTCATCATTTTAACAGCAGATCATTTAATTCATATGTGATGCATTAAAGCAGGGGCCTGCTTCCAATGTAAGTAACCATAAAAAAGCCACTGGGGTAATGATGCACTGCTTCTGCACAAACAATGGAAACTTGAGTTTCAGAATTTCGCTTTGGGCTGGGGATTTTCTGTTTGCAGATGCCATAGTAGGCTTAATGGGACAGGCTTCATCAGAATCCGTAGCAGAAAACTAAAATCTTCATGCTGCCTTGAGGTATGCTATGTGAGGAGGAGCTGTTTGTCCTGAGCCATTTATGTAGCTGTAGGTGGACTAAACTCCTGAGTGCAAGGCTTTTACTTTGCTGTAAATCCAGTTTGCCACATCACCTAAGGACAGCAGCTTTTATTTTTACTTTTTGGTAGGCTTTTTACACAGTCCACAGCAAACTTAGGCGCTGGAAGTAGGTTTTAGTTATCATTAGTATGTGACACTTTTACCTTGACGATACCGATAATCTGATGTTCTAACCATTATTTTGAAATAATTTTGTTCATGGTAAACTGTACATGGTTTTGGTCAACTCAATGTTCAAGCTACTTGAACCACCTTTGATCCTAAAATGTGAATAGCAGATGTCCCTGTGTTTCAGTGGAAGCTTTTGAAGTGTTCACAAGCTTTGTAATATCCTGGCTTATAAACTGATGGCAGAGAGAACCTTTTCAATGCTTTGAAAGGGAAGTCTGTTGAGAGCCATTACTTTGAAACCAGTTTCTCCTCGTAGCTGCAAATCGGGTATTTTTCGAGTGATGACTGGAATGATTAACTTGGTGGCCAGGAGCAGGCGCAAAGGAACAGCTAATGTAATGCCTCCTAATTCACCACCTTTGGCAGCGATGAAGAGCTTGGGCATGTCTCGCACTGAAATGCTATGGGGAGCATTTGCAACTTCATATGGAAACATTTGCTCAGTAATTCCCCTTCCTAATGTCTGCTGATTGCACTCGGTGCAAGTAATCAAGCAAACCTATTTGTTCTTCTGTGAACGGACAACGTGGTAGCATGGTAGAGCTGAACTTGGATCTAGAAGTAAGAGTCTAGAAATAGCTGTTCTCTGCTGTCATTTCCTATTGGTGAAATGTCATTACCCTGCATCAGACACAAACATGGGGGTTGTTTTTGTCTTTGTCAAGACTATTTGGAAAAACTTGTCTGTCTTCAATATCCCCGGACTCTTCTTACTACAACGCTCTCACTTAGGCTATTCCTAAATATTGCACTGAATTTCTAACTCTCTCTCCCCCCCCCGCCCATGTATTTGAGTGTTACTACGCCTGGCTTGGGGCCATGTGGTGCTATGTTCTGGGTAGATGTTACTTAGAGGTCATGTCCCTGTCCTATGTCTACTTTAATGTCATACACTGAGAATTGACGTATCTCTTCCAATTTATTGAGCTACTACACTACAGTGGTTTTCCACATTCAGTTCTTCATGTGCTACAATAGGAGTTGTTTCTGTCTTTGTTTATAAGGGGAAAGTAAGCAGCATTATACATTTGTAAGTGGACAGAATAAGGAAAGAGAGGGAGAGACATGGTAGACAGAGGACTCTGCCTACTTTGGGAAGTTGAAAATATCCTTTGTGTAGCTTTAATTTACTTTACCTGGTGGTTTTCAAAATGAGAGCTTCAGGCTTTTTCTTGATCGGTTCAATTACGGAAATTTCTTTTTAAGGGTTGGAGTATAGACTAATTCAAATAAAATGGCATGTGATGTGTTCTGAACAGAGTTTTGGATTTTGGTTTTGTTTAAAATGTAGGATTCTCTCCTGATCCAATAGAGAAATGTGTGTTTGTACACACACAAGTGTACAACACAAAAACATATGTATAGTGATGCATATTTATTTGCATTATTTATGTATATGCATAATTAATTTATAGATGTGCATGCATAAACTTTTCTCTTGAGAGGATGAGAGAAGTTCTTAGCCAGCTCTATGCATGTAGGATCCACAGACCATAATTTTGGTCTGAAAACTTAGGGAGAGTTAAAACTGAAGTGACGTTTTCATATTGGACACTTCATTAGATCTGTGTTGAAGCAGTCATTTTGTATGGAAGAACACTTGTCTTTGTGCCTAGTGAAGATTTTGTTCTAATCTTTAGCAACATATATTGTTGTTATACATAAATAGTGACACTGTGTATGTAGCCATCTCTGTTTTGACTGCAGAGGACATTATAGGAGAACTTCTTAGTGGAACTGGAAGGAGAAAGCTGATTTTTTAATTTTTTTTTTTTTTTTTGTTTTGACTGCAGAGGACATTATAGGAAAACTTCTTAGTGGAACTGGAAGGAGAGAGCTGATTTTTTTTTTTAATTTTTTTTTTTTTTCCATTTTCCCACTTGTTGTGATCCTCCCCCAAAAGGCGTACAATGTCAGATAGACAACTTTTATTTTTACAATTTCCTAAACAAGGGTGCTCTTCCAGACGGTCTGTTCTGGAGGTGAGCCTGGATGCAACTCGAGAGCTCGGAGTTGAAGTACCGTGGGCCAGGATGGAGGAAGTCACTCCCAGCCCACGTCTGACACTGGCAGGCTTCAGTCAGTACAAGGACTGAGGCTGGAATTTGGATAGGGAAGGAGTGACTGGCGTGTTACATGCCGTCTGCCTTGATGAGGGGCTGCAGATTGAAGTGCTGTATGTCTGAGAGGAAAGGACAGGACACGTTACCTTCAATTTACAACAAAGGGAGTAACGCTTACAGGGAAATGAAAAAGGCCAGCAGCTTTTCAATTACCTTGCACGTTCTCCAGTGACTGCAGGTAACTCCCACCCCCCTCCTGATTCAAGCCAGATGCTTGGCAGATGATTTTCTCTCTGACAGACGTTAAGGTCCCGTCCTCTTTGTGTACATTGGAATTGTGTCGTTTGCCACGGCACTGTATTGCTTTGGCTGAATTTTGAGGTTTCGTTAGGCTGCACTTTTATTTAAGGTAAGAGCAGCTGTATGGTCCTGTTTCATTTTATGCAAAGTAGATGTAGCCTTCCTGTTTTCTGGCAAATAGTCAAAACTGCACTTTGTTGGACAGATATCTGGAGCCCCCTCCTTAAAAGCAAGACTAACAGGTGCCTTTCTGAGATAGCGTTGTGCACAAAGAACCTGTGTGTGTTTCCTAAGCCAGGATGAACATTGTGAGGAAGTACAAGTTTGCTGGGAAAGAAATTGGCTCAAAACCTATAGTTTATTTACAGACGGAGGTGTGGGAAGGGGAGGATATGAAGTTGTAGGGGAAGCGAAGCCTGGGATTTCAGGTTAAAGCAGCACAGATGTGCATTGATTTTCATACTTGAAATACTCTCTAAGCGAAGATGGAACGTTTTGCAGAGCTGGATGAAGGCTGATCTGTTGCAAACGGAGCTTTCCCTGCGTTCAGGAAGATGTGCCCCGTGATTTATTACTCCTCAATAAAACACCAGCAGAGACGTTCTGCCATTTATCATAATAGGTAAATCCTCCGAGGCTTGTGCTCTGCAATTAGGAGAGTCATATATTTTCATCAAGTTGAGCTTTCATGTAAAGGCCTATCCCACCGACTTCCAGATGTTGTAGCGTTAAGCGGAGCGCTGGGGAGTGTTTTTCACCAGAGGGATCTTCAAGTTGTAGCTGTCACCATCCTTAAGCTCCCCCTCAGCAGTTGTCTGCTTTACTGGAGGCACTGTGTCTTTAATTGCTAACCAAGTAGTATTTTGAGGTGCAGAGGATAGCAGAGATGTACTGAACAGTAATTGTCCAGGAAATTATTTCTGCTTCACATGAACATACGGATTTTACAATGGTTTGGTTATGTAATAGTTGGTTTAGAAAAAAAGAGAGTAGAAGAGTGGAACACGTATGGACTAGTGGCATATAGAGCTGATGTAGCATCCCCAGATTTGCTCATGGTTTTGAATGTATAATTTTGTAAAGGATATGGGATATCTTTGGTTACACTGGTTAGAGTAAGTATACACGAAGGCCGTGAAAGGATGAGGTAAGTTCTCAGCTGATTTCCGCAAAGCTGCAAGCTCCGTAGATAAACAACGGTTGTGAGCTCTAGTTACAGTTTGAAATAAGCATTGGAGAAAGAGGCCAAATTTTGCCTTGCTGATATCCAAATAATTCCACATATTTTCCACCTGGAAACTTCAGTATGCCCACTGCCTGTGGCTTGGGAGCCTTTGGCTTGCATTGCTCTGTTTGTGTTTCATTAATGAGATTTTTATGTCACTCTGGCTAGAGCAGCTGTGGTTGTTGCCGTCAGTTTTTCGGAGCAAAATGGTGGATGAGTTTCCTTCTTATCTTTCTAGTATTTTTAGGTGCTGTCATGATGAACTGAAGTGTTTATTCTACTTAAATTTCTCTCTTTGTATTAACTCTTCCTCCAAATAACGTTTACAGAAAGCCCAAACAGCTGCTATATTCCATGCAGAAAACTTCCAAAGTGACCAGCCAGCCATCGAGAGCTTAATATACCCAGAAGAGTGAGTTTCCTTCTGAGTCAGACTTGCAGCAGATGGCTGGGGAAATGAGGCAAGGAAGCCAAGCAGCGTATCTCTGAAATGGAGAGGAGCGACTGAGCTGTGTGGATTGGACTTGGCTCATTCTGGAGTGTTAGGTTTTTGGCTGAGCTCAACAGCAGATGGGGAGTGACAGTGGGAAGATGAGCTGCTTGTTAACATCAACTTACAGAATGGAATTTCCCCTCAAAGCAAATTAACCCCTTTATTTAAGCAGCTATAGGCTTTCTGCTTAGGTCCATGCAGTAACAGCCACCGGAAGGAACCTTTAAAAATCCCAACAACTCGGCTGTTTGTATAACATGGCTGCTTACTGACTCTGAACTCCATTAAAACAGCCTCTCGTAACATCTGGGCTTCTATAGCATATAAAAATGTTTTCCTTCTGGCAGCAGTTTTTATGGAGATGTAATAATATACGTTTTGCAAAAAAAAAAAAATTCTATTTTCAGATTCTGCTTCTTACCAATGAGCTCGGCCTGTCCAGGTGTGGAGGAGACTCAGTGGGGAGCCTGTGGAAGTAAATGACCCGCTGCCAACTCCCCGGCTGCCCCAGATTTGGTCAATTTGCTGATAGTTCCCAAA
Organism: Egretta garzetta; assembly: GCF_000687185.1. Classification (NCBI taxonomy): domain Eukaryota; kingdom Metazoa; phylum Chordata; class Aves; order Pelecaniformes; family Ardeidae; genus Egretta; species Egretta garzetta. The sequence goes on from NW_009260790.1 coordinate 2,689,841, forward strand.
CTCACCGTAACATGTATATGTGCATTTGTGTACTTCAGATTTATATTCTCCCTCTACTGCAACTGGATCCATTCTCCAGGCAGCATGTCTCCATTACACGTAAACAATCTGACTGCAATCTAAAGGAAAAATTAAATGTCCTTGTTCTTTTTCTCCCCCCTCTTCTAGGTTATCTTTTGCCTTTAGGGTTCCAACTAAATTACATGCTTCCCCAAGCCTGTTAGAGGCTTGGCTTATTAGAAGAAACCTGTAGCTGGCCCAGATTTTTAAACTCTACCCTGAGGGAGGGATATGAACAGATGGATAAGAGAATTCAGTGGGATTAGTAAAACCCTTTGAAGACTGTTCTTCCCACTACATTTTTCTCCCAGTCTTGTTTTCATGCCATCTCAGCACATCTTGTATCAGTTGAGGTTCCTGGGATTGATGTTCATTGTTCAACTGCTTGTCTGCGGCTAGCCAGAATTTTCACCTCAAGAACTGGGGAAGATGGTCTTTTCCCCAGCCCAGATCATGGATGGTCAGCCATGGCCTCTGGATGAACATGATATGGGGCAAAGTCAGGTGAAATAAAGCAAGTATTGCATTCTGTGGTACCAGCTCGCAGTTGTTGATCTTGGTGATGAAAAAATCTCACCTAGTTCAGGTACCCAGCTCCTGTCCAGCTACCACACTAAGAACATGGTGTCATTATACACATAAGTAGACGGAGCTCTGAATTTCTACTGCAAAAGAGAGTCTCCTTCTTTCCCCCCGTACTTACTGCTGTGTACTTCCTTCCTCCTCCTGGTTAGGTAAATGTTGGTTCAGCTTTTTGGTCTAAAAAGTAAAAAGACCTGCAGGCTGTCAAATTGCTCTTTATGTGTTATTGCAGTAGCTTAAGTCATCACCAGTCTTACAGGTAGTTGTGGTTTTTGTATTTTCTGCACCTTCCGTCTCTACTGGAAGGTAAATAATGCCTAAGGTGTCTTTTGCCAGGAAATCCTGAAAATGGAGAATGTGTCCCACATGTGGTCGGAAGTAGCTGTTTGAGATGAAGATTAAAAGAAACAGCTGGTTTTGTAGGGATAGTTCACAGCTGTTAAATTGACAGCACCATCCTTGGGTGCATCTCATCAACAACAACCTTGTTTTCATATCTGCATGCTGTGCTACTGTGCTTCTTGTCGTGTTATGCCTTCACTACCGTAGGTCTCCTGCAGTCCCTTAGTAGGTAGGGAATGACAATTTTGTAGTGCCTGTCTACACCAGGGATCTGCAGCAGGGTTTTATTTTGATTTGTGGTTTTTATTACACTATGTTTCTGTTATCAACATGCAAGCCTTTGTCTCATTCGGGAATTTCTCAGTACGTTACTAGTCTGTTTGCGTATTGAAAGAATAGTTCCTCTAGGATTTTGAGAGCCACTTTCTCCATCCCTTCTCTTGATAAGGGAAAGCTGTCATGTGTCTGCCATCAAATTTCTGTGTTATGAATGGATCTGTGTCTTTCCTTCCTAGATGGAGAAAGACGAGACTGTGAGCGACTCCTCTCCACACATAGCCAATATCGGACGCTTGGTAGAGGTAAGTGCTGTGAAGCCACCACAGCTTGAGCCTGCTGCAGGTTCTCTTGCACATATTTGGTCCCATGTCTAAGAAATTTGTTGTACGCTTGCTTTTGTCTTTACAAACAAGTTACTTATTGATACCGTATCAAGTCTAATCGTGCCAATGTTGCTCAGTGTTTGATGGCTCAGTACTCCTCCTGTTGTGTCTTCTATCAGTTTATAGATACAGAAACCCCACTCTACTTTGTCTCCTGCTCATTACAGCAGTAATGTAAAACAAGTGGTCCTTTCCTCAGAACTAATTCACAATTTCCCACCCTCATGCCACTAGAATCACTTTTGGGCAGAATTATTTAAAGTCAGGCTGTGTTATACAGAACCATCACCTTAACTGAAAGTTCGGTGTGTATCAAATGCTTATTAAATCCACTGGAATTGTTTTTAATATTTGATTTTATGGCAGCTGTCAGTCATGTGTGCTCAGCATGACGAGCGAAGGATGTGATTGCATTAGCCACTCAGAAGGGCTTTGGTGCAACACTAGTTTGCTGTTTCATTGCACTGTCCCGTATGAAGCTGTTCTTGATTTCCTTGGTCTTCATAGCCACTTTGGCAAGAGAGGAGGAAATTCTCAACTAAAATAGCCTATAATGCATTTTTTAAAGGAACTGGGAAATGAAAGGAAGGCAGGTGGTACTTTTTTGATCCCTTTTCTAAGTTTTTGGCTTGAGGGAAAGCAACCTAATGAAAAAATGCTGCTTATTTACAAGATCTTTCTCAAAACTGTTTGCCATGCAGTTTTAAGGGACGAGTCGCCAGCTTAAAAGTTCGAAGCAACCCGTAAGCACAAAACTACTGACGTGTGCTAAACAACTGACTTGTCACTTAGAGTCCGTCCAGTGCCAGGAAATTACAGAATAAGGTTGGGGTAAAATGCATTTTCCTTTTCTGCAACTGAATGCAGAAAAATTGATAGCTGGACAGAAACTGCCCTCTCGTGGTCCCGAAAGGCATCTCCTAGCCTAGAGTAATTAATTCAGAGGAGAGGACAGGGATAGAGCTAAGCTTTTATTTCTTTGTCAAGAGCAGAGAGAGAGGGTCATACTACTTCTGTGAGAATTTAAATAGTAGGAGTACACCGGGCTGAATGACTCCGTGGCAAGTGTTGTACATCAAGATGAACACGTAAGATGCACAGAAGAGCATGAGTGCACCGTTCCTGAAAACAGCCGACATGACTAAAGATCTGGTCTCTTACTTTTTTCTAGGACATGGAAAACAAAATCAGAAGTACACTGAATGAGATTTATTTTGGAAAAACAAAGGACATCGTTAATGGGCTGAGGTAAGGGGCTCTCCAGCTGACTATTGGACCCCCTTTGCTTCCCTGCGTTCCCCTGCAGTGCCTGTGGTACTGTCCCCAGCCGAGCATTGATCTGGTTTTGTTTGCTGGAACTCCCCTTTCCTACACAAAGTCTTTTCATGTCCCTAATTGTTCACCTCACTGTGCTTTGGAAACATTATTTGTTGTGTGGAGTTTAGGGAATGCTTCTACCTTGTAACTATAGAAATTTGAAGCAATGTTTTAATTCCTTGTTCCCTCACCAGGAAGAAAATAGCCCAATTAGCAACACAGGCATTTCAGAATTACTTCTAATTAGGAGTTTTATTCTTTGCAGTCCTGAAAGTTGTACTTAAATCCTGACTTCTCTTTCTACTATTCTTAAAAACAGTCAGTTGGTCCCCGAATTAAGTCATGACATTAATGGTTTGTGGTATTTAGACTTTGTTTTAAATTCTCTCTTTCTCTCAACGCCACTGGTCAAAATATAGCTTACTAGAACAGATTAAGTGAATAAACCCCCTGTGCCGTTCTATAGGGAAACTGTACTGTACTTTTTTTCAACCCCTGCTCGTTTCTGGTCAGCAATTTTACATAGAAATCCCAAGCTGGTAGTTCTCATGCTTGTAGAGGAAAGTACAGAACTGGGTTGCCAAATCATTTAATTTTAAACTGCAGATAGATCTCCTGGCACAGTGTGAAAATGTAGAATAAACAAATGGCGCAAATAAGGATACTGCTGTTCTCTCACATACTGAAATGCAAAAGATGATAGAATAATGGGGCTAATTAAATATTTGTGCTGCCTTCTTAACAGCACGGGCAGAGGGAGTTGACAGTATCTGAGAAAGCAGCTGTTCTGGGTTGGGGTTTTTTTTTTCCAAACCCCAGCTTTCATAACAGGCCTCTATTTTCATTTGTGGTGTGCAGGGGTTTAGCCAGGAAGCATTTATTAACATTAAAAGGAAATATGTAATACAGTCTTTTTTCCTTGTGAACGTTGCCTTAAGCTTTTGTAATTGAATCTCTTTCCTATGTCTCCCCACTGCTCAGTTTGAGTCATGGTGCTTTGTTGCATCGGTGAGATGATCTGCTCGGAACTGGTAACACACAGAGCCTCTGGCTTGGGCTTTTCCTCTAGCCTCTTTCCTATTTCTTCTAACCTCTGTATTTACACTTATTCTTCCCGAGTGCTCTCCTGGTGGTTTCCAGAATACCAGCTCTATGTTACTGAGTTCTTCTGACTGTTCTTTTCCCTGTTTACTTCCCTCGTTTCTAAACTGCTCTCTGTAGATCTATTGATGCTATCCCCGACAACCAAAAGTATAAGCAGTTGCAGAGGGAGCTTTCTCAAGTGTTGACCCAGCGCCAGATCTACATCCAGCCTGATAACTAAACCAATCCAGGTACCCCCTGCCTGTGAGGTGTGACAACCAGCACTAAACCAGGACTCACCCAGCCAAGACCTCTGCATGATAACCGAGACCAGAACTAACCCCTAACTCCCGCAGACTGATAAATGACATTTGATCTGTGTTTCACCCAAGGGTTATTTCTTAATACGGCCAACTAAATGCTGTGATTTTTATTTTAAATATTACTCCATGCCTTCCCCCTCCCATTTGAAATAATCACGCTCTGAAATGTGGCAGGATTTACCACTTTGCACTCTAGCTTGGGCACAAGAAAGGAGCATGTGGTCCCCTACCCAAAGTGGAGTTAGCTTGGATTGCTTCGATCCAGAAGCCCTGGGACTCTGTCCCTTGTGCACCATCATTTTTTTTTACAGCTGTGGTACACCACTTCGGTGAAAAAAAACCACCCTGCAATCTTTAGCATCCTGCTTGCAGAAAGGTTGGAAATCTTGGAATTCTCACAGTTTTGAAAAAAAACAAACCATGACTGGTACTTCCCATGACTTCTGAGTAAACGTGAGCTCACCCCAATGCACATCCCCTGTTTGCCTGGTGTATCTTGAATTTCCTTGGAGCTTGGTCCTGCTCAAGCTCTGCTGAAACATTTCTAGCCTCCACTTGCTTGTGCTCTGCACAGCCTCTAAAGGGATTTGTTTTCGTTTGCTCTGGAGCTTTGAATGTCTAGGATGCACGGTGGTGACTAACCCCGAGCCAGTTTAACCTTCCACTCCAATTCATAATGAGTTACAGATGGTGTCTTACACATGTTAAGCTGACGAAGGGGAAAATGCACTGTTTGTTGATAATGGCCGAGAACCACTTCTTTAGCCTGTGACAAATGCAAATATAAAATGTATATATTTTTATTAAAGCAGTGGAAGTCTCCAGAGACAAGAGAATGGAAATACTGTTATAAAAATGTTAGGAAAATAACTGACACAAAGAGCAGTCTTGTTTACAGGAGACAGCATCCAGGCAAAATAACGTAGCTTTGAGTACTGAAAAGGGTGTGAAATGTGGTTTCTGTGGGGAGGAATCCTACCAAACTGGATCCTCACCACTGCTCTGTGTTAGCAGCTCCTGAAGTCTGGTGTTACTATTCTACCAGTGATCATATTTAAGGATTTATTTTTTTTTTTAACTGGAAATGTCTTATTGTACCATTGAAAATGGAGGTTCCTCAGCAGCTGTCTTGGAGGGCGGTGAGACAAAATGAGAAAAGAAGATCTTTTTTTCTATAGCCAGACTTCTAGCAAAAGGGAAGTCTCGCTGACAGTATCTCTGTTCTTTGGCTGCTTTGATTTGCTAATTACTCTAGGTAAGGCCCAAACTGGAAAAGCAAATTTGAGAACAGAAAAACTGGCCGCTTTTCCCACTGGTGAATATGCTGGTGGGAGGTTTTGATGCGGCTGCTCGACCCTGGGTGAACAGTCTGCAAAAAGGTTCAGGAGCTCCTCCAGCCTGGCCCTTTTCACGTTCGTGGGTGGAGGCTGGATTTCCTCTGCCTTCCCATCAGGGCCATTTGGAGGGCGAGACCGCTGACGCCCTGTCGCTGGTGGTACCGCTGACGCCCTGTCGCTGGTGATACGCTGGGGTTTTTCCAGTCTTGTAATGTACAAAATTGGGAATCTCCCTCCAGCAACTGGAGGCCGAGTGGAACTTCTGGGGAAGCGTGTCTTTTGGTGCCATCCTTGCTAGAGTGAATTTTCCTTTGATACACTCACTGAAGCGTTCACTTTGCCTTCTGCTTTCCAAATTAAAACAGGCAAGCTGAGGTTTTTTTCTTCTAAGCCTGGGTTGAGGTGCTTCTCCTTCCTACTGACTCACCCGCCAGAAGAGCTGTTAAAGCCGCCTTCTCTCAAATGCATCGCCTCTCACTTGTGTTCCCTTCTTTCCCCACAGGTCTGTGCAGACTTTTGCCGACAAATCAAAACAAGAAGCTCTTAAAAACGACCTGGTGGAGGCTTTGAAGAGAAAGCAGCAAAGTTAAAGTACTCTTCATGCTAACAAGACATGCCATGCACTCGTTAGTTTCCTTTCTTAGAAAACTCATCCCCCCCTTGCCCTTTTCTGTTACGTCACGTCACGATTTGCATTCAATACTATCCATGCAACGCCATCTTCTCCCCATGAATAAAGCTGTACAAACTTTTTCAGTCTCTGAGGCCTACTTTGCACCACATTTTACTATTGAGACCTTAGGCTACGTTTCTGTAGAAGTCCATGTATTTTTTCCCTCCCTGCCCCCTCTTCCACCCTTCCCCATTTATATGCATAAACACATGGTGTGTGAAAGAGGAAGAACTGGAAAAAAAAAAAAAATCTATTCCACGTATGTTTGGGGGCTGGGCACAGGGGATGGCTGGTGGGAGGGAGGGAAGAGAGGGTGTTCCTCGGTGTTGTACTATACTGACTAAACCAGATTTGCAAGGAGACGTTGATTAGGAGACCTGCTGAAAGTTCTGCTCTTCTATAGCCTGGTTCCAAGGCGCTTTTCTGTCAATTTTTATGGAATGCAAAAGGGGTTTTTGTTTTGATTTTGTTTTTTTGTAAAGCTTAAATTGAATCTACATCTGATACTTGAGCCTCCATACTAAAAATAAAAAAAAAAAAAGACTAAAATAAAAAAATAAAAATAAAAAAAAAATTCCCAGGAAGCAGTGTGTGCGGTTGGTGTCCTCCTTATTTCTCTTTCCTTCCTGCAGCGTTAAGTGGGGTTTGTGCCATAAGTGCTTTCCTTCGTAGCAATTGGAAGCGGTTGCTCTGGCTGGAGGTAGGCAGAGGTGGGCTCGAGAGCAAAGGCAAGCCACGAGCCCATGGGCAAGCCCAACAGCCGCTGGCTTATGTGGCCACAGAAAACAAAGCGCTTTTTTCCTCTTTTTTTAAAATCTTGTTTGTTTTAAGGCGGGTGGGACATAGGGCAGCTGTCGCACTCGTTTGCCTGCTCTACCTGAGGTGCTCAGGGCTGTGCTTTAGTGGTGGGATGGCAGGGTGGGGGTAAGGGCTGGGCTTGAGGAGCTTAAAGGGCTTCTCTAACCCAAACGGTTCTGTGATTCTATGATTCTGGGGTGTTGTCATCCCACTGGGATTGATGCTTCAGGCGTCCAGCAGATGTATTTAGAGAAAGATGTTTCCAGCTTTAC